>NC_089581.1:91299217-91644711 GCF_019320115.1 Miscanthus floridulus | reverse complement strand
TCTTCTGTCAGGTTTTGATTTTAGTCTGAGCAGATCTGAAAGATGCTAGGGTTTGATCTAGTTAGGATTTGAATGAGTTTTTGGTGATAATAACAAAGTTGTAGATAATTCATGTATCTAGCTCCTGTTAAAATTTGGTGGTATTTGGCCTTGTGGTTTGTGAGTTATGCCTGTTTAAAGTTGGGTTACAGAATTGATTACTCTCTGCCTTGTTTAGACCAGTTTCTGTAAATGGGTATATTTGGCTTAGTTAACTTGAGAATCATGCTAAGATGATTAAATATCAATTGTCGAAAATTTCATAAGCTTTCCAGAATGTCTTCTTGCAAGTCATTTGGATTTGTGTAACTCCAGTTATAGCTAAATCTTGTAGCTGCTATTTGCATGTCCAGAAATTGACAGATTCCCATTTTTGTTGTTTGCTTGTATATTGCTAAGTGTGGCTCATACCTTTGATGATGGTTGAGTTAGAGTACCTGAGATCTTGGGAAACTTGTGTCATGCTTGGTGTTGACATCTTCTTTGCTATCGTGGCATGATAAATTGTGCGATATTTATAGTAAGTAATGTGAAGTGCTTGTGCATGTTAATGTAACCTTGTGCTTGTCTTACTGCATGCGATGCATTGCCTATTGCACTTCCATGTATTCATACACCTGCATCTTGCATCTCATTTAGGTACGCTAGATAAACCACGTGGAGGATGTGATGTGGAGTCGAACCCGAAGATGGAAGGACTAAGCAAGTGCTAGGGCCGGAGATGTCACCAAGTCGGTGCAAGCTAACTGAACTGACTTGTGTCGGATCCCAGGCAAGCCCCAGAGCATTCTAAGCCTCCCAGTCTTTTACACATGATTACTTAAGTACTTATGATTGATGCATTAGGTTATAAGAGTTGAATGGAACCACTTGATGCATATACATTCCTTGTCCAGATATTACACCTTTAACCGGTATAGGTCCAGGATCGAATATATGCTTAGCCATGCTTAGACCGGTAGAAGTCGGGTGATATCCTGTCACCTGCGAGATATAGGTGGATACCGGAGCACGGTTGGCTATATTTGCTATCGTGGAAAAGAACCATGGGGTAAAAGTAAATCGAGGCCGGGCGGAGTCTATGTGTAGGTTGACTCATGTGATTCCGTCTGTGTCGATTAAGGACCGTACCGTTGTTGGCGCTTCTGACAAGATTGAACGCATGCCTATCACTTAGCTGGCCGGATAACTCATTCCGACCGCGAAGCCGAGTAGCTCAACTCAGGCCGGGACCCGTTCTGTTGTGCGCTCCTTCTGGGGGACGATCAGACTGAGCCCAAGGGCAGGCTAGGCCTGAACGTCCTGGCATCTGGTGTCCCAGATTGTGCGGCGCGGTACAGACCCACGAAATGTGTACCTGAGTTGTACCAAAGGTGACCTAAGGTGACCGTTGATCTGGTCTGCCTGGGTTTGTGTTAGGAATAAATTCCCAGCTGGTTGAAATCGATTCGAATCGCCGTCTCTCCCGGATAGTGAGAAACTTGGCTAGTCCCAACATCGTAGTAATTGGATTATGGAATGTGATGGTTCGGATAAACATGGAATTACTATACCTGCTATGGTTACTATTGTATGCTCTAAAAAGATATACCACATGTTTGGCACAGGATAGTTGCTAATCTAGAGATGGATAGTTCTAATTAACTTGATGACAGAATTATAATTGTATAATTGAGTTAATCGCTTTTTATGCAAAATGTTGTCAAGCTACCTCCACTTATAAAGCCTTGCATACTCCTTGGAGTCAATTTTATTTCTGGTTATGACGGGTAAGTCTAGCTGAGTACATTCGAGTACTCAGGGTTTATCCCACCATGTTGCAGGTGAGGTTTCGGCCTGTTGAAGATGGTGGCTAACCGCCGGTGGGCTCGGTGACTCTATATTTATTCTCATCTATATGCTTTTATCTGAGGATGTCACTTATGCTAGCAATGTATTTGGAACTCATATTAATGAAATCCTTCGAAAGCAATGTTGTTTTCACTAATCGGTTTTGAAATCCAAACTTGTATTATTATTTATGAACCTATTTGTAATATTATTTCCGCTGCAACTCTGCGTATGTGATGTGTATTTGCTTAATCACGCGATCTTGGTTGTGATGTTGATTTACCGAGGTCCTGCGTGACACTCGGCGGACTACCGGGTTTATATAAGTGAGAGTATGCGCGTGTCAACGTGTTAAGCGGGGACAGCCATACTTGATCTTGTATAAATTGGGCGGTTCTGTCACAGCTGGTATCAGAGCGAGATTAAGCATAATACTGTCATGTACTTAGTTTTAAAAACAAAGTTTTGTTTTAAAAAGCCTATTTTGACTAAAACTTTAGCTACAGGCAAATTTGTCAAAACTAATTTGCAAACATTATGCTAGCGACATCCTCCTTTATGCCCAGTTAAGGACTATTAGGTGGCTATCTAAGTACTAACTTTGGGGGATGTACTTTATTGCAATTTTTACTTTCGTCGTCCATACGGCGTGCTATTGTATGGATGCCATTCACTTGAATGGTAATGTATGGATCAATTGCCTCTACGCCCAGGTAAGTGTGAGTTGTGAGAGCATGACCGTCCAACTATCGGTCTAGGGGAGAGTTAGATATGGTTACTGGAATATTTACATGTTACACACATGTATATATGAAGGTACTTAATTGTGGGTATATCTGCCGGGTAGCTATGGATACCGAAGTATATATATCTGGGGATGTATATATGGGAAGTATCTTAGTTTACTGCTTTCATTGTGTGCTTATTTATCTCTTGTGGGGATGGGCTGCAATGAATTTGCCTGCAGGTATGCTAACCACGAATGCGTAGATTGAATGTAGCTGACGACTAGCTATATATATCGAGAGAGTACGTGTTATGCCACCGACATAGAACGTGATTGCCGCCTTAGGCTGGCAATTTTGTGAGGACGAATAGGACGAGCATGCATCATGATTGTGCTTGTGCATAAATATGCTTCCCTCACCTTGTTCTAATACTAAGTAACTTGTGATCAATGTGATGCTACTATCTTTTCCTTGTGTGAAGCTAGACAAAATGCCTTGTTCCATGCCGCTTGAATAGCTGTGCTTGAAGATAGTGTGTGATTAGCTTTGCCTTGATATGTTTGCTTCCAAAGGAAATAGATGACAAGTTAATAGTTAGCAAAAGGTTCACCCCTTTGAAAACTAAATTGCTAAATGTAAGTAAAACTTGTTTTGTAGAGATATCCACCTACTCTAGTAAAAAGGAAATAAAAGATAACAATACCTTTACCACCATGTTTGCATGATATGTGTAGCAGTGTTGTTGTAGGTGACTACTTGTTAGGTGTGAGCTTTGTGCTTAGTAATAGTCGCTTAAGCTAATTAGATTGAGTATTTCGAAATGCTTGCTTAAGACCATGATGTAGGTGTCGGATGCTCGTAATCTAGGTAGTGCCGTAGCTGTCACTCCTTTTGTCCTCGGAAAGCATATGAGTGTTGAAGAGCGCTATCCTGGAACAACGTCCAAGTTTTGGTAATCTCATGGTTGTCGTTTTCAATTAAGTTCTCTCTTAGGAGCCTGAGCCTGTACATGTGGTTGCTAGCCATTGAACGTTCTGCTATGAAGACCTTTATCCATGCCTTTGCTTGACCTTAGGCCCTAAGTTTAGTTCCCTTGAATGCTTGCATGTGTCATGGTTGTCCCACTCTTGTGTGGAAGGACCCTGCTCAAAAATCCTTATCGGACTTCATTGCTCCTTCTTCTACAGATGATCTGGTGCAACGCTAATCGCTATCTACTCTAGCTTTGGAACCTTTTCCTCGCAGATCCTGTCATTGCTTTATCAACTGAATCCCTAGTCAGTGCAATGGCTCTGTACCCTTGAATCTCATTTGTTTGTCTCCAACTCTTTCAAGTCTCTGAATATTTATCAGTCTTGATCTCATGTTGCTACTCGACAAGACCAAATCTCAGGTTAATCATTATCTGGTAATCACTTGGTGGACACAAGGCGTATATGGAAATTCTAGCAAGAGTCCCCTGCTCAATGGTCTTTAGCAATTAGGCTATGTTCTCTTGTGCTGTGTTTTTATCTTCAGATCGCTTCCTTGTTGACTCCTAACCTTGTGACTACCTTTGTTGCTATCCCTCCTTCTCATTGTGCTTGCTCTTATGCAACCAAATTTGTGCTACATGAGAATGCGTGTGGGTTGTATGTTCAGTAATGGTGCCACGATTAGCAATCTACGGTGCCACGACGAAACCGAGGACATCCTGTGGACTGCAGCCACAAGGTTGTGCTGCTCGGCACGCGCTGGTATCGAAGTTTCTAGTCATGATCCATTGCAGGACTGCATCGATGTGTTATTTTCACGTGAGCTCCTCCTTGATTATCTCTCCTTCTATTGTCAAAAGATCTGTACGTCGAACTAGATACCATAGGACTTCCTTCTGGAGTCGTCCAAAGGATAACCTTTGAAGAACAGGTCACTGACATAAACCATAACAGACTGCAAGATGGTAGACAAGTGACTCTACTCGACATGACTGTCCCAGTAATGACATCGGTCATCTAGTGAGCAACTTATGTCCTTTTCGTTGGATCAGAAAGGTGCACCACACTTAAGGTTGAACAAGTTATTAGTCGGGTGATAAAGGGACCAAGATATTATGTGCTGTAATAGGTCACCTGGTATATATGAGTTCCTATCCAAGTTCTCAATCTTTAGGTGCATAAGGATCACGTAGACGAACCGACCTTCCTTGGTGTGACCCCTTTTCTGCTGACTTCAATGGCGACCATCTATAGGCTTCGACCACAATTTTTATTATCAAGAGTGAAGATTTGGAACCTTTTTAGTGTTGAGAGACAACTGATTAGTTACTAGTAGGAAAGTTAGTCTCCAGTAGGTAACGACTAGTTGGTAACTATGAAGACCAGATCTCATAGAACGATGTTGATCAAGGAAACAGCAAACCTGGCCCTGCGATGCAAGTGCTACTTCTTCTCCAAATGTGTTATCAAGTCAATTCCATCTTGGACATTGCAACGAGTATCCTTCAGGAGATTATGATCTAGTGCAAAGTCCATATGGTCTGTGCTATATCCACTAGGGAAGTAGATGTTACAAGTATTTAGTCTACGCTTGTATCACTCTTCGTACATCGAGGATGAAGTACGCGAGGACCGTGCTATCTTGGATTCCTCCCAATGTAACAATGCTTTATGGACACCAACGAAGAAATTCTTCAACCAAACTTACTGCGAAGAGCAAGTATCAAAAAGTGTCTTGACCCAATTAGCCTCTCTGATACTCCAAACTTATGTAGCCTAAGGCTATCCCTGATATTGGAAAATGAAGGACATGCTTCTCTTCCCTTAAAGGTCTTTCGCATCGAATCTCGGGGCGAGATTCCTATAAGGGGGGAGGGCTGTAACACCCCAGGTGTTTGTCACCAATTAAGCAATGGGTTTAAACTCAAACATGACCTGTTAAGTGGTGATGAAAGTTTCAAGATCAAATCTACAAAATGAGCGACCACTTAAACTTGGACCATGCACCATTGCTTACATGTTGCCCTTTCCAAAAAGTATGCTTGAGTAATGTTGGATCTACTTCTTTCATGTGCCCCACATCAATTTCCACCCACATGGATGATTGGAAAAGTTTCGTGAAGTTTGGAATCAAAAAGTTACATGAAATGATAAGTTATAATCTTTCTTGGATTGCTTTATTAAGTGAATGGAATTATAGATCGTCAACCAAACCTTGCTACCTTGCCCAAACGACTCAAATTGAAATCTACAACAAAAGTCATGAAGGGTTCGTGTTGAGCGGAGGACAAGAAAATACCTCCATCGGTCTAAAACTTGGATTTAAGCTTTACCGCGATGCTACTTTGACCGACGTTGACCAATTGCTTATAGTGCTTGCATGGAGTTACACCTTAAATAAAAGTTGAAGTTTAAGTCGAATAGAACCAAAATTGTTTGATGCTCAAGAACTAGTTTGGTCCATAACCTAGTCAAACAGAGCTCACAAGATTCAATGAACTGCTGTTTTTGGAACCCTGAAATTTGGCTAAGTGTAGATGACGAACTTCCCGTTTTCAGTTTCAATGTACCCTTATTTGGCGAATTTTAGTTTGCAAACCATTTCGAATTTGGGAAAACTCCTTTAAGGAAAGTTAGAGTACTCTTGTAGCCCTACACAACGGTGTAATCGGTGGAGCAAATAATCGATCGGTTTAGGAGATATGAGGGGAGGAAAATGGGATTTCAGCTTGTATTTTCGCGGTGGTATTAGAATTTTAAAAATGTTGAACAGTGGCCGACAGATTGCTGGCGCTGCAGCTCGCGTGGCCGCCATGCGTCCCTGCTCGCGCCGCGTGGCCATCTTGCCGTGCTTAAGTGCAGAACCGAGTTCCCCTGCCCTCTCCACTCTCTCCCTCTCCTTTCCCCTCCCTTCTCCTGCTCTCTCTCCCAACCGGCACTTGCCGTTGCCATGGCCGCCGAGCTGCACTCCATGGCCGCCCCGTTCCCCTGCCCCTCTCCTCCTCCTTCCTCCAGCTGCTCTGCCCGCCGCTGCTGGCCACAGCAGGACCGCAGCCAGCCACCGCGGCCTCGCCTCGTCGAGCCTCGCCGTCCTCTGCACCGAGCCGGTCGGCCGCAGCTGGGAGTTGCCGAGCCGGCCAGCCGCGGCCTGACCACGGCGTCGTCAGGCCAGCTGCCGGCATGCCTCGTCGACCGGAGCACCTCGACCTTGGCCTGCTCCTCCCCACCGGACAGCCCGGCCACCTCCCCGGCGACCTCACCGGCCACAGCCGTCATTTTTTTTTGTTCCTGCGTCCAGCGTCCAGAGGAAGAAGAAGAGGGAGTAATTCGGAAATAGAAGCTTTTCATGTGTTCACTTTGCATAAATGCCAGACACATGTATTTTACATATATGGGCTTTGTTGGTTTCTAAGATTTCCAGGGTTCCTAATGCAAAAGTATTTTCCTTTTTTCGGATTAATCTTTTCTTTTGCAGATTTCTGTGCTGAACTTTGGAAAATCGTAATAATTAGTAGAAAAATCGTAAAATAACAAATGTGGACTTTTTGGAATCCTTGTGAAATTCTCTATGCACTAGATCTATAATATGGCATGTTTTAGTTTAAATATTGTGCTGTAAAAATAGATCTATGCAGCTAGGTTCTTGATACTTGCCATGTCTTGTCTTTTTCATAACTGCAGTTTTTATGCTCAAATAAATGTGAAATTTTTGTGGAGTGCTACTAAGGTGATTGTTGTTGTCTGGTAAAAATTTCAGGAGTTTAGGATTTATATTTTAAGAGTTATAAAAATAACAAATGCCCTGTATTGCTTTGCTTCCTACTCTGAACAGTTCTGCATGTTTGAATTAATTGGCTCAGTTAAGTTATTAATCATGATTTGATGACAATACATGAGTTTTAGTACTTTTCTTAAGCTTTTCAAAAAGATAAATATCATAAATTTTGGTTAAGTAGATCTTGAGTTATAATTGCTTGAATCTCAGTGGCCGTTTCTGCCCAAACCCAGACAGGGTTTCCTTGTTCTTACTGTGGAGCCTTCTTACTAGTAGAATTAGCTTTAGGTGTTTACAACAAAGTTGTTTACAATTTGCTAAGCTTTCTAAAAAGTCTAGAACCATATTTATTGGACATACATAACTCCATTTATAGCTGTTTAAAGTGGCATGTCAGTTTCTGTCTATGTTTTTGACAGAGATGCAATTATTGGATTGATTGACCCTTCTAACTGTAGAATCATCTTAATATGAGAATAAGAAAGTTGTAGGTAACTTCCTAAGCTTTTCAAAAAGTTATGGTTCATGTTTGTTGGAGGTCTAGAACTCCAGTTATGCTTCTCTGAAGTTTCTATCCGTTTTCTATACCACTGCTGTTGGGCTGGATTTGCAGTTTTGCTTGTGCAATTATTTTCGTGGTGTAAATGATGTTTGCTATGGTTGTAGTGAATACAAAAGTTGTAGCAAATTTCATAATCTTGCTTGTGTTCAAATTGTAAGACCATAGGCCTGATAGTTTAGGAGTTACATGACTTTTAAGTCTTCTATCAAGTTTTGATTTTATTCTGAGCAGATCTGAAAGATGCTAGTGTTTGATCTAGTTAGGATTTGAATGAGTTTTTGGTGATAATAACAAAGTTGTAGATAATTCATGTATCTAGATTCTGTTAAAATTTGGTGGTATTTGGCCAAGTAGTTTGTGAGTTATGCCTGTTTAAAGTTGGGTTACCGAATTGATTATTCTCTGTCTTGTTTAGACCAGTTTCTGTAAATGGGTGTATTTGACTTAGTTAACTTGAGAATCATGCTAAGATGATTAAATATGAATTGTAGATAATTTCATAAGCTTTCCATAATGTCTTCTTGCAAGTCATTTGGATTTGTGTAACTCCAGTTATAGCTAAATCTTGTAGCTGTTGTTTGCATGTCCAGAAATTGACAGATTCCAATTATAGTTGTTTGCTTGTATATTGCTAAGTGTGGCTCATACCTTTGATGATGGTTGAGTTAGAGTACCTGAGATCTTGGGAAACTTGTGTCATGCTTGGTGTTGTCAGTCTTCTTTGCTATCGTGGCATGATAAATTGTGCGATATTTATAGTAAGCAATGCGAAGTGCTTGTGCATGTTAATGTAACCTTGTGCTTGTCTTACTTACTGCATGCGATGCATTGCCTATTGCACTTCCATGTATTCATACACTTGCATCTTGCACCTCATCTAGGTACGCTAGATGCATCACGGAAAGGATGAGATGTTGGAGCCAAACCCGAAGACGGCGTTTGATGGATCTGTCCCGAAGATGGAAGGACTAAGCGAGTGCTAGGATCTGAGATGTCACCAAGTCGGTGCAAGCTAACTGAACTAACTTGTGTCGGATCCCAGGCAAGCCCCGGAGCATTTTAAGTCTCCCAGTATTTTACAAATGATTACTTAAGTACTTATGATTGATGCATTAGGTTATAAGAGTTGAATGGAACCACTTGATGCATATAAATTCCTTGTCCAGATATTACACCTTTAACCGGTATAGGTCCAGGATCGCATATATGCTTAGCCATGCTTAGACCGGTAGAAGTCGGGTGATATCCTGTCACCTGCGAGATATAGGTGGATACCGGAGCACGGTTGGCTATATTTGCTATCGTGGAAAAGAACCATGGGGTAAAAGTAAATCGAGGCCGGGCGGAGTCTATGTGTAGGTTGACTCATGTGATTCCGTCTATGTCGATTAAGGACCGTACCGTTGTTGGCGCTTCTGACAAGATTGAACGCATGCCTATCACTTAGCTGGCCGGATAACTCGTTCCGACCGCGAAGCCGAGTAGCTCAACTCAGGCCGGGACCCATTCTGTTGTGCGCTCCTTCCGGGGGACGATCAGACTGAGCCCAAGGGCAGGCTAGGCCTGAACGTCCTGGCATCTGGTGTCCCAGATTGTGCGGCGCAGTACGGACCCACGAAATGTGTACCTGAGTTGTACCAAAGGTGACCTAAGGTGACCGTTGATCTGGTCTGCCTGGGTTTGTGTTAGGAATAAATTCCCAGCTGGTTGAAATCGATTCGAATCGCCGTCTCTCCCGGATAGTGAGAAACTTGGCTAGTCCCAACATCGTAGTAATTGGATTATGGAATGTGATGGTTCGGATAACATGGAATTACTATACCTGCTATGGTTACTATTGTATGCTCTAAAAAGATATACCACATGTTTGGCACAGGATAGTTGCTAATCTAGAGATGGATAGTTCTAATTAACTTGATGACAGAATTATAATTGTATAATTGAGTTAATCGCTTTTTATGCAAAATGTTGTCAAGCTACCTCCACTTATAAAGCCTTGCATACTCCTTGGAGTCAATTTTATTTCTGGTTATGACGGGTAAGTCTAGCTGAGTACATTCGAGTACTCAGGGTTTATCCCACCATGTTGCAGGTGAGGTTTCGGCCTGTTGAAGATGGTGGCTAACCGCCGGTGGGCTCGGTGACTCTATATTTATTCTCATCTATATGCTTTTATCTGAGGATGTCACTTATGCTAGCAATGTATTTGGAACTCATATTAATGAAATCCTTCGAAAGCAATGTTGTTTTCACTAATCGGTTTTGAAATCCAAACTTGTATTATTATTTATGAACCTATTTGTAATATTATTTCCGCTGCAACTCTGTGTATGTGATGTGTATTTGCTTAATCACGCGATCTTGGTTGTGATGTTGATTTACCGAGGTCCTACGTGACACTCGGCGGACTACCGGGTTTATATAAGTGAGAGTATGCGCGTGTCAACGTGTTAAGCGGGGACAGCCATACTTGATCTTGTATAAATTGGGCGGTTCTGTCACAGCTGGTATCAGAGCGAGATTAAGCATAATACTGTCATGTACTTAGTTTTTAAAACAAAGTTTTGTTTTAAAAAGCCTATTTTGACTAAAATTTTAGCTACAGGCAAATTTGTCAAAACTAATTTGCAACATTATGCTAGCGACATCCTCCTTTATGCCCAGTTAAGGACTATTAGGTGGCTATCTAAGTACTAACTTTGGGGGATGTACTTTATTGCAATTTTTACTTTCGTCGTCCATACGGCGTGCTATTGTATGGATGCCATTCACTTGAATGGTAATGTCTGGATCAATTGCCTCTACGCCCAGGTAAGTGTGAGTTGTGAGAGCCTGACCGTCCAACTATCGGTCTAGGGAGAGTTAGCTATGGTTACTGGAATATTTACATGTTACACCCATGTATATATGAAGGTACTTAATTGTGGGTATATCTGTCGGGTAGCTATGGATACCGAAGTATATATATCTGGGGATATATATATGGGGAAGTATCTTAGTTACTGCTTTCATTATGTGCTTATTTATCTCTTGTGGGGATGGGCTGCAATGAATTTGCCTGCAGGTATGCTAACCACGAATGCGTAGATTGAATGTAGCTGACGACTAGCTATATATATCGAGAGAGTACGTGTTATGCCACCGACATAGAACGTGATTGCCGCCTTAGGCTGGCAATTTTGTGAGGACGAAGTAGGACGAGCATGCATCATGATTGTGCTTGTGCATAAATATGCTTCCCTCACCTTGTTCTAATACTAAGTAACTTGTGATCAATGTGATGTTACTATCTTCCCTGTGTGAGGATAGACAAAATGCCTTGTTCCATGCCACTTGAATAGCTGTGCTTGAAGATAGTGGGTGATTAGCTTTGCCTTGTATGTTTGCTTCCAAAGGAAATAGATGACAAAGTTAATAGTTAGCAAAAGGTTCACCCCTTTGAAAACTAAATTGCTAAATGTAAGTAAAACTTGTTTTGTAGAGATATCCACCTACTCTGTAAAAAGGAAATAAAGGATAACAGTACCTTACTACCATGTTCGCATAATATGTGTAGTAGTGTTGCTGTAGGTGACTGCTTATTATGAACGAACCTTGTGCTTAGTAATAGTCATTTAAGCTAATTGGATTGAGTGTTTCAAAAAGCTTGCTTAAGACCATGATGTAGGTGTGGGTGCTTGTTATCTAGGTAGTGCCATAGGTGTCACCTCTTTTGTCCTCGGTAAGCATACGAGTGTTGAAGAGCGCTATCCTAGAACGGCGTCTAAGTTTTGATAATCTTTTGATTGTCATCTCCCATTTAAGTTCTCTTTTAGGAGCCTGAGCCGGTGCACGTGATTGCTAGCCATTGAACGTTGTGCTATGAAGACCTTTATCCATGCCTTTGCATGACCTTAGGCCCAAGCTTAGCCCCCTTCTTTGCTCGCATGTTTTGTGGTTGTCCCACTCTTGTGTGGAAGGACCTTGCTCCAAAATCATTGTCGGACTTCATTGCTCCTTCTTCTACAGATGATCTGGTGCAACACTAATCGCTATCTACTCTGGCTTTGGAACCTTTTCCTCGTAGATCCTGTCATTGCTTTATCAACTAAATCCCTAGTCAGTGCAATGGCTCTGTCCCTTGAATCTCATTTGTTTGTCCCCAACTCTTTCAAGTCTCTGAATATTTATCAGTCTTGACCTCATGTTGCTACTCGACAAGACCAAATCTCATGTTAATCTTGACCTGGTAATCACTTGGTGGACACAAGGCGTATATGGAAATTAAGCAAGAGTCCCATGCTCAATGGTCTTTAGCAATTAGGCTATGTTCTCTTGTGCTGTGTTTTTATCTTCAGATCGCTTCCTTGTTGACTCCTAACCTTGTGACTACCTTTGTTGCTATCCCTCCTTCTCGTTGTGCTTGCTCTTATGCAACCAAATTTGTGCTACATGAGAATGCGTGTGGGTTGTATTTTCAGTAATGGTGCCACGATTAGCAATCTACGGTGCCACAACGAAACCGAGGACATCCTGTGGACTGCAGCCACAAGGTTGTGCTGCTCGGCACGCGCTGGTATCGAAGTTTCTAGTCATGATCCATTGTAGGACTGCATCGATGTGTTATTTTCACGTGAGCTCCTCCTTGATTATCTCTCCTTCTATTGTCAAAAGATCTGTACGTCGAACTAGATACCATAGGACTTCCTTCTGGAGTCGTCCAAAGGATAACCTTTGAAGAACAGGTCACTGACATAAACCATAACAGACTGCAAGATGGTAGACAAGCGACTCTACTCGACATGACTGTCCCAGTAATGACATCGGTCATCTAGTGAGCAACTTATGTCCTTTTCGTTGGATCAGAAAGGTGCACCACACTTAAGGTTGAACAAGTTATTAGTCGGGTGATAAAGGGACCAAGATATTATGTGCTGTAATAGGTCACCTGGTATATATGAGTTCCTATCCAAGTTCTCAATCTTTAGGTGCATAAGGATCACGTAGACGAACCGACCTTCCTTGGTGTGACCCCTTTTCTGCTGACTTCAATGGCGACCATCTATAGGCTTCGACCACAATTTTTATTATCAAGAGTGAAGATTTGGAACCTTTTTAGTGTTGAGAGACAACTGATTAGTTACTAGTAGGAAAGTTAGTCTCCAGTTAGGTAACGACTAGTTGGTAACTATGAAGACCAGATCTCATAGAACGATGTTGATCAAGGAAACAGCAAACCTGGCCCTGCGATGCAAGTGCTACTTCTTCTCCAAATGTGTTATCAAGTCAATTCCATCTTGGACAATCATGTATATAGTGCAAGATGTTGTATCAACTAAGTAAAGAACTAGAGAAAGCATATCCCTAGTTTTGATCAGCATCATAGTGCCCCTAGGTACCACAAATGGATTTGTTCAAGGCTCTATTGGACGAAGTACGCAGGACAGTGCTATCTTAGATTTCTTCCAATGTAACAATGCTTTATGGACGCCAACGAAGGAAATTCTTTAGATAATAGCTTACGACGAAGAGCAAGTATCAGAAAGTGTCGTGACCAAATTAGCCTCTCTGATACTCCGAAGTTAAGTAGCCTAATGCTATCACTGATGTTGGAAAGTGGTTGACATGTTTCTCTTCTCTTAAAAGTCTATTGCACCGAATCTTGGGACGCGATTCCTTTAAGGGGGGAGGGCTGTAACACCCTAGGTGTTTGTCACCAATTAAGCAATGGGTTTAAACTCAAACATGACCTGTTAAGTGGTGATGAAAGTTTCAAGATCAAATCTACAAAATGAGCGACCACTTAAACTTGGACCATGCACCATTGCTTACATGTTGCCCTTTCCAAAAAGTATGCTTGAGTAATGTTGGATCTACTTCTTTCATGTGCCCCACATCAATTTCCACCCACATGGATGATTGGAAAAGTTTCATGAAGTTTGGAATCAAAAAGTTACATGAAATGATAAGTTATAATCTTTCTTAGATTGCTTTATTAAGTGAATGGAATTATAGATCGTCAACCAAACCTTGCTATCTTGCCCAAATGAATCAAATTGAAATCTATAACAAAAGTCATGAAGGGTTCGTGTTGAGCGGAGGACAAGAAAATACCTCCATCGGTCTAAAACTTGGATTTAAGCTTTACCGCGATGCTACTTTGACCGACGTTGACCAATTGCTTATAGTGCTTGCATGGAGTTACACCTTAAATAAAAGTTGAAGTTTAAGTCGAATAGAACCAAAATTGTTTGATGCTCAAGAACTAGTTTGGTCCATAACCTAGTCAAACAGAGCTCACAAGATTCAATGAACTGCTGTTTCTAGGAACCCTGAAATTTGGCTAAGTGTAGATGACGAACTTCCCGTTTTCAGTTTCAATGTACCCTTATTTGGCAAATTTTAGTTTGCAAACCATTTCGAATTTGGGAAAACTCCTTTAAGGAAAGTTAGAGTACTCTTGTAGCCCTACACAACGGTGTAATCGGTGGAGCAAATAATCGATCGGTTTAGGAGATATGAGGGGAGGAAAATGGGATTTCAGCTTGTATTTTCGCGGTGGTATTAGAATTTTAAAAATGTTGAACAGTGGCCGACAGATTGCTGGCGCTGCAGCTCGCGTGGCCGCCATGCGTCCCTGCTCGCGCCGTGTGGCCATCTTGCCGTGCTTAAGTGTCAGAACCGAGTTCCCCTGCCCTCTCCACTCTCTCCCTCTCCTTTCCCCTCCCTTCTCCTGCTCTCTCTCCCAACCGGCACTTGCCGTTGCCATGGCCGCCGAGCTGCACTCTATGGCCGCCCCGTTCCCCTGCCCCTCTCCTCCTCCTTCCTCCAGCTGCTCTGCCTGCCGCTGCTGGCCACAGCAGGACCGCAGCCAGCCACCGCGGCCTCGCCTCGTCGAGCATCGCCGTCCTCTGCACCGAGCCGGTCGGCCGCAGCTGGGAGTTGCCGAGCCGGCCAGCCGCGGCCTGACCACGGCGTCGTCAGGCCAGCTGCCGGCATGCCTCGTCGACCGGAGCACCTCGACCTTGGCCTGCTCCTCCCCACCGGACAGCCCGGCCACCTCCCCGGCGACCTCACCGGCCACAGCCGTCATTTTTTTTTGTTCCTGCGTCCAGCGTCCAGAGGAAGAAGAAGAGGGAGTAAATCGGAAATAGAAGCTTTGTCATGTGTTCACTTTGCATAAATGCCAGACACATATATTTACATATATGGGCTTTGTTGGTTTCTAAGATTTCCAGGGTTCCTAATGCAAAAGTATTTTCCTTTTTTCGGATTAATCTTTTCTTTTGCAGATTTCTGTGCTGAACTTTGGAAAATCGTAATAATTAGTAGAAAAATCGTAAAATAACAAATGTGGACTTTTTGGAATCCTTGTGAAATTCTCTATGCACTAGATCTATAATATGGCATGTTTTAGTTTAAATATTGTGCTGTAAAAATAGATCTATGCAGCTAGGTTCTTGATACTTGCCATGTCTTGTCTTTTTCATAACTGCAGTTTTTATGCTCAAATAAATGTGACAATTTTGTGGAGTGCTACTAAGGTGATTGTTGTTGTCTGGTAAAAATTTCAGGAGTTTAGGATTTATAGTTTAAGAGTTATAAAAATAACAAATGCCCTGTTTTGATTTGCTCCTATTCTGAACAGTTCTGCATGTTTGAATTAATTGGCTCAGTTAAGTTATGAATCATGATTTGATGACAATACATGAGTTTTAGTACTTTTGTTAAGCTTTTCAAAAAGATAAATATCATAAATTTTGGTTAAGTAGATCTTGAGTTATAATTGCGTGAATCTCAGTGGCTGTTTCTGCCCAAACCCAGAGAGGGGTTTCCTTGTTCTTGCTGTGAGGCCTTCTTAATTGTATAATTAGCTTGAGGTGTTTACAACAAAGTTGTTTAGAATTTGACAAGCTTTCTAAAAAGTCTAGAACCATATTTATTGGACATATATAACTCCTTTTATAGCTGTTTAAAGTGGCATGTCAGTTTCTGTCTATGTTTTTGACAGAGATGCAATTAT
The DNA here is from genome assembly GCF_019320115.1 of Miscanthus floridulus. NCBI lineage: Eukaryota > Viridiplantae > Streptophyta > Magnoliopsida > Poales > Poaceae > Miscanthus > Miscanthus floridulus. Next base: position 91,628,801 of record NC_089581.1, on the reverse strand, counting down.
TGGATTGATTGACCCTTCTAACTGTAGAATCATCTTAATATGAGAATAAGAAAGTTGTAGGTAACTTCCTAAGCTTTTCAAAAGTTATGGTTCATGTTTGTGGGAGGTCTAGAACTCCAGTTATGCTTCTCTGAAGTTTCTATCCGTTTTCTATACCACTGCTGTTGGGCTGGATTTGCAGTTTTGCTTGTGCAATTATTTTCGTGGTGTAAATGTTGTTTGCTATGGTTGTAGTGAATACAAAAGTTGTAGCAAATTTCATGATCTTGCTTGTGTTCAAATTGTAAGGTCATAGGCCAGATAGTGTAGGAGTTACATGACTTTTAAGTCTTCTGTCAGGTTTTGATTTTAGTCTGAGCAGATCTGAAAGATGCTAGGGTTTGATCTAGTTAGGATTTGAATGAGTTTTTTGTGATAATAACAAAGTTGTAGATAATTCATATATCTAGGTCTGTTAAAATTTGGTGGTATTTGGTCTTGTGGTTTGTGAGTTATGCCTGTTTAAAGTTGGGTTACAGAATTGATTACTCTCTGCCTTGTTTAGACCAGTTTCTGTAAATGGGTATATTTGGCTTAGTTAACTTGAGAATCATGCTAAGATGATTAAATATCAATTGTCGAAAATTTCATAAGCTTTCCAGAATGTCTTCTTGCAAGTCATTTGGATTTGTGTAACTCCAGTTATAGCTAAATCTTGTAGCTGCTATTTGCATGTCCAGAAATTGACAGATTCCCATTTTTGTTGTTTGCTTGTATATTGCTAAGTGTGGCTCATACCTTTGATGATGGTTGAGTTAGAGTACCTGAGATCTTGGGAAACTTGTGTCATGCTTGGTGTTGACATCTTCTTTGCTATCGTGGCATGATAAATTGTGCGATATTTATAGTAAGTAATGTGAAGTGCTTGTGCATGTTAATGTAACCTTGTGCTTGTCTTACTTACTGCATGCGATGCATTGCCTATTGCACTTCCATGTATTCATACACATGCATCTTGCATCTCATTTAGGTACGCTAGATAAACCACGTGGAGGATGTGATGTGGAGTCAAACCCGAAGATGGAAGGACTAAGCAAGTGCTAGGGCCGGAGATGTCACCAAGTCGGTGCAAGCTAACTGAACTGACTTGTGTCGGATCCCAGGCAAGCCCCGGAGCATTCTAAGCCTCTCAGTCTTTTACACATGATTACTTAAGTACTTATGATTGATGCATTAGGTTATAAGAGTTGAATGGAACCACTTGATGCATATACATTCCTTGTCCAGATATTACACCTTTAACCGGTATAGGTCCAGGATCGAATATATGCTTAGCCATGCTTAGACCGGTAGAAGTCAGGTGATTTCCTGTCACCTGCGAGATATAGGTGGATACCGAAGCACGGTTGGCTATATTTGCTATCATGAAAAAGAACCATGGGGTAAAGGTAAATCGAGGCCGGGCGGAGTCTATGTGTAGGTTGACTCATGTGATTCCGTCTGTGTCGATTAAGGACCGTACCGTTGTTGGCGCTTCTGACAAGATTGAACGCATGCCTCTCACTTAGCTGGTCGGATAACTCGTTCCGACCGTGAAGCCGAGTAATTCAACTCAGGCCGGGACCCGTTCTGTTGTGCGCTCCTTCCGGGGGACGATCAGACTGAGCCCAAGGGCAGGCTAGGCCTAAACGTCCTGGCATCTGGTGTCCTAGATTGTGCGGCGCGGTACGGACCTGCGAAATGTGTACCTGAGTTGTACCAAAGGTGACCGTTGATCTGGTCTGCCTGGGTTTGTGTTAGGAATAAATTCCCAGCTGGTTGAAATCGATTCGAATCGTCATCTCTCCCGGATAGTGAGAAACTTGGCTAGTCCCAACATCGTAGTAATTGGATTATGGAATGTGATGGTTCAGATAAACATGGAATTACTATACCTGCTATGGTTACTATTGTATGCTCTAAAAGATATACCACATGTTTGGCACAGGATAGTTGCTAATCTAGAGATGGATAGCTCTAATTAACTTGATGACAGAATTATAATTGTATAATTGAGTTAATCGCTTTTTATGCAAAATGTTGTCAAGCTACCTCCACTTATAAAGCCTTGCATACTCCTTGGAGTCAATTTTATTTCTGGTTATGACGGGTAAGTCTAGCTGAGTACATTTGAGTACTTAGGGTTTATCCCACCATGTTGCAGGTGAGGTTTCGGCCTGTTGAAGATGGTGGCTAACCGCCGGTGGGCTCGGTGACTCTATATTTATTCTCATCTATATGGTTTTATCTGAGGATGTCACTTATGCTGGCAATGTATTTGGAACTCATATTAATGAAATCCTTCGAAAGCAATGTTGTTTTCACTAATCGGTTTTGAAATCCAAACTTGTATTATTATTTATGAATCTATTTGTAATATTATTTCCGCTGCAACTCTGCGTATGTGATGTGTATTTGCTTAATCACGCGATCTTGGTTGTGATGTTGATTTACCGAGGTCCTGCGTGACACTCGGCGGACTACCGAGTTTATATAAGTGAGAGTATGCGCGTGTCAACGTGTTAAGCGGGGACAGCCGTACTTGATCTTGTATAAATTAGGCGGTTCTGTCACAAGCGAGTGACTCGGAGTTGGGTGGTCAAGTTTTACAAGGTCATGTAGAGTAATCAGGGTAGTGAACGCGATGCAACTTGGGAAAGAGAAGATTATTTGAGGAAAGGTTATAAGGAATTATATAAACAATGGTACGCTTGTCAAATCTCAGGATGAGATTTTTATAAGGGGGGATGGCTATAATACCTTAGCTATTTGGCTTCCACATTTGCACTGGCATTTCATAAACATGAGCATCATTCATCCATTCATGAGCTTGGATTCTTGAAACATGCTTTTGAAACATTGCAACATCACATGTGTGTTTGTTTTATGAAATGAATAGTGTGCAACACTCAAGTGCAACATGTGCAACTCACTCTTGAAACATGTCACATACTTTAGTGAAACATGGTTAGTTAGTACTATGCCACAAACTCATGAAATATATGAAACATGGCTTTGAAACAAAAGTAACATTTCACTTGTTCTTCCTTGTTTCAATACATGTGATGCTTGACTTTTTGTGTGATCAATGTGTGGTGTGGCTAATTATCCTCTTAAACAACTTAGCTACCCTTAGAATGTCATTAGGAACAATGTTCATGTTGACCATATTGCCTAATTATGTTTCCAAGTGATGGTTTGACTAGTTTTGACCTCTAGAGCTCTTTTGTTTGACTATTTAAAAAGTATAGCTTTGATTGTTTGCATGTCTAAGCAACCTAAAGAAAAGTTGTAGCAAATTATATAAGGAATAAAAGTTATTTTATGACCATCTCATGAAAATGTGCAGAACATGCTCAAAAATGGCCCACAAGTTAGTTTTGAGGTCTAGTTGGAGACTTAGAATTTTTCCAAGTCTGGGAACTGTTTTTCAGTTTCATGTGTCGATGTTTGGAGCCTTGTATCTCACTAACCAGGCCACACAATGTCAGTGTTTCGTACAAGCACCGGCAAGTAAATTTATAGTAATACGCGTTAGGCTCGGATGGTGCGCTAAAGGACACAAGATTTATACGGGTTTGGGCCGAAAGTCCCTACGTCCAGTTTGTTGCTGCTCGTGTTATTAGCACCATGAACGGTTTGTAGTAAGGGGTACAAACGATCGAGAGAGGGACTGGTCCCAAGTCTCTGATGGAAGGGTTGAAGGGAGGTCAAGAGGTTTGAAACAACTTGACTATGTGTATCTGTGTGTCGTATTGTTCGGTCTTAAGAGTCCATCCCTATGATGGAGGAAGCGCATCCCCTTTTATAGAGGAAGGGGGTGGCTTTTACAAGGGCAAGGGTTTAGGATGTATACTCTACTTAGTCTTGTGGCTCATGTCTACCTGGCTTCGTTCTACATTTTGATGAGTACGAAGGAAGATAGGCACCTACAATACTGTTGATGTCTCTGTAGAATGTCAGGTTGATTATAGAATGCTGCCCTATGTAGGGTGTGGGCTGTAGTACAATGGTTTTGACTTATTGGCCTCTCCCAGCCTTGCTCCACACGCCTTCTGGTTCTTGTGAGTCTTTGTCGGAGGGACGAGGGGGCGGGGTCTGGAGCGACGACGTGGTCAAGGCCTTCTGACTTGGTGGACCTGAGGGGTTGGGAAGCGGGTGCCGCTCCCTTGGGTCCATAGCGTGGTGACGGAATGTCCGTCGTGCGTGGAGATATTAAGTCCTTTTCTAGAGCGTAGCGGTTGTCGTATATCTTCGTCGGGTTGCGTGTCCCAGGGCTGAAGGCGGCGCCTACAACTCTACAAGGCGAGGAGCATGCACCTGTACAACCTTTCGGGCTCTGTTGTGCCTGGAAGGGTCTAAAGCACCTGTCCTATCATCCCCTAGCAGTACTTTTCCTGCCAGGGCACAGGGTATGGTCCTTGGAGCCATGGTTGACCCGAACATCTTGTCTTGCCCTGTACTTATCATCTTGAGGGAATGGGGAGAAGTTGTCAGGGAGGATGAATCCAATCTTTAGATATGGAGTAGGGTGAGACTCATTCCTTGCCGTTGGGCAAAACGGAGACCAATTCCTATCTCTTGGGTGAGACCAACCTCACCCCTCCGGGGTCAGGCGAGGCGGAATCTATCCCTCAGCCCTCGGGCGAGACCGAGCCCACCCTCAAGGCATCAGGCGAGACGGAGTTTATCCCTTGGCCCTCGGGTGAGACCGAGCCTGTCCCAATGGCGTCGGGCGAGACGGAGATTAACCTTGAGCCCTTGGGTGAGGCAGAGTTATCTCCCAAAGGCGTCGGGCGAGACAGAACCAAACTCCTGTCACTCAAACAAGGGATGAAACGACGCCCTTATGCGTCCAGAAGTTTTTCACATTCGGTGGTTATTGGTTCCACCTTCTGGGGTACCCCGGTATTAGGTCCCCAATAGTAGCCCCTGAGCCTCTAGGTGATTCGAGTAGAACCACCTGGAGGGTGTTTTTTGACTTCATCGAAGTTACTTTGCCAGAGGGTGCGCGCGAGCGCACCCGATGGGTGTAGCCCCCGAGCCCCCAGGTGATTCGAGTAGAGTCGCCCGGGGGGGTTGTATCGGTCCCTTCACGGGTAAGGCTGAAGGACTTAGTTTTTTATCAACTGGATGTTTTTCTGAGTGGGTCGTGGCATCCCGTTCGCTGGGAACTGATTTGGGGCTGACCTAACTGGTGCTTCTGCCCTTGATTTCGGATCGTTCGTGGATCCTTCCTTAGTTGGGCCGGCCGACGAGCTTCTGGGCCCTAGGTGGGCCAAAGAGAAAAGAACAGGCCTTCATGGCTTGTGTTTCCCAGGTGGGTAGAGAGTCCGAATTTGCCTGGGGAAGGCGAACCGTCCGCCAAGATTTTTGGGGTGAGAGGATAGGGACTGTGGGCGTGTGTCCCGTGACGTGACGCGGTGGCACCACCTCTCCCTAATTGATTTAATGGAGTTGTGGGGCAGATCTAGCATCACCTCTCGGCGTCTAGAGGGCCTCATCCACCGTGGCCTTCTCCGCCCACTGTCCGCCATCCAGGAGTGGCTGCTACCTGGCGATGAGGGTGAGCCGGTGCTGCCTGAAGGGTATGTCGTCTCTTTTGCCATCTTCCATGAGCGGGGATTCGGGGTACCTGCACATAGATTCCTTTAGGGGCTGCTGGATTACTATGAGGTAGAGCTGCAGCATCTAACTCCCAATGGGATTCAACACATGATAGCATTTGTTGCCCTGTGCGAGGGTTTCCTAGGGATCGATCCCCATTTTGATCTATGATGGTATTTCTTTAACATTAGTTTATCAAAGAGGAAGATTGGGGGGAAAGATGTGAACGCGCCAATGGGATGTGCCAGCATTCATCTGTGCCATACCCAGTCGAGGGGTTACCCATACATGCGTCTAGCGACATCCAACAAGGGATGGCACTCGCAGTGGTTTTATGTTAGGGATGATGTGAGTGCCACCCTACCAAAGTACACTGGATGTCTTATTGTGGACGTTCTAGAGTCGTGGGGCTAGGGCATCCAGTCCAAAGACAAGAAACACATCTCTGACCTTCTTTCCGCCCTCCAAGCCCTGAAGGATTGGGGTGTAAAGGGAATGGGGATTATCGGTGCCTACCATGCAAGGAGGGTGGCGCCCCTGATGGCGCGTGTGCTTCCCCTGCATCGAATGATGCCTAGGATATCGTTCGAGGGGATGGTGCTCGTTGACGAGGCGCTCCCTTACTCGGAAGTGGCGCAGCGCATCAAGGAGGCAACAGAGCCGATGAAGGATTCTGTAGGTAGGGTCCTTGACATTGTGTATCCGGTGCCCAGACACCCCCGAATGCGGCCGAAGCCTAGATTCTTTGAATTCGTAAGCCCTCTTTTCCCGTGCTCTTTTCTTTTTTCTCGGATCTCCATTTTTTAACACTTGCTTTGTGACATTGGGACCAGCTGAGGGGGCTGGTCTTCAAGGATAGTCCAATTCCGCTGCCGAAGGACAAGGTCATGGCGGTGGTGAATCGACTCATGGCCGAGCGGGCCAAGAAAGCAACGGAGGAGATGAAGAAGGCGAAACGACTGAAGTAGGAGGCATGGGATCGGGGAGAGGATGTGAGCAGTGAGGACGACGACAATGACGATGATGATGACGATGATGACGAGGTAGCCGTTGGCATGGATTGGGGCATCCTAGAGGACGAGGACACGCTGACAAGTGGCCACCCATCCGTGCAGGGGCCCTTCCCTTTCCACGCGGAGGGAAGTGAATCGATGAGGTTGGTGGAGGCCGGCGAGTCCGCCGCTTCGCACGATGTGCCGGCTGAGGACCGGTGGACAAGGGAGGGTAGGCTTGCTGCCGCCAACCCTGAGGCGATGATGGAGGGGAGCGGCTCTGGTGCCGCGCCCGACAAGACGATGGAGGGGGGTGGCTCCGGTGCCATGCCCGATGAGGCGATGGAGGGGAGCGGCTCCGGTGCCATGCCCCGTGAGATGATGGAGGGGGGGCGGCTCTGGTGCCGCACCCGACGAGATGAACCCCCTGCCCTAGAGCAGGGGGTAGGCTTGAAACGGTCCCGCCCAGATGAGTCGGGGCAGGGATCTAGGGATCTGTCCCCAAAACGCTTCCGCCGGCCGAGGACGTCAACGTAAGCTGCTGATTCCCCTGTTTTCATCCTTTTTCCATTTCTATTTTGACTTAATGGTTATTACCTTTGTGCAGGTTCTTGCAGACGGGTCACCCCCTAGGGCTGGCGCCCAAGAAGAGTCTCACCATTCAAGCGAGACAGACGGTGTCGCCTGGAGTCACCCCTGTTTCGGGCAGGAGTGGTGCCAATGTCGGGGCCATGTTGGCCGACCTGACGGCGCCTGTGGTGGCCCCCATGCCCACGGAGGTTACTAAGCGAGCGGCCTCCTCCATGGCGGACATGGAACAGCCGACCAAGGGCCGCATACCGCCGGTGGAGGTGGTCATGACCGTGCCAAGCCAGGATCAGCCGGGCGCGGTCATGGTGGCGCCCGAGGGTGTAGTGCAATCCGCGCCACCAGGGGCCTAGGTGGATCCGCCCATGGCGCTTGAAGCAGCCCAAACGGAGGAGGGTCTAGCCGGAGGGTCCTCGAGTGTGGCGGTTGTGCCGCACAGGGTCAGGAGGGAGCCGCCCCCGGCCCCTTTGTCAGGAGGAAGCCGCTCCCCTACGCGGGGGGAGCTGCCGCTCTAGTGGATGGCCGCTTAGGACCCGACATCGGCTCTTTTCTTGCTCGATGATCATTCCGAGAGCATGGAGTGGGAGGGTCTTGACATCGGGATCTCAACCATGCTGAACGCCCTGGACCAGGCTAGAGGAGCTCTCCGTGAGATCGTTATCCCTACTACTTAGGTATTTTCTGGACTTTCTTGTTTCTTCGCATGTTTTTGTGTTTTTGCATTTCTGATACCAGTCTTCTTCCTCTTCAGGTTCTTGTTGCTCATAGCCGGAATAAATCCCAATTCCTCCACAAACAGAAGGCGGAGTGGGATCGCCTCTCCGAGGAGGCCCGGCTGCGAGCAGACATGGCCACCCAGCTTGCTACCGCCTAGGAGCGGGAGGCCTAGGTGCGTCAGGACGCGGAGGAGGCCCACGGGATGTTCAAGGATCTATTGGTGAGGTCTAAGCTGGATGGGGAGGAGATTGCCAGGCTCCAAAAAGAGCGAGATGAGCTACTGCAGAGGAATGCCGCAGCCAATGAGAAGGCCGGCAAAGTCCTGAAGGAGCTGGAGATGGAGCGGGACCTCTGGCAGAAGGCTAAGAGTAGGGCCATGGCCCTCCAGCAGAAGGTGGACGAGGATGTTGAGGTGGTCCGCTCTCTCCGGGCGGAGCTCGGTGACGCGGTGAACCAAAGGTTGAGCACTGAAAACATCTCCGTCAAGCTAGAAAAAGAGGCTGCCTATGCATGAAGGGCCCTTTAGGTTGAGAGCAGTGAGCACGATCTACTACAAGCTGTGGTCGGGGTGGTCCTTAATGCCCTAAATGTGACGGAGCCGGTGGAGACCAGCCCGCTCACAGCTCGTGTCACAGGTATCACGGCTCAGGTGGGCCAGCTTGAGGAGAGTGCCTTCCACGCTAGGATTACCCAGGCCTTCACCATCGCCCACGCTCATTACGAGAAGGAAATCAACCTGAAGGTGATGAGCGAAGGCTTCCCGTCCACCTACGAGGATGAAGAGCTGGAGGAAATGGAGGAGATGGTTGCTCCCCTTGCGAAAAACCTGGTAGACAATCTAAAAGAGATGGTTGTCCCTCCACGAGAGTAATTAGTCGAACAATTTTGAGAACAACTTAATGTAATATGTGGACAAGTGTCGGTATTTTTTGAGTCTGGACGCGGTTTCGTGATTTTGCATCATAATTTCGTTTTGTTTGATTTTTTACGATCTTACCAATCTATTCCCCTAAATTATGCCGCTGGTCATGATGCGAGGAGATTGTTTTCGAAAGAAAGAAAGGAGGTAGCCATACCTTAACCAGCCCCCGAGTAAGGTCCGACCCCCTGCATTTGCTAGGGATGGGGGTTACTGGAGGTCAGAACTGTGGTTTTGGTGACAGGGTCGACAAAGTCCATGAATGACATCACAATATTCCCCACCCTGTCTTCCAATAGAAATCCCCAACTTGGGATTCTATGGGCTCGAAAAGGTGGGGCCTTCGAACCTGTGTCCCTATATTGATTGGTGCGAGCCCCCGAGCCTTGTTAGGGTCTGAAAGGGGTCAGCCATTATTTGTGTGTTACCCCGTCCTTGGTTTTCGCAATTGGAGGGGCTGAGTGAATGACACTTGCCTCGATGGCTTGAGTATCGCGCTCAACAAGCTCACTAACGGGTATGTTCATGTGGAATCCAGGTCCATCATTTGCTGATGGGGTCGGTAGAGCCCTCTGGTGGCACTCCACAACTTCTTAACCCGCCTCTCGGTAGATGTCCGAGCCGTTCGATAGGCTCTGGCGGCCCGATGGCCTCTCCTCGATGGAGATTCTGTGGGTTTGGCTCGGGGTTAGAATCAAACGAGAAAAGGTCGAGACGTCCCTGTCCGCTTCTGAGCAGGGTCGAGCAGGGCCACTGGGGCTTGTCTCGGTTATCTCTCCCTGGCTCTGTTTGGCATGAGGTGGCCTCGAGCCCTTCGCGGGCCGACCTTCGAACCTCGGCCTGTGGTCGCCTATATCAAATGAGGCAACGGCCGTTTCGTGATGCGACACAAAGCGTTGGGATGTTTTGCCTACGTATAATATAATCAAAATGAAGGCGGGGTCGGTAATGTTACCTTGGCGGTATGGGTGATGAAAGGCTCCTACCAAATGTGTTCATGCGGGGTTCGGACCCTAATGTTCGCGATGAGGTTGGAGTAACCTGCATAAGAATCGCTATTCTTTGTTTTTTGTATCTCAGTGGTGGTCCGAGCTGTTTAATTAGCTTGGGTAACCTGATAGCTTCTCCTTTGGGGGAGATTCTATAGGCGAACCCCTCTAAACCCTTCCTGAGAAGGCAGTCGTCAAAGCTGGAGATGCGAGGGGCATTGAGCATGATTTTTCTAGTGAACAGTAACACCATAGCTACTGAGGCGTAGGGTCTGCTAGTTCGCCTAGTTTTACTCAAAGTTCTATGCCTGTGTTTTGCATCCTTAGTTTCAAGCGTATGGACGGGGTCGGGTGAGGAGGATGTCTAGATTGGTAGACATCCTCGGCAGCCCCTGAGTGATGTTCGTGTTCCCGCTTTTTGATGGGGTCGGAAGCTCGAGAATGAATTTTAACGCCTAAAGTAAGAAAGCGGAGATGCTTATCTTTCTTTGGATGTTCGTTCATCGTGTCTTCTAGGCCGAACGGCTGGCCTAGGAGATCCGAAAGGTCCTATTGTCGGATCGTCCGTGGTCCTGCATGGGGAGGTGAAGGGCTGTCTACCTATGTGGGCGCCTTAATTGCCACATCCAGAGTGGGTTAGTGGCAAGCCATACCCAGGTAGTGCTCAGTTTGACCAAAGAGGGATGCCTCGTTGACCAGGGTGCGTCCCGTCAGTTCTGGCGCGTCCCCTCAGATATCAATCAGCATTGATTTCGTATTTAAAGAGGGGAAGGGAGAGGGTTTTTTGTCCAACCTTTCGCCTTTCCTTAGGTATAGCGCCTCCTCTTTAAATAGGGAGGGGGAGAGGAGTTCTCACCCCACCTCCTCTTCTGCCTCCGAGCTGCTATCTCTCCTTCTTCTTCCTTTCCGCCGAACATGTCTGTGCGTCGCGGCAGTTCCTGAGTGAGGAAGAGTAATGCCAGAGAGAGAGAGAGAACTCACAAATTTGCTCATGAGTCTGGTGCGTGACGTCGAGCCAGAGGTTATCCAATGTAGATGAGATGGTGTGTGCTACCCTTGCTGAGGAGTCGCTGCTGCCAAAGGAGAAGAGGCGCTGGTGGGTGTCGTACATCGTCGACTGCGCTGTCATCCGTTGTGCTCCTCCTTTGGTGGGAGGCATTTCCTGCCCATACGCCATTGTTAGGGTTATGGCTGGGGATGATGGCGTAGTCCCCAGATGCCCTGGCAATGGCGTCGCTGTCGAGGTTGTGGCTGACGATGATGGCGTAGTCCCCGGATGCTCCGGTGGAGCCGTTGCTGTCGGTGTTGCGGCCGACGACGATGGCATAGTCCCCAAACGCTCCGGCGGAGGCACCACAGATGGTGGTGCCTTCGAGGATCCAGTGAAGCGGTGGGATATTAGGATGTTGCCGATGGAGAGCATGGCACGGCGACCGCAGTAGATGAGCTGGCCCGTGTACACGCCCCGGGCGTCGCCGATGGAGAGCGTGGCATGGCGACCACAGTAGACGAGCTAGCCCATGTACATGCCCCAGGCGTCGCCGATGGAGAGTGTGCCACGGCGACCATAGTAGTACTTGTAGTAGAGCTAAGCAGAGACTATAATGAAATACCTTTGTGGGGAAGCCCCTAAGTAAACAGTCCTCTAAATTTATAAGTATATTGTTCCTTTTTGTAATGAAATCGCTTTGTAAGTGACGAATTTGTGCAAAAAATGAACAAAATTACATCCTTTGCTTATGGCAAGCAATTTTTATCTTTCTCCTTTCTGTAGGAATGATTTTAGTGCTTTCCGACCCTTCTCATAGTCTAAGTCATAGGAAGCTAGGAACGTGGGTGAACTAATTTTGATTGAACTGGTGAGCAAAGAGGTTGCAGCCACTGGGGCATGGGTGTCTTGCAGTCCTACCAGTTGTATTCAGAATTGGTTCCCAAAATCTTAGCCCTTGGGACTCGTTTATGAGGCAAATGGAAAACTTAGAGAATGTTTGTAAATATAACACAGGAGGTTTTTTGCAAGCGTAATACTTGTATTACATATGTCATATGTTACGATCACATGCCAGCCCCCGAGTGAGGTCTGACCCCTCACAATTTGCAGGGGTCGGAAGTCACTAAGGATCGGGGTTTTGTTATGACAAAATCTGATAAGGAAGAAGTGTAAGCTTATTTTAAGGATAGAAACGACATAGCTGCTCGATGTTCTAGGCGTTGGTGAAGAGCTCGCTGTTGATGGTTTTCAACCGGTAGGCGCCTGGGCGAAGTACTTCCGTGACGACGTAGGGCCCTTCCTAGGGTGGGGAGAGTTTGTGGTGGTCCTTGTTGCTCTGCACAAGATGGAGGATGAGGTCTCCGATGTTGAAGGCTCGACCCCTAACCCGTCGGCTGTGGTACTGTCGCAGCGCCTGCTGGTACTTAGCCGAACGGAGGAGGGCGATGTCGCAGGCTTCATCTAGCTAGTCCATGGCGTCTTGGTGAGATGCTTCGGCCCCCTGTTCGTCGTATGCTCTGATTCTTGGTGCTCCACAATCGAGGTCTGTTGGGAGAATGGCCTCGGAACCATAGACCATGAAGAAAGGTGTGTAGCCGGTGGCCCGGCTAGGAGTTGTCCTTAGGCTCCAAAGCACGACTGGGAGCTTAGCTAGCCAGCGTGCGCTGAATTTGTTAAATTGGTTGAAAATTCTAGGTTTGAGGCCTTGAAGAAGCATGCTGTTTGCGCGCTCGACCTGCCCGTTCGTCTAGGGGTGTGCGATGGCTGCCCAATCGATCTAGATGTGTTGTTCATCATAGAATCGAACGAATTTCCTACTGGTAAACTACATGCTGTTGTCCATGATGATGGAGTTTGGTACTCCAAAGCGATGGATGATGTTGAGGAAGAACAGCATGGCTTGCTCGGATTTGATCATGGATATTGGTCGAGCTTCAATCCATTTTGTAAACTTGTCTATGGTGACAAGCAGGTGGGTAAAGCCCCTAGGTGCCTTTTTGAGTGGCCCAACTAGGTCGAGCCCCTAGACCACGAAGGGCCACGTGATGGGGATCATCTGGAGAGTCTGGGCTGGGAGGTGTGTTTGCCGAGCACAGTACTGGCTCCCTTCGTAGGTGTGTACAATTTGCTCGGCATCGGCTACTACGGTGGGCCAGTAGAAACCTTGTCGAAATGCATTCCCAACCAAGGTTCTTGGTGCAGCATGATGACCGCAGACTCCACCGTGGATGTCGCCCAGCAGGAGTTTTCCCTGTTTGCCAGGGATACAGAGTTGCAAAATTCTGATGTGACTTCATTTGTAGAGTTTGCCCTCTACAAGAACAAAGGATTTGGCACGTCGTGCAAGCCGTTAGGCTTCCGTCTTGTCTGCCGATAGTATGTCATGGAGGAGGTAGTCGAGGTAAGATGTTCTCCAGTCATCGGGAGGGTCGGAGTCCACTGCTGGGTCCTCTTCAAGCTCCTTAACCTCGAGGTCGGGAGGAGCAGTTGGAGGATCGGCCCCTGGAGTCATACTAGATGGGCCATCGTCGGCTCGTTCCGACCCCGCGTAGCGGACCGAGGGTTTGTGTTGATCACTGGCAAAGATGCCAGTTGGGATTGGCTCTTGGCCGGATGCTGCTTTCGCAAGTGTGTCAGCTGCTTCATTGAGGTGCCTTGGGATGTGATTGAGTTTGAGGTCATTGAATTTGTCCTCTAGCTGTCGGACTTCTTGGTAGTATGCCTCCATCTTGGCATCGTGGTAGCATGACTCTTTCATGACCTGGTTCACGACCAGCTGAGAGTCGCCCCTAACGTCGAGGCATCAAATGCCCAGCTCGATGGTGATTCGTAGGCCATTAATGAGCGCTTTGTATTCTGTAGTAGTGTTTGATGAGGGGAAATGGAGCCATACCATGTACCTCATGTGGACCCCGAGGGGAGATACAAAGACTAGTCCTGCTTCGGTGCCCTTTTTCTTCAGCGATCCATTGAAGTACATTATCCAGCACTCTTGATCGACGGCTGCTGGTGGCATCTAGACCTCGGTCCACTCCACGATGAAGTCAGCTAGTACCTAAGATTTGATCACTATTTGAGGAGCATAGGAAATGCCCTGATCCATCAGCTCGAATGCCCACTTTGCGGTTCTTCCCGTAGCATCATGGCTACGAACGACCTCGCCGAGGGGGAACAACATCACTACTATCATGGGGTGTGACTCAAAGTAGTGGCGTAGCTTCCTTTTGGTGATGAGGACGGCATAGAGGAGTTTCTAGATTTGGGAGTAGCGGGTCTTGGAGTCGGATAACACCTCACTGATGAAATACACAGGGCGCTGCACCTTGAAGGCATGCCCCTCTTCCTCTCGCTCTACTACTAAGGTGGAGCTAACCACTTGGGTGGTGGCTAATATATAGAGTAGGAGGGATTCTCCGTTGCATGGAGGAACTAAGACCGGCGGTTTAGTTAGAAATCACTTAACCATGTCAAGCGCCTCCTGAGCCTCGGCCGTCCATTTGAAGCGGTCAGCTTTCTTTAGGAGTCGATAAAGGGGGAGTCCTTGTTCGCCGAGGCACGAAATGAATCCGCTAAGGGCAATGAGGCACCCTGTGATCTGCTGAACCCCCTTTATGTTTTAGATCGGGCCCATCCTTGTGATGGCTGATATCTTCTCTGGGTTGGCTTCGATGCCATGCTCGGAGACAATGAAGCCGAGCAGCATGCCTCTCGGGACCCCGAAAACACATTTTTTGAGATTGAGTTTGATGCCGTTTGCCCAGAGTTTCGCAAAGGTTTGCTCAAGATCGGCGACCAGGTGGTTAGCTCGTTTGGTTTTGACTACGATGTCATCGACATAGGCCTCAACGGTTTGCCTGATGAGGTCTCCGAAGCAATTGAGCATACAGCACTGGTACGTTGCCCCAACATTCTTTAGACCGAATGGCATTGAAACGTAGCAAAATGATCCGATGGGGGTGATAAAAGATGTCGTGAGCTGGTCGGACTCTTTCATCGTGATTTGATGGTAGCCAGAGTATGCGTCAAGGAAGCAGAGGGTTTCGCACCCCAAGGTGGAATCGACTATTTGGTCTATTCGTGGCAAAGGAAACGGATCCTTTGGACATGCTTTGTTGAGGCCAGTATAATCGACACACATTCTCCATTTCCTGCTCTTTTTTCAGACAAGAATAGGATTTGCTAACCATTCTGGGTGGTATACTTCCTTAATGAATCCTACAGCCAGTAGTTTGGCTATCTCCTCGCCGATGGCCCTATGTTTCTCCTCGTCGAAACGGTGCTAGCGTTGTTTCACTGGCTTGGAGCCCAGGAGGATCTAGAGAGTATGCTCGGTGACCTCCCTCGGGATGCCTAGCATATCCGAGGGTTTCCACGCAAAGATGTCTTTGTTGGCATGGAGGAAGTCGACGAGCGCGCTTTCCTATTCAGAGGAGAGCACGGTCCTGATACGGACTTTTTTGCCCTTAGAGTTGCTGGGATCCAAGGGGACCTCCCTGGAGCCTTCTGCAGATTCGAATGACCCGGTTGATTTCTTTGTGTTGGGTGCCTCTTCGATGACCTTCTCCCTGAGGGTGGTGAGCTCTTCAGAGGCGATGACTGTGGATGCGTGTTCGCAGCATTCGACCTCACACTCGTAAGCGTGCTGGAAGGAGGTGCCGATGGTGATGACCCCACGGGGGCCTGGCATCTTCAGCTTTAGGTATGTATAATTGGGAACAGCCATGAACTTTGCATAACATGGTCGCCCCAGGATGGCATGGAAAGTCCCCGGGAACCCCACTACATCGAAGGTGAGGGTCTCAGTCTGGTAATTGGACCAATCCCCAATAGTGACGGGCAGGTCGATCTACCCTAGTGGTACAGCTTGCCTACCAGGCATGACACCATGGAAAGGTGCTCGGATGGGATGGGGGTTCATTTAGTCGACGCCCATCTCATCGAGCGTTTTGGTGTACATGATGTTGAGGCCATTGCCCCCATCCATCAGTACTTTGGTGAGCCGCTTTGGACTAACAATCGGATCGACAACAAGCGGGTACCTTCCCGGGTGTGGGACGGCATCTGGATGGTTGGTCCGATCAAAGGTTATGGCGGATTCCGACCACTGGAGGAAGGCTGGCATGGCTGGTCCGGCGGTATAGACCTCACAGCATGCGAGCTTCTGGCGACGCTTGGAGTCATAGACCGTTGATCCTCCGAAGATCATGAGGGCGCCGGTCGGCATTGGGAAGGCGTCGTCCTTCTCCTCTACGTTGTCTGTGGTGGGAATAGGTTCCTTCCCCTGCTCCCCTTTGTTGAGGCCCCCGGCCAAGTACTTGCGCATAAGGCTGCAATCCTTGTATAGATGCTTGGCCGGGAAGGCGTGGTTTGGGCATGGCCCCTCAAGCATTTTCTCGAAGTGGTTCGGAGTGCCTTCTGTGGGCTTCTGGCCACCTTTGCGGTCGGCAGCGGCCACGAGCGAGTTGTCGCACCGTTGCTTCTTATTTTTCTTTTTGGCAGGACGGTTGGAGGCGCCTTCGCCGGCGTCCTCATCCCGCCTCATCTTTCCATCGGAGCGATCAAAGATAGCTCTGACCACCTCCTCTCTAGAGGCATGACTGGTGGCGATGTCTAGGAGTTCCTTGGTATTTTGTAGGCCCCTGCGTCCTAACTTATGGACCAGGGATTCGTAGGTTGTTCTAGACAGAAAGGCTCCTATCATGTCGACGTTGGCGACGTTAGGGAGCTCGTTGCACTATCGAGAGATGCACCGAATGTACCCGCGAAGGGTTTCATCGGCCTTCTGGCGGTAGTTTTTGAGGTCCCATGGGTTTCCAGGGCATTTGTACGTGCCCTAGAAGTTGCCCACGAAGATCTCTGTCAGATCCGCCCAACTCTGAATAGCATTGGACGGTAGGTGCTCCAGCCATGCTCATGCCAAGTCAGCCAAGAACAGCAGGAGATTATGAATAATGAAATTGTCATCACTCGCACCACTAGCCTAACATGCAAGCTGATAGTCTTTGAGCCAAAGCCCAGGATTTTTTCGCCAGAATATTTAGGGATGTTGGTAGGCGGTCGATACCTTAGGGGGAACGCAGCATTGAGGATGCGTCGGCCAAAGGCCTGAGGGCCTGGCAGGCCAGGGCTCGGGCTTCGGTCCTCGTTGCTGTCGTAGCGTCAGCCACATCAGGGATGATAGCCATGATGTGCTGCTTCTCCATTGTCGCCGTGGGCACGTCTTCGAGCATCGATGATGCTGCGTACATCGCGGCCATGGCCGAGGCGTTGATGTACTGGGACGATGGAGGGCTGCCCGCTGGCTAGTAGTGTTTGGTGAATGGATGCGTCCTTGGTGGGATGCACTGAGGGCATGCGCAAGCTGGTGTCAGGTTCGCATCGTCGAGACAACGAACTTTCCACCTGATGCGCCGCTGCACGCTCGAGCAACAAGCGAATTTCTCGGCGAGCACGGCGATCCTTGGACGTCGCGGCCTCCGGAAGGCCATGAAGCAAGGCGGTTGCTGCGACGATGTTCTGGCTGGCTCAGGCAAAGTGAGGAAGGGCCCCATCATCAGTGAGGATCCTTTGATGTATGGTGCGGGCCGTGGTGCGCGTGCGCCCCCCATATTTGTGGCGTTCAATCTCGCAATTGATGTCCGCGTATTCCCAGACGAGCCCTTGCCCGACCTCATCGATCTCTTGCTGATGGGCCCTTGGCTGCTCCATCCTTAGGCGAGATGGGGCTGTCATCTCTTCCCCGGATCTGCTATCAGGGTTGTTTGTAGGGGTGACCTCTTCCCTGGAGGCGCTTTCGATGTGACCTTCGAGGGTCTGCGTCATGAAGCATTCCTAGGAAGGGTGGTGGCTCCCCTTACTGGAATCCAAGCTAGAGAACGATCCTGGCTCCTCATTAAGGAGCTCATAGAGGGTCTCCATATCATGCTCAATCGCCCCCATGAACTCGATGTCCGTGGGTGACTGAACCATACGTAGCGCCCGAAGGCGGCCAGCGGTCACCGTAGCGTTGCGGAGACCGAACGGAAATGAAATTGGGATGCTCCGTACGGACCCTTCTGGACATGGGGTGGCGTTGTGAGAGGCCTCCCTTGGTGTCTGGACTCCCAGGGAGTTGCCCGGTGGGCCCTCAAGCCTAAGACGGCTGAGGTTGATGGAAGGGAGAGATGGGGCGGCTGAGTGAGTCAGCGCCAGCTCTCCTCCTAGTGTGATGATGAAATCTAGGTCGCCCAAACGCAGGTGTGCGCCCGGGGCCTAGGTGATTGCATGGGTGGCCATTCGAGGCCTGATTTGGAACGCACAAGCCCCCCTACCTGGCGCGCCAACTATCGGTGTTTCGTACAAGCACCAGCAAGTAAATTTATAGTAATGCGCGTTAGGCTCGGATGGTGCGCTAAAGGACACAAGATTTATACTGGTTCGGGCTGAAAGTCCCTACGTCCAGTTTGTTGCTGCTCGTGTTATTAGCATCATGAACGGTTTGTAGTAAGGGGTACAAACGATCGAGAGAGGGACTGGTCCCAAGTCTCTGATGGAAGGGTTGAAGGGAGGTCAAGAGGTTCGAAACAACTTGACTGTGTGTATCTGTGTGTTGTATTTTTTGGTCTTAAGAGTTCGTCCCTCTGATGGAGGAAGCTCATCCCCTTTTATAGAGGAAGGGGGTGGCTTTTACAAGGTCGAGGGTTTAGTATGTATACTCTACTTAGTCTTGTGGCTCACGTCTACCTGGCTTCATTCTTCATTTTGATGAGTACGAAGGAAGATAGGCGCCTACAATACTATTGATGTCTCTGTAGAATGTCAGGTTGATTATAGAATGCTGCCCTGCGCAAGGTGTGGGCTATCGTACTGTGGTTTTGACTTATTGGCCTCTCCTAGCCTTGCTCCGCATGCCTTCTGGTTCCTATGAGTCTTCGTCGGAGGGACGAGGGGTCAGGGTCCGGAGCGACGACGTGGTCAAGGCCTTCTGACTTGGCGGACCTAAGGGGTTAGGAAGCGGGTGCCGCTCCCTTGGGTCCATAGCATGGTGACGGAATGTCCATCGTGCATCGAGATATTAAGTCCTTTTCTGGAGCATAGCGGTTGTTGTATATCTTCATCGGGTTGCGTGTCCCAGGGCTGAAGGCGGCGCCTACAACTCTACAGGGCGAGGAGCACGCACTTGTACAACCTTTTGGGCTCTGTGGCGCCCGGAAGGGTCTAAAGCACCTGTCCTGTCATCCCCTGGTAGTACTTTTCCTGCCAGGGCGTAGGGTATGGTCCTTGGAGCCATGGTTGACCTGAACATCTTGTCTTGCCCTGTACTTATCATCTTGAGGGAATGGGGAGAAGTTGTTAGGGAGGATGAATCCAATCTTTAGATATGGAGCGAGGTGGAATCTATCCCTCAGCCCTCAGGTGAGACCGAGCCCGCCCTCAAGGCATTGGGCGAGATGGAGTTTATCCCTTGGCCCTCGGGTGAGACCGAGCCTGTCCCAATGGCGTCGGGTAAGATAGAGATTAACCTTGAGCCCTCAGGCGAGGTAGAGTTATCTCCCAAAGGCGTCGGGCGAGGCGGAACCAAACTCCTATCACTCGAACAAGGGATGAAATGGCGCCCTTATGCGTCCAGAAGTTTTTCATGTTCGGTGGTTATTGGTTCCACCTTCTGGGGTACCCCGGTATTAGGTCCCTGACAGTAGCCCCCGAGCCTCTAGGTGATTCGAGTAGAACCACCTGGAGGGTGTTTTTTGACTTCGTCGAAGTTACTTTGGCAGAGGGTGCGCGCGAGCGCACCCGATGGGTGTGGCCCCCGAGCCCCCGGGTGATTCGAGTAGAGTCACCCGGGGGGGTTGTATCGGTCCCTTCACGGGTAAGGCTGAAGGACTTAGTTTTTTATCAACTGGATGTTTTTCCGAGTGGGTCATTGCATCCCATTCGCTGGGAACTGATTTAGGGCTGACCTAACTGGTGCTTCTGCCCTTGATTTCGGATCATTCATGGATCCTTCCTTAGTTGGGCTGGCTGGTGAGCTTCTAGGCCCTAGGTGGGCCAAAGAGAAAAGAACAGGCCTTCGTGGCTTCTGTTTCCTAGGTGGGTAGAGAGTCCAGATTCGCCTGGGGAAGGCGAATCATCCGCTGAGATTTTTGGGGTGAGAGGATAGGGACTGCGGGCGCGTGTCCCACGACGTGACGCGGTGGCACGCGTGGTAGGCCCAGAGATCGAGGTGGACGGTTGCCCTTCTTACATCCGTCGCCACCTATAAAACCATGGGGTTCGCCCCCAAGGTTCCATATTTCACTCCCCTGCCTTCGTGTTCTGAAACATCCGCCGACAATCGCCCTAGCCTCCTGCGCCCGTATCGCCACCACCGATCAGCTTGCGATCGTGTTGTAGCCGCCGTCAAGCTCGCGCTTGCCCTTCTCCCTAATTGATTTAATGGAGTTGTGGGGTAGATCTAGCATCACCTCCCAGCGTTTGGAGGGCCTCGTCTGCCATGACCTTCTCCACCCACTATCCGTCGTCCAGGAGTGGCTGCTACCTGGTGATGAGGGTGAGCCGGTGCCGCCTGAAGGGTATGTCATCTCTTTTGCCATCTTCCATGAGCAGGGATTCAGGGTACCCGCGCATAGATTCCTTCAGGGGCTGCTAGATTACTATGAGGTAGAGCTGCAGCATCTAACTCCCAATGGGATTCAACACATGGCAGCGTTTGTTGCCCTGTGTGAGGGTTTCCTAGGGATCGATCCCCATTTTGATCTGTGGTGGTATTTCTTTAACATTAGTTTGTCGAAGAGGAAGATTGGGGGGAAAGATGTGAACGCGCCGATGGGATGTGCCAGCATTCATCTACGCCATACCCGGTCAAGGGGTTAGCCATACATGCATCTAGCGACATCCAACAAGGGATGGCACTCGTAGTGGTTTTATGTTAGGGATGATGTGAGTGCCACCCTACCAAAGTACACTAGACATCTTATTGTGGACGTTCTGGAGTCGTGGGGCTAGGGCGTCCAGTCCAAAGACAAGAAACACATCTCCGACCTTCTTTCCGCCCTCCAAGCCCTAAAGGATCGGGGTGTAAAGGGAATGGGGATTATCGGTGCCTACCACGCGAGGAGGGTGGCGCCCCTGATGGCGTGTTTGCTTCCCCTACATCGGATGATGCCTGGGATATCGTTCGAGGGGACGGTGCTTGTTGATGAGGCGCTCCCTTACTCGTAAGTGGCACAGCGCATCAAGGAGGCGATAGAGCCGACGAAGGATTCTGTAGGCAGGGTCCTCGACATTGTGTATCCGGTGCCCGGACACCCCCCAATGTGGTTGGAGCATGGATTCTTTGAATTCATAAGCCCTCTTTTCCCGTGCTCTTTTCTTTTTCCTGGATCTCCATTTTTTAACACTTGCTTTGTGACGTTGGGACCAGCCGAGGGGGCTGGTCTTCAAGGACAGTCCAGTTCTACTGCCAAAGGACAAGGTCATGGCGGTGGCGAATCGACTCGCAGCCAAGCGGGCCAAGAAAGCAAGGGAGGAGATGGAGTAGGCGAAATGACTGAAGCAGGAGGCACGGGATCGGGGAGAGGACATGAGCAGGGAGGATGACAACAATGATGATGATGATGATGACGACGGTGAGGTAGCCGTCGGCATGGATTGGGGTGTCCTGGAGGACGAGGACACGCTGACAAGTGGCCACCCATCCATGCAGGGGCCCTTCCCTTTCCACACGGAGGGAAGTGAATTGATGAGGTCGGTGGAGGCTGGCTAGTCCGCCGCTTCGCACGGCATGCTGGCCGAGGACCGGTGGACGGTGGAGGGCAGGCTTGCTGCTGCCAACCCTGAGGTGACGATGGAGGGGAGCGGCTCTGGTGCCACGCTCGACGAGACGATGGAGGGGGGTGGCTCCGGTGCTACGCCCGATGAGGCAATGGAGGGGAGCGGCTCCGGTGCCGCGCTTAACAAGACGATGGAGGGGAGCAGCTCCGGTGCTATGCCCGACGAGATGAACCCCCCTTCCCTAGAGCAGGGGGTAGGCTCGAAACGGTCTCGCCTAGATGAGTCGGGGCAGGGATCTAGGGATCCGTCCCCAAAATGCTTCCGCCGGCCGAGGACGTCAATGTAAGCTACTGATTCCCCTATTTTCATCCTTTTTCCATTTCTATTTTGACTTAATGGTTATTACCTTTGTGCAGGTTCTTGTGGACGGGTCACCCCCTGGGGCTGGCGCCCAAGAAGAGTCTCGCCATTCAAGCGAGACAGATGGCGTTGCCTGGAGTCACCCTCATTTCGAGCAGGAGTGGTGCCGACGTCGGGGCCATGTTGGCCGACCTGACGGCGCCCGTGGTGGCCCCCATGCCCGCGGAGGTTACTGAGCGAGCGGCCTCCTCCATGGTGGACATGGAATAGCCGGCCGAGGGCCACATACCGCTGGTGGAGGTGGTCGTGACCGTGCCAAGCTAGGATCAGCCGGGCACGGTCGTGGTGGCGCCCAAGGGTGTAGTCCAATCTGTGCCACCAAGGGCCTAGGTGGATCCGCCCATGGCGCTCGAAGCGGCCCAAACAGAGGAGGGTCCAGCCGGAGGGTCCTCGAGTGCGGCGGTGGTGCCACACAGGGTTAGGAGGGAGCTGCCCTCGGCCCCTTTGTCGGGAGGAAGTCGCTCCCCTACGTGGGGGGAGCCGCCGCTCTAGTGGATGGCCGCTCAGGACCTGAAGTTGGCTCTTTTCTTGCTCGATGATCATTCCGAGAGCATGGAGCAGGAGGGTCTTGACATCGGGATCTTGACCATGCTGAATGCCCTGGACCAGGCCAGAGGAGCCCTCTGTGAGATCGTTATCCCTACTACTCAGGTATTTTCTGGGCTTTCTTCTTTCTTCGCATGTTTTTGTGTTTTCACATTTCTGATACCAGTCTTCTTCCTCTTTAGGTTCTTGTTGCTCATAGCCAGAATAAATCCCAATTCCTCCACGAACAGAAGGCAGAGTGGGATTGCCTCTCCAAGGAGGCCCGACTATGAGCAGACATGGCCGCCTAGCTTGCTACCGCCCAGGAGCGGGAGGCCCAGGTGCATCAGGACGCGGAGGAGGCCCACGGAATGTTCGAGGATCTATCGGCGAGGTCTAAGCTGGATGGGGAGGAGATTGCTAGGCTCCAAAAAGAGCGAGAGGTGCTATTGTAGAGGAATGTCGTAGGCCAATGAGAAGGCCTGGCGAAGTTCCTAAAGGAGCTGGAGATGGAGCTGGGACCTCCAGCGGAAGTCAGAGAGTAGGGCCACAGGCCCTCCTAGTAGAAGGTGGGACGAGGACATTGAGGTGGTCTGCTCTCTCCAGGTTGGAGCTCGGTGACGCGGTGAACCGAAGGTTGAGCGCTGAAAACGTCTCCTGTCAAGCTAGAAAAAGAGGCTGCCTATGCACGAAGGGCCCTTTAGGTTGAGAGCGATGAGCACAGATCTTCTAAAAGCTACGGTCGGGGTGGTCCTTAATGCCCTGAATGTGACTGGAGCCAGTGGAGACCTAGCCCAGCTCGTGGCTCGTGTCGTAGGTATCATGGCTCAGGGTGGGCTAGCTTGAGGAGAGTGCCTTCCACGCCATGGATTACCCAGGCCTTCACCGTCGCCCACGCTCATTACGAGAAGGAAATCAACCTGAAGGTGATGAGCGAAAGGCTTCCCATCCACCTATGAGGATGAAGAGTTGGAGGAAATGGAGGAGATGGTTGCTCCCCTTGCGAAAAACCTGGCAGACAATCTGAAATAGATGGTTCTCCCTCCGTGGGAGTAATTAGTCGAACAATTTTGAGAACAACTTATATGTAATATGTGGACAAGTGTTGGTATTTTTTGAGTCTGGATGCGGTTTCGTGATTTTGCATCGTAATTTCATTTTGTTTGATTTTTTATGATCTTACCAATCTGTTCCCCTGAATTATGCTGCTAGTCATGATGCGAGGAGATTGTTTTTGAAAGAAAGAAAGGAGGTAGCCATACCTTAACCAGCCCCCGAGTAAGGTCTGACCCCCTGCATTTGCTGGGGTCGAGGGTTACTAGAGGTCGGAACTGTGGTTTTGGTGACAGGGTCGACGAAGTCCATGAATGACATCGCAATATTCCCCGCCTGTCTTCCAACAGAAATCCCCAACTGGGGATTCTATGGGCTCGGAAAGGTGGGGCCTTCGAACCTATGTCCCTATATTGATTGGCTCGAGCCCCCGAGCCTTGTTAGGGTCTGATAGGGGTCGGCCGTTATTTGCGTGTTACCCCATCCTCAGTTTTTGCAATCGGAGGGGCTGAGTGAACGACACTTGCCTCGACGGCTCGAGTATCGCGCTCAATGAGCTCACTAACGGGTACGTTCGTGTGGAATCCGGGTCCATCATTTGCTAATGGGGTTGGCAGAGCCCTCTGGTGGCACTCCACAACTTCTTAACCCACCTCCCGGTAGATGCCCAAGCCATTCGATAGGCTCTGGTGGCCTAATGGCCTCTCCTCGATGGAGATTCTGTGGGTTTGGCTCGGGGTTAGAATCGAACGAGAAAAGGTCGAGACATCCCTATCTGCTTCTGAGTGGGGTCGGGCAGGGCCACTGGGGCTTGTCTCGGTTATCTCTCCCTGGCTCTGTTTGGCATGAGGTGGCCTCGAGCCCTTTGCGGGTTGACCTTCGAACCTCAGCCTATGGTCACCTATATCGAATGAGGCAACGGCCGTTTCATGATGCGACATGAAGCGTTGGGATGTTTTGCCAACGTATAATATAATTGAAATGAAGGTGGGGTCGGTAACGTTACCTTGGCGGTATGGGTGATGAAAGGCTCCTACCAAATGTGTCCGTGCGGGGTTCGGACCCTGATGTTCGCGATGAGGTTGGAGTAACCTACATAAGAATCGCTATTCTTTGTTTTTCGTATCTCGGTGGCGGTCCGAGCCATTTAATTAGCTTGGGCAACCTAACAGCTTCTCCTTTGGGGGAGATTATATAGGCGGACCCCTCCAAACCCTTCCTGAGAAGGCAGTCATTGAAGCTAGAGATGCAAGGGGCGTTGAGCATGATTTTTCTTGTGAACAGTAACACCATAGCTACCGAGGCATAGGGTCTGCTAGTTCATCCAGTTTTACTCAAAGTTCTATGCCTGTGTTTCGCATCCTTAGTTTCAAGCGTACGGAGGGGGTCGGGTGAGGAGGATGTCTAGATTGGTAGACATCCTCGGCAGCCCCCGAGTGATGTTCGTGTTCCCGCTTTTTGATGAGGTCAGAAGCTCGAGAATGAATTTTAACGCGTAAAGTAAGAAAGCGGAGATGCTTATCTTTCTTTCGACGTTCATTCATCGTGTCTTCTGGGCCAAACGGCTGGCCTAGGAGATCCGAAAGGTCCTATCATCAGATCGTCCGTGGTCCTGCATGGGGAGGTGAACGGCTATATGCCTATGTGGGCGCCTTAATTGCCATGTCCGGAGTGGGTCAGTGGCGGGCCATACCCAGGTAGTGCTCAGTTTGACCAAAGAGGGACGCCTCGTCGACCAGGGTGCGTCCTGTCAGTTCTGGCGCGTCCCCTCAGATATCAATCAACATTGATTCCGTATTTAAAGAGGGGAAGGGAGAGGGTTTTTCGTCCAACCTTTCGCCTTTCCTTAGCTACAGCGCCTCCTCTTTAAATAGGGAGGGGGAGAGGAGTTCTCATCCCACCTCCTCTTCTACCTCCGAGCCACTATCTCTCCTTCTTCTTCCTTTCCGCTGAACGCGTCCGTGCGTCGCGGTAGTTCCTGAGTGAGGAAGAGTAATGCTAGAGAGAGAGAACTCACAAATTTGCTCATGAGTCTGGTGCGTGATGTCGAGCCGGAGGTTATCCAATGTAGATGAGATGGTGCGTGCTGCCCTTGTTGAGGAGTCGCTGCTGCCGAAGGAGAAGAGGCACCGGTGGGCGTCGTATGTCATCGACTGCGCCGTTGTCCGCTGTGCTCCTCCTTTGGCGGGAGGCATTTCCTACCCATACGCCGTTGTTAGGGTTATGGCTGGGGATGATGGCATAGTCCCCAGATGCCCTGGCGGTGGCATCGCTGTCGAGGTTGTGGCTGACGACGATGGCGTAGTCCCCAGACGCTCCAGCGGAGGCGTCACTGTTGAGGTTGCCGCTGACAACAATGGCATAGTCCCCGGATGCTCCGGCAGAAGCGTCGTAGATGGTGGCGCCTTCGAGGATCCAGTGAAGCGACGGGATATCGGGATGTCACCAATGGAGATCGTGGCATGGCGACCGCAGTAGACGAGCTAGCCCATGTACATGCCCCAGGCGTCGCTGATGGAGAGCGTGGCACGGCGACCGCAGTAGACGAGTTGGCCTGTGTACATGCCCCGGGCGTCACCGATGGAGAGCGTGGCACGGCGACTGCAGTAGTACTTGTAGTAGAGCTAAGCAAAGACTGTAATGAAATACCTTTGTGGGGAAGCCCCCGAGTAAACAGTCCTCTGAATTTATAAGTATAGTATTCCTTTTTGTAATGAAATCGCTTTGTAAGTGACAAATTTGTGCAAAAAATGAACAAAATTACATCCTTTGCTTATGGCAAGCAATTTTTTATCTTACTCCTTTCTGTAGGAATCATTTTAGTGCTTTCCGACCCTTCTCATGTTCTAAGTCATAAGAAGCTAGGAACATGGGTGAACTAATTTTGATTGAACTGGTGAGCAAAGAGGTTGCAGCCGCTGGGGCATGGGTGTCTTGCAGTCCTACCAGTTGTATTCAGAATTGGTTCCCAAAATCTTAGCCCTTGGGACTCGTTTATGAGGCGAATGGAAAACTTAGAGAATGTTTGTAAATATAACACAGGAGGTTTTTTGCAAGCATAATACTTGTATTACATATGTCATATGTTACGATCACATGCCAGCCCCCAAGTGAGGTCTGACCCCTCATGATTTGCAGAGGTCAGAAGTCACTAAGGATCGGGGTTTTGTTATGACAAAATCTGATAAGGAAGAAGTGTAAGCTTATTTTAAGGATAGAAACGACGTAGCTGCTCGATGTTCCAGGCGTTGGTGAACACCTCGCCGTTGATGGTTTTCAACTAGTAGGTGCCTGGGCGAAGTACTTCCATGATGACATAGGGCCCTTCCCAGGGTGGGGAGAGTTTGTGGCAGTCCTTGTTGCTCTACACAAGACGAGGACGAGGTCTCTGACGTTGAAGGCTCGACCCCGCACCCATCGGCTATGGTACCATCGCAGCGCTTGCTGGTACTTAGCCGAATGGAGGAGGGCGATGTCGCGGGCTTCATCTAGCTGGTCCATGGCATCTTGGTGAGATGCTTCGGCCCCCTGTTCATCGTATGCTCTGATTCTTGGTGCTCCGTAGTCGAGGTCTATTGGGAGAACAGCCTCAGAACCATAGACCATGAAGAAAGGTGTGTAGCCGGTGGCCCAGCTAGGAGTTGTCCTTAGGCTCGAGAGCATGGCCGGGAGCTCAGCTAGCCAGCGTGTGCCAAATTTGTTCAATCGGTTGAAAATTCTAGGTTTGAGGCCTTGAAGAAGCATGTTGTTTGCATGCTCAACCTGCCCGTTCGTCCAGGGGTGTGCGACGGCTACCCAATCGATCTGGATGTGTTGTTCATCACAGAATCGAACAAATTTCCTACCGATGAACTGCGTGCCGTTGTCCATGATGATGGAGTTTAGTACTCCAAAGCGATGGACGATGTCGAGGAAGAATAGCACGGCTTGCTCGGATTTGATCGTGGATATTGGTCGAGCTTCAATCCATTTTGTAAACTTATCTATGGTGACAAGCAGGTGGGTAAAGAACCCAGGCGCCTTTTTGAGTGGCCCAACCAGGTCGAGCCCCCAGACCGTGAAGGGCCACATGATGGGGATCATCTGGAGAGTCTAGGCTGGGAGGTGTGTTTGCCGAGCATAGTACTAGCACCCTTCGCAGGTGCATACAATTTGCTCGGCATCGGCTACTGCGGTGGGCCAGTAGAAACCTTGTCGGAATGCATTCCCAACCAAGGTTCTTGGTGCGGCATGATGACCGCAGACTCCACCGTGGATGTCGCCCAGTAGGAGTTTTCCCTGTTTGCCAGGGATACAGAGTTGCAAAATTCTGATGTGACTTCATTTGTAGAGTTCGCCCTCTACAAGAACGAAAGATTTGGCGTGTCATACGAGCCGTCGGGCTTTCATCTTGTCTACCGGTAGTATGTCGTGGAGGAGGTAGTCAAGGTCAGATGTTCTCCAGTCATCGGGAGGGTCGGAGTCCACTGCTGGGTCCTCTTCAAGCTCCATGACCTCAGGGTCAGGAGGAGCAGTTGGAGGATCGGCCCCTAGAGTCAGACTAGATGGGCCATCATCGGCTCGTTCTGACCCCGCATAGCGCATCGAGGGTTTGTGTTGATCACTCGCAAAGATGCTAGTTGGGATTGGCTCTCGGCCGGATGCTGCTTTCGCAAGTGTGTCGGCTGCTTCGTTGAGGTGCCTTGGGATGTGATTGAGTTCGAGGCCGTCGAATTTGTCCTCCAGCCATCGGACTTCTTGGCAGTATGCCTCCATCTTGGCGTAGTGGTAGCATGACTCTTTCATGACCTGGTTCATGACCAGCTGAGAGTCGCCCCTGATGTTGAGGCATCGGATGCCCAGCTCGATGGTGATTCGTAGGCCGTTGATGAGTGCTTCGTATTCTGTAGTATTGTTTGATGAGGGGAAATGGAGCCGTACCATGTACCTCATGTGGACCCCAAGGGGAGATACAAAGACTAGTCCTACTCTGGCACCCTTCTTCATCAGTGATCCGTCGAAGTACATTATCCAGTACTCTTGATCGATGGCTGCTGGTGGCATCTGGACCTCGGTCCATTCTACGATGAAGTTAGCTAGTACCTGAGATTTGATCGCTATTCGGGGAGCATAGGAAATGCCCTAATCCATTAGCTCGAGTGCCCACTTTGTGGTTCTTCCCATAGCGTCATGGCTATGAATGACCTCGTTGAGGGGGAACGACGTCACTACTATCACGGGGTGTGACTCAAAGTAGTGGCATAGCTTCCTTTTGGTGATGAGGACAGCGTAGTGGAGTTTCTGGATTTGGGAGTAACAGGTCTTGGAGTCGGATAACACCTCGCTGATGAAATACACAGGGTGCTGCACCTTGAAGGCATGCCCCTCTTCCTCTCGCTCTACTACTAAGGCGGAGCTAACCACTTGGGTGGTGGCCGATATATAGAGTAGGAGGGATTCTCCGTTGCATGGAGGAACTAAGACCGGCGGTTTAGTTAGAAATCGCTTAACCATGTCAAGCGCCTCCTGAGCCTCGGCCGTCCACTCAAAGCGGTCAGCTTTCTTTAGGAGTCGATAAAGGGGGGGTCCTCATTCGCCGAGGCACGAAATGAATCGGCTGAGGACGGCGAGGCGCCCAGTGATCCGTTGAACCCCTTTATGTTTTGGATCGGGCCCATCCTTGTGATGGCTGATATCTTCTCTGGATTGGCTTCGATGCCATGCTCGAAGATGATGAAGCCAAGCATCATGCCTCTCGGGACCCCGAAAACACATTTTTTGGGATTGAGTTTGATGTCGTTTGCCCGGAGTTTCACAAAGGTTTGCTCAAGGTTGGCAACCAGGTGGTTAGCTCATTTGGTTTTGACTACGATGTCATCGACATAGGCCTCAACAGTTCGCCTGATGAGGTCTCCGAAGCAATTGAGCATACAGCGCTGGTACGTTGCCCCAGCATTCTTTAGACCAAATGTCATTGAAACGTAGCAAAACGATCCAAAGGGGGTGATAAAAGATGTCGTGAGCTGGTCGGACTCTTTCATTGCGATTTGATGGTAGCCAGAGTATGCATCAAGGAAGCAGAGGGTTTCGTACCCCGAGGTGGAATCGACTATTTGGTCTATTCGTGGCAAAGGAAACGGATCCTTTGGACATGCTTTGTTGAGGCCAGTATAATCGACACACATTCTCCATTTCCCGCTCTTTTTTGGACAAGAATAGGATTTGCTAACCATTCTGGGTGGCATACTTCCTTAATGAATCCTATGGCCAGTAGTTTGGCTATCTACTCGCCGATGGCCCTGCGTTTCTCCTCGTCGAAGCGGCATAGGCGTTGTTTCACCGGCTTGGAGCCCGAGAGGATCTAGAGAGTATGCTCAGTGACCTCCCTTGGGATGCCTGGCATATCTGAGGGTTTCCACGCAAAGATGTCTTTGTTGGCGCAGAGGAAGTCGATGAGCGCACTTTCCTATTCAGAGGAGAGCGTGGTCCCGATACAGACTTTTTTGCCCTCGGAGCTGCTGGGATCCAAGAGGACCTCCCTGGAGCCTTCTGCCGATTCGAACGACCCAGTTGATTTCTTTGCGTTGGGTGCCTCTTCGATGACCTTCTCCCTGAGGGTGGCAAGCTCTTCGAAGGCGATGACTGCGGATGCGTGTCCACAGCATTCAACCTCGCACTCGTAAGCGCGCTGGAAGGAGGTGCCGATGGTGATGACCCTATGGGGGCCTAGCATCTTCAGCTTTAGGTACGTATAATTGGGAACAGCCATGAACTTCGCGTAACATGGTCACCCCAGGATGGCGTGGAAAGTCCCCGGGAACCCCACTACATCGAAGGTGAGGGTCTCAGTCCGGTAATTGGACCGATCCCCAAAAGTGATGGGCAGGTTGATCTGCCCCAGTGGTATGGCTTGCCTACCAGGCACGATGCCATGGAAAGGTGCTCGGATGGGACAGAGGTTCATTCGGTCGATGCCCATCTCGTCGAGCATTTTGGCATACATGATGTTGAGGCCGCTGCCCCCATCCATCAGTACTTTGGTGAGCCGCTTTGGACCGACGATCGGATCAACGACAAGCGGGTACCTTCCCGGGTGTGGGACGGCATTCAGATGGTCAGTCCAATCGAAGGTTATGGCAGATTCCGACCACCAGAGGAAGGCTGGCGTGGCTGGTCCGGCGGTATAGACCTCACAACGCGCAACCTTCTGGCGGTGTCTGGAGTTGTAGGCCATTGATCCTCCGAAGATCATGAGGGCGCCGATCGGTGTTGGGAAGGCATCATCCTTCTCCTCTGCGTCGTCTATGATGGGAACAGGTTCCTTCCCCTGCTCCCCTTTGTTGAGGCCCCCGGCTAAGTATTTGCGCATGAGGCCGCAATCCTTGTATAGATGCTTGGCCAGGAAGGTGTGGTTTGGGCATGGCCCCTCAAGCATTTTCTCGAAGTGGTTCAGAGTGCCTTTCGCGGGCTTCTGACCACCTTTGCGGTTGGCAGCGGCCACGAGCGAGTTATCATGCCGTTGCTTCTTATTTTTCTTTTTGGTGGGACGGTTGGAGGCGCCTTCATCGGTGTCCTCATCCCGCCTTATCTTTCTGTTGGAGTGATCAAAGATAGCTCCGACTGCCTCCTCTCTAGAGGCATGACTAGTGGCGATGTCCAGGAGTTCCTTGGTAGTTTACGGGCCCCTGCGTCCTAACTTGTGGACCAGGGATTCACAGGTTGTTCTAGATAGAAAGGCTCCTATCACGTCGGCATTGGCGATGTTAGGGAGCTCGTTGCACTATCGAGAGAAGCGCCGAATGTACCCGTGAAGGGTTTCATCAGCCTTCTGGCGGTAGTTTTTGAGGTCCCATGGGTTTCTAGGGTGTTTGTACGTGCCCTAGAAGTTGCCCACGAAGATCTCTATCAGATCCACCCAACTCTGAATAGCATTGGATGGTAGGTGCTCCAGCCATGCTCGTGCCGAGTCAGCCAAGAATAGCAGGAGATTGCGAATAATGAAATTGTCATCACTCGCACCACCGGCCTGACATGCAAGCTGATAGTCTTCAAGCCAAAGCCTAGGATTTGTTTCGCTAGAATATTTAGGGATGTTGGTAGGCGGTCGATACCTTAGGGGGAACACAGCGTTGAGGATGTGTTGGCCAAAGGCCTGAGGGCCTGGCAGGCCAGGGCTTGGGCTTTGGTCCTCGTTGTTGTCATAGCGTCTGCCACATTGGGGATGATAGCCATGGCATGCTGCTTCTCCATCGTCACTGTGGGCACGTCTTCGAGCGTCGATGATGCTACGTACGTCGCGGCCATGGCCGAGGCGTTGATGTATTGGGACGACGGAGGGCTACCCATCGGCTGGCGATGTTTGATGAACGGACACATCCTTGGTGGGACGCACTGAGGGCGTGCGCTGGCTGGTGTCGGGTTCGCATCATCGAGACAATGAACTTTTTGCCTAATGCGCCGCTGCACGCTCGAGCAACGTGTGAATTTCTTGGCGAGCGCGGCGATCCTCGGACGTCGTGGCCTCCGAAAGGCCATGAAGCAAGGCGATTGCTGCAATGATGTTCTGGCTGGCTCAGGCAAAGTGAGGAAGGGCCCCATCGTCGGTGAGGATCCTTTGATGTACAGTGCGGGCCATGGCACGTGTGTGCCCCCCATCTTTGCGGTGTTCAATCTCGTGATTGATGTTCGCGTATTCCCGGACGAGCCCTTGCTCGGCCTCATCGATCTCTTGTTGACGGGCCCTCAGCTGCTCCATCCTTAGGCGAGATGGGGCTGTCATCTCTTCCCCGGATCTACTATCAGGGTTGTTTGTAGGGGTGATCTCTTCCCTAGAGGCGCTTTCGATGTGACCTTTGGGGGTCTGCGTCATGAAGCATTCCTAGGAAGGGTGGTGGCTCCCCTTACTAGAATCCGAGCTAGAGAACGATCCTGGCTCCTCATTGAGGAGCTTGTAGAGGGTCTCCGTATCATGCTCAATTGCCCCCATGAACTTGATGTCCATGGGTGACTGAACCATACGCAGCGCCCGAAGGCGGCTAGCAGTCACCACAGCGTTGTGGAGACCGAATGGAAACGCCGTTGGGACACTCTGTATGGACCCTTCCAGACACGGGGTGGCGTTATGAGAGGCCTCCCTTGGTGTCTGGACTCCTAGGGAGTTGCCTGGTGGGCCCTCAAGCCTAAGATGGCTGAGGTTGATGGAAGGGAAAGATGGGGTGGCTGAGTGAGTCAGCGCCAGCTCTCCTCCTAGTGTGATGATGAAATCTAGGTCGCCCAAACACAGGTGTGTGCCTGGGGCCCAGGTGATTGCGTGGGTGGCCATCCAAGGCCTGATTTGGAACGCGCAAGCCCCCCTACCTGGCGTGCCAACTATCAGTGTTTTGTACAAGCACCAGCAAGTAAATTTATAGTAATACGCATTAGGCTCGGATGGTGCGCTAAAGGACACAAGATTTATACTGGTTCGGGCCGAAAGTCCCTACATCCAGTTTGTTGCTGCTCTTGTTATTAGCACCGTGAACGGTTTGTAGTAAGGGGTACAAACGATCGAGACAGGGACTGGTCCCAAGTCTCTAATGGAAGGGTTGAAGGGAGGTCAAGAGGTTCGAAACAACTTGACTGTGTGTATCTATGTGTCATATTGTTCAGTCTTAAGAGTCCGTCCCTCTGATGGAGGAAGCGCATCCCCTTTTATAGAGGAAGGGGGTGGCTTTTACAAGGGTGAGGGTTTAGGATGTATACTCTACTTAGTCTTGTGGCTCACGTCTATCTGGCTTCGTTCTTCATTTTGATGAGTACAAAGGAAGATAGGCGCCTACAATACTGTTGATATCTCTGTAGAATGTTAGGTTGATTACAAAATGCTGCCCTACGCAGGGTGTGGGCTGTAGTACAGTGGTTTGGACTTATTGGCCTCTCCCAGCCTTGCTCCGCACGCCTTCTGGTTCCTGCGAGTCTTCATCGGAGGGACGAGGGGTTGGGGTCCAGAGCGACGACGTGGTCAAGGCCTTCTGACTTGGCGGACCTGAGAGGTCAGGAAGCGGGTGCCACTCCCTTGGGTCCATAGCGTGGTGATGGAATGTCCATCGTGCATGGAGATATTAAGTCCTTTTCTGGAGCATAGCGGTTGTCGTATATCTTTGTCGGGTTGCATGTCCCAGGGCTGAAGGCAGCGCCTACAACTCTACAGGGCAAGGAGCACGCACCTGTACAACCTTTCAGGCTCTGCGGCACCCAGAAGGGTCTAAAGCACCTGTCCTGTCATCCCCTGGCAGTACTTTTCCTGCCAGGGCGCAAGGTATGGTCCTTGGAGCCATGGTTGACCCGAACGTCTTGTCTTGCCCTGTACTTATCATCTTGAGGGAATGGGGAGAAGTTGTCAGGGAGGATGAATCCAATCTTTAGATATGGAGTAGGGTGAGACTCGTTTCTTGCCATTAGGCGAAACGGAGACCAATTCCTATCTCTCAGGTGAGACCAACCTTGCCCCTTCGGGGTCGGGCGAGGTGGAATCTATCCCTCAGCCCTTAGGCAAGACCGAGCCTGCCCTCAAGGCGTCGGACGAGATGGAGTTTATCCCTTGGCCCTCGGGCGAGACCAAGCCTGTCCCAATGGCGTCGGGCGAGATGGAGATTAACCTTGAGCCCTTGAGTGAGGCAGAGTTATCTCCCAAAGGCGTCGGGCGGGGCGAAATCAAACTCCTATCACTCAAACAAGGGATGAAACAGCGCCCTTATGTGTCCAGAAGTTTTTCACATTCGGTGGTTATTGGTTCCACCTTCTGGGGTACCCCGGTATTAGGTCCCCGACACACAAGCTCGAGCCTCAATTGGAAAAGTTGTAGTCCTCACCTAGATCTCCAACTTTGTCAACTACGCCATGAGCTAGATCATCACGGTTTAGGAGTTTGAATGTTGTGAATGTACGCTGTCAGGTCAGAATCGGTGCTCTGATGGCTAAACTCCAGCGCACGACAGTGGCTGACCATGGCAGCATTTGAATGCCACATGTACACCATGCATTGCTGATGTCCTAGTCAGTCAGGCCACATCAGGCCTTAGTGCTCCACATCATGCCCGCGCTCACCCCGGCTACGCCCCTGCTCCATTTGCTTCACCCCCGCACGCACCTGAGCCGCTGAAGCCACCGCCATCGCCATTTGCTCCGCCGAGCTTGCATGAGCTCGCCGCTGCACCACAGCCAACACCACTCTAGCCACAGCTCTGCTAGCACCTCACGAGCCTCAAAGACATTCTCTCTGAGCCAGCCAAGCTCTAGGTAAGCAGCTTTTGTCGAATCCGACCCGGCCAAAGCTCACTGGAGCGTCGCCGCACTTGCGGCCACCGTGGCCATCACAGCATGGCACCTCTTCTCCTTCCATAGCTCTTGTCTTATATTCCACATCACATGTAGATTCTCAGGTGATGATGCTACCATCAATGCTGGTCCAGCCGAGCTAGAACATGACCGTGCACCGCCGTGCCATGGCCGCCGCTGGTGACCTCACGCGGCCACGCTCAACCATTTCACCACAGCTAGTAGCAGTAGCGTAGGAAGGTCTGCCATGGTCCCAAGAAGCTAATGCGTGCCTTGTCTAGGCATCTAGCACTAGGGTTCGTTGGAGCACCGCCATGCGCCATGGCTGACGTACCTAGAGGCCGGTAGAGTTTAGGATTAGGATGTCAATCGATGCGGGAGGTCAAGGCGGACACGATGGTACCCTCCTCGCCACCGGTGAAGCCACCGTTGGCGAGCTCTGCTTATCCGCGTTGAGCTGAGCTGCCTCCCCTATTTTGGTGCCGATGACATGCGGGCCCTACTGACCGATGGGTCCCGCCTGCCAATGACCGTTAAGAAATAGGATAGTTCAATTATTTCCAGATTTGATGCTATTTTGTGAAATTTATATCTGGAGTTTGGTAGATCCAAATTTGGTGGTTCCAATTTTGGTAGGATCTTGGTGAAGTGTAGTATTTAGGAAAAATATAACATGAACACTTGTAGTAGAGTTTCTGGAAGAATTAAATTGAAACTTGAAATGTGTTTTTAAATGAATGCAAACTTGTTTAATTCATATCTAGAGTTCCTGTGCTCCAAAGATTATGAAATTTGGATGGTGAGCTCTTCTTGATGAGTAAAAGTTCTAGTATAAATTTTAGAGTCAGTGCATGAATAGTTTTTGAGTTATAGATTTTTCTTTTATCATTAGATGATCCTTGTGTGAATTTTAATAATTAATCTACGAATCCAATGACCATAAATTTCTTGAAGGTTGTCCTAGTACCTTAAGGATGCTAGGAAAAATATAAAATTTGTTCCTTGACACTTTTCACTAGGGTTTCCCATTTAAGTCTTAAATAATTAAATAAATTAATAAAGGCATTAAAAGAAATGAATTGGTGGCTAACACTTTACTTTTTGGTGTTATTTTGATATGTGTGATGAGTGAGTAAAGTTGGTTTTGTCCATTTATATGTTTGCAACATAAGTTAATAATTATTTTCTTGCATTATGTCTTTCTGGACAGTTCTGGGAACTTTGCAAAGTTCATCATGATAATTTGGTTTGCTGGGAAAGTGGTGAATCCAAGAGTTGTAGAGAACTTATGTATCTAGCTCCTGTTAAAATTTGGTAGCATCTGGCTGAGTAGTTTAGGAGTTACAGTCATTCAAAGTTGGATCATAGTTTTGCTAGCTATCTGTCTTGTTTGGACCTGATTATGTGGTTCTGTAAATTCGACTTGGTAAAGGTTGGAATCATGCCTTGAGGTCTGAAAATGAATTGTAGGCAATTTCATAAGCTTTCCATATTATCTTGTTGCCTATCATTTCAGTTTGTAGATCTCCGGTTATGATCAATTTACTGTACCGCTATATAGTTTCTGTTTTGCTGAAATACAAATGTTTGTATGTATGCTTTGTTGCAATGTTCTTGTTGATTGTTTAGGTGCTAGCCTAACTTGACAACATGCTTAGGTGCAGGTGCTAGGTCCTTAACTGAAGATGACCAATTGTACATTAGGTTGTATAAATTTGGTAAGTTAAAGTGATTTGAATAGAGATTAAGTTAAAATATGTGGACTGCAGTAAGCATGTGCATTCCCCGAGCATCCCTAACTTCGTTCATATGCATCCATGATATTTATCTTGCGCATACATGCAATAGGTGTGCTGGAGGGAGTGATGCTTCTGGAGTTCAAGGGAGTGAGCCAGGAGGAGGAGCAAGAGGTTCAGGCAACCGACGAAGCAGCCACCGAGGAGGAGTTGCCCGAGTGCCCTGACCACCGTCCATCCTCTTTCCTAAAAGGCAAGCCCCAGAGCATTCTAAGTCTCCCATGTTTTTACAAATATCTTGAGTATCTTTTATTGTTGATGATGCATTAAGTATAGGAATTGGTTTGAATCAATTGTTGCATTATATGTCTATCTTTGTCCAGATATCGCACTTGAATCCTATTTAAGTTCAAGAACGAGTTAAATGCTTAGCCATGCTTAGTGCGGTAGAAGTCGGGTGATTTTCTGTCACCTACGAGCTTTAGGTTGAGGTGGATCATGGTTGGCTATATTTGCTATCGTGGAAAAGAACCATGTTAATAATGAAATAAGACTGGGTGGAGTCTTGTGTAGGGTTGGACATAGTGACTCCGTCTGTGTCGTTTAAGGACCGATACGCTGTACGTCCTTATGTCATGTTGAACGCAGCCTAACATTTAGCTGGTCGGATAACTCGTTCCGACCACGAAGCCTAGTAGCTCGATTTAGGCCGGGAACACGAGTAGTTGGTCGCAATCTGGATGGCAGTAAGGATGTGCGAAGAACCATTGGTGTAAGCCTAAGAGCGGGTTAAGTCACCGAGCACTCATGGCAGAGTTGTTCTCTGATTTTGCAGCACTGATCGGACCCGCGACTCCTGAATTGTTCCAAAGGTGACTTATTTGCGACCTTGATGGGGAAGCAGGGTTTGTGTTAGGAATAACCCTCCAGCTGGATAGGAATCGATTCGAATCGCCATCTCTCCCGGATAGTGAGAACTTGACTGAGCAGCGGCAACGTAGATTCAATTAATTTAACGATATGGTTAAATGGATGATGATGATAATGTTGACACGAATTATACCTGCTATGGTTAATAATGTTTGCATCTTACTCAAGTGATTGCTTAGTAAAGGTGCTAATATAGATGACAGGTTAATGGCTAAAAGTCACTGCTAGCTCAGGTTAAGAGTTGATCATTATTACTTATGCTTTTCCACAAAAAGAAAGTGTTAGCCAGATCCACTAAATTAAGCTATGCATGATCCTTGGTGTCATTTATTTTTGGTTTTCGATGGGTAAGTCCAGTTGAGTACATTCTCGTACTCAAGGTTTATTCCCTCTTGTTGCAGATGACCTTCTTTATTAGGGCTTCTGTAAGTACTATCTCCACCCGGCGGGTGACGAAGACTAGATCACGGGCATGATCTCTGTTTATCTTATCTGAATGCTTTTGTGGGATGTGATCGGCAAGCTGGTACTTGTATTTGAACTCATGTGTATGAGTTAAACTATTTGCTTCTGCTACTTTACAAGACTTGGTTTGTAATAACTACGACTCTGATGTGTTGTAATCTACCTGCGAACTGTTTGTGAAATGTTGTAACGTGTGATGTGTTATGTTGAATTACTACGATCTTGGTTGTATGCAAGTTGGTTTAAAATCCTTCATGGTTTCAGTTGACTACCGGGTTTATATGGGCTCAAGTGCGAGAATTTGATCGTTTTGGCAATCGTTTTTGTACTTGTACTCTTATAAATTGGTCGGTTCTGATACAGAAGTATTCCTAATCTAAATATTATATATGGCTCTAGTAGGAATTCAAGCTTTGTCATATAGGAGCTCATCATGAAGTACTTTTATGTTTTTCAAAGATAAATCTTTAGAACTTTAGTATCACTTGGAACAGGATAAACAGCAGCTTGGACCTTCTCATATCATATCCGACAATTACCTAGACTTAGATCAAGCATATGCTACCCACGAGTTTCAAGTTCAGAGTAAATTCTTATATCAAAACAGTCGTATTCAAAACTAGGGAGAATTCAAGGCTGCAAACTACGTACTTGAAAGGAATTATGACAAAGCAACTATTCATTATTTTCATCGCAAGAGATTATCCTCATAGTTCATTTATTCAGCTCCTAAAAACATAAAACTAGACACACTTTTTATTTTGTTTTTTTTCATTTTTAAGATCACACCTTAATATATATATAACTAGCTAAGATAAATTTTTATTTTGCTTTTAGTTTGTTATGCATCTTTTTATTTCTTTAGCAAATATGAAGCAAACTTAAAAATATTAAAACCAAAAGAGAAAGAAATACTTAGCTAGATACATGGGGATGCTCCTCCCCCAAGTTGAATGTTGTCATGGTCTTTCTTAGAGTGAGTCTACTAGCAAAAGTCTTTCTCATCCATCGAGAAGTTGTGTTCCTCATGCAGCGAGTGTAGCGATAGTTCAGGAAAATGTACTTCGGATGGATGGCTTTACTCTTGATCACCCTGCAAAATACTCTAACAAGAACACCAAAATTCATGGCACAAATTAGGATAAAGGGTTAGTAGTCAGTGGTCTAGAGATTAGTTGTTCTTGCAATTTAGAAATATTTTGGTTTTGGCAGATTTTTAACAAGATGTCTTTCTAATATTTTTTGAATTTTCCATTTTTATATGCCTGCAAGAAATATGTATGTATGGTATTTTTAAATTTTTATGCCACCACAGTCAATATTTCCTTAGGCTTTTACACATAAAGAAAAATTTTCACATGGGGCTTAGGCTTTATGATGCAATGATGTAATGCAGTCATGAAACTTTTTTATCTTCCTTTTCTAAATGCAATGCTAATGCAAAAAGGTAAATATGCTAAAGTGAAAAGTAATTCATGCAATGCTAAAAAGTAAATATGGATAACTACCTATGTTACCTCATGGCCAGGGTTCAAATTTTTAAGTCCTCTGGACAGGACTTGGCTAGAGAAAAATCCTTTACTCTTTGGGTCCATCATCTAGTCTCAACGATGGAGACCCAGATGGTTGCACATCTTGTGATGGTGTCTCTAATGATGATGTCACCTTCTCTTTCCATTCCTACTTGGTCTGTGGACTTGACTTAGGTAGAGTAAGTTCATCTTTCATAGGTTCTTTAGGTTCCTCATCTTCCTCCCAACTTTTCTTTAGGGGTTGATTATTTTGGCTTCGAGAACCTAGAGAGCGCTAACACCACCGTTAACATTATTAGCGGTGCGGTTGTCACTGTGAGAACCTAGAGAGTGCTAACACTACTACACTCACACCTTTTGCAGCCACGTCGTAACCCACATTGTAGTCCAATTTCAGACTCAGCGGTGAGTTGTCGACAGTGATGGTCATAGCCTTCATCGTCGCTATCTGGGACTGACTACGGTGTACACTAACACCACCGATTGGCTCATGATTCGTCTGTGATTAGGTCCTTACCTCAGTCGCATTAGAGCACGACCTAGCTGTGGATGTACACTAACACCGCCGCATTGGCAAATGATCTGACTGTGTCGAGGCTATCAAAACCATCATGTGAGCACATCAACCGCCTATGTAGTGGTCACCAGCACCGTCGCCTTATACGTCGACCCGGCTGTCAGCGGTGCGGGTTCACTATCGATTCAATGACCGAGACGCCTGTGTAGAGGTTAACACCATAGTCGCTTTAGCATATGATCTGCCAGTCCAAAGGTCATGGTCACCATCGCCTTGCACCACGATCCACCTTTGATGATTGTTTAGTCGGTGTCGGGTTACTAAAGTATTCGATAGTGATATACTTTTGATCCCTATCGCATCATACATATAGATTTTCCTTTTATCATTAGATGATCCTTGTGTGAATTTTAATAATTAATCTATGAATCCAATGACCATGAAATTTCTTGGAGGTTGTCCTAGTACCTTAAGGATGCTAAGAAAAATATAAAATCTGTTGCTTGAAACTTTTCACTAGGGTTTCCCATTTATGTTATTTTAAGCCTTTATGCCTTATCATTTTCGTGTAGGATGTTATACTTGTTCAAATGATGTGAAATTTTTACAGTAGCCTACTTAGAGCATATAGTACCTACTGTAATTTTTGTAGATTAAATGGTGCAGTTTTCATATCTATTTATTAATCATCTTAAATAATTAAATAAATTAAGAAAGGCATTAAAAGAAAAGAATTGGTGGCTAACACTTTACTTTCTGGTGTTATTTTGATATGTGTGATGAGTGAGTAAAGTTGGTTTTGTCCATTTATATGTTTGCAACAGAAGTTAAAAATTATTTTCTTGCATTATGTCTTTCTGGACAGTTCTGGGAACATTGCAAAGTTCACCATGATAATTTGGTTTGCTGGGAAAGTGGTGAATCCAAGAGTTGTAGAGAACTTATGTATCTAGCTCCTATTAAAATTTGGTGACATCTGGCTCAGTAGTTTAGGAGTTACAGTCGTTCAAAGTTGGATCATAGTTTTGCTTGCTCTCTGTCTTGTTTGGACCTGATTATGTGGTTCTATAAATTCGACCTAGTAAAGTTTGGAATCATGCTTTTAGGTCTAAAAATAAATTGTAGGAAATTTCATAAGCTTTCCAAATTGTCTTGTTGCCTTTCATTTTGATTTGTAGATCTCCAGTTATGATTAGTTTACTGTACCGCTATATAGTTCCTGTTTTGCTAAAATATGAATGTTTGCAATGTTCTTCTTGATTGTTTAGGTGCTAGCCTAACTTGACAACATGCTTAGGTGCAGGTGCTAGGTCCTTAACTGAAGATGAGCAATTGTACGTTAGGTTGTATAAACTTGGTAAGTTAAAGTGATTTGAATAGAGATTAAGTTAGAATATGCGGACTGCAGTCAGCATGTGCATTCCCCGAGCATCCCTAACTTCGTTCATATGTATCCATGATATTTATCTCGCGCATACATGCAATAGGTGTGCCGGAGGGAGTGATGCTTCTGGAGTTCGAGGGAGCGAGCCAGGAGGAGGAGCCCAAGGTCTAGGCAACCGACGAAGCAGCCGCCAAGGAGTTGCCCGAGTGCCCTGACCACCGCTCATCCTCTTTCCTAAAAGGCAAGCCCCGGAGCATTCTAAGTCTCCCTTGTTTTTACAAATATCTTGAGTATCTTTTATTGTTGATGATGCATTAAGTATAGGAATTGGTTGGAACCAATTGTTGCATTATATATCTATCCTTGTCTAGATATCGCACTTGAATCCTATTTAAGTTTAGAAACGAGTTAAATGCTTAGCCATGCTTAGTGCGGTAGAAGTCGGGTGATTTCCTGTCACCTGCGAGCTTTCGGATGAGGTGGATCACGGTTGGCTATATTTGCTATTGTGGAAAAGAACCATCTTAATAATTAATTAAGACTGGACGGAGTCTTGTGTAGGGTTGGACATAGTGACTCCGTCTGTGTCGTTTAAGGACCGATACGTTGTACGTCTTTATGTCATGTTGAATGTAGCATAACATTTAGCTGGCCAGATAACTCGTTCCGACCGCGAAGCCTAGTAGCTCGATTCAGGCTGGGAACATGAGCAGTTGGTCACAATTTGGATGGCAGTAAGGATGTGCGGAGAGCCATTGGTGTAAGCCTAAGGGTGAGTTAAGTCACCGAGCACTCTT
The DNA here is from genome assembly GCF_019320115.1 of Miscanthus floridulus. NCBI lineage: Eukaryota > Viridiplantae > Streptophyta > Magnoliopsida > Poales > Poaceae > Miscanthus > Miscanthus floridulus. The sequence goes on along the minus strand of NC_089581.1, from coordinate 91,586,574 downwards.
GGCAGAGTTGTTCTCTGATTTTGTAGCACTGATCAGACCTACGATTCCTGAATTGTACCAAAGGTGACTTATTTGCGACCCTGGCGGGGGAAGCAGGGTTTGTGTTAGGAATACCCCTCCAGCTGGATAGGAATCAATTTGAATCGCCATCTCTCCCGGATAGTGAGAACTTGACTGAGCAGCGGCAATGTAGATTCAATTAATTTAACAATATGGTTAAATGGATGATGATGATGATAATGTTGCCATGAATTATACCTGCTATGGTTAATAATGTTTGCATCTTACTCAAGTGATTGCTTAGTACAGGTGCTAATATAGATGATAGGTTAATGGCTAAAAGTCACTGCTAGCTCAGGTTAAGAGTTGATCATTATTACTTATGCTTTTCCACAAAAAGAAAGTGTTAGTTAGATCCACTAAATTAAGCTATGTATGATCCTTGGTGTCATTTATTTTTGGTTTCCGATGGGTAAGTCCAGTTGAGTACATTCTCGTACTCAGGGTTTATTCCCTCTTGTTGCAGATGACCTTATTTATCAGGGCTTCTATAAGTACTATCTCCACCCGGTGGGTGACGAAGACTAGATCACGGGCATGATCTTTGTTTATCTTATTCGAATGCTTTTGTGGGATGTGATCGGTAAGCTGGTATTTGTATTTGAACTCGTGTGTGTGAGTTAAACTATTTGCTTTCGCTACTTTACAAGACTTGGTGTGTAATAGCTATGACTCTGATGTGTTGTAATCTACCTACGAACTGTTTGTGAAATGTTGTAACATGTGATGTGTTATGTTGAATTATTGCGATCTTGGTTGTATGCAAGTTGGTTTGAAATCCTTCATGGTTTCAGTTGACTATCGGGTTTATATGGGCTCAAGTGCAAGAATTTGATCGTTTCGGTGATCGTTTTTGTACTTGTGCTCTTATAAATTGGTCGGTTCTATTACCGAAGTATTCCTAATCTAAATATTATATATGGCTCTAGTAGGAATTCAAGCTTTGTCATACAGGAGCTCATCATGAAGTACTTTTATGTTTTTCAAAGATAAATCTTTAGAACTTTAGTATCACTTGGAACAAGATAAACAGCAGCTCGGACCTTCTCATATCATATCCGACAATTACCTAGACTTAGATCAAGCATATGCTACCCATGAGTTTCAAGTTCAGAGTAAATTCTTATATCAAAATAGTCGTATCCAAAACTCGGGACAATTCAAGGCTGCAAACTACGTACTTGAAAGGAATTACGACAAAGCAACTATTCATTATTTCCATCGCAAGAGATTCTCCTCGTAGTTCATTTATTCAGCTCCTAAAAACATAAAACTAGACACACTTTTTATTTTGTTTTTTCATTTTTAAGATCACACCTTAATATATATATAACTAGCTAAGATAAATTTTTATTTTGCTTTTAGTTTGTTATGAATCTTTTTATTTCTTTAGCAAATATGAAGCAAACTTAAAAATATTAAAACCAAAAGAGAAAGAAATACTTAGCTAGATACATGGGGATGCTCATCCCCCAAGCTGAATGTTGTCATGGTCTTTCTTAGAGTGAGTCTACCAGCAAAAGTCTTTCTCATCCATCGAGAAGTTGTGTTCCTCATGCAGCGCTGCAAGAAATATGTATGTATGGTATTTTTAAATTTTTATGCCACCACAGTGAATATTTCCTTAGGCTTTTACACATCGAGAAAATTTTTCACACGGGGCTTAGGCTTTATGATGCAATGATGTAATGCAGTCATAAAACTTTTTTATCTTCCTTTTCTAAATGCAATGCTAATGCAAAAAAGTAAATATGCTAAAGTGAAAAGTAATTCATGCAATGCTAAAAAGTAAATATGGATAACTACCGATGTTACCTCACGGCCAGGGTTCAAATTTTTAAGTCCTCTGGATAGGACTTGGCTAGAGAAAAATCCTTTACTCTTTGGGTCCATCATCCGGTCTCAACGATGGAGACCCAGATGGCTACACATCTTGTGATGGTGTCTCTGATGGTGATGTCACCTTCTCTTTCCATTCCTACTTGGTCTGTGGACTTGACTTAGGCAGAGTAAGTTCATCTTTCATAGGTTCTTTAGGTTCCTCATCTTCCTCCCAACTTTTCTTTGGGGGTTGATTATTTTGGCTTAGAGAACCTAGAGAGCGCTAACACCACTATTAACATTATTAGTGGTGCGGTTGTCACCGTGAGAACCTAGAGAGCGCTAACACTACTACACATGCACCTTTCACAGCCTTGTTGTAACCCACATTGCAGTCCAATTTTAGACTCAGCGGTGAGCTATCGATAGTGATGGTCATAGCCTTCATCGTCGCTATCTGGGACTGACTGCGATGTACACTAACACCACCGATTGGCTCATGATTCGTCCGTGATTAGATCCTTACCTCAGTCGCATTAGAGCACGACCTAGCTATGGATGTACACTAACACCACCGCATTGGCAAATGATCTGACTATGTCAAGGCTATCAAAACCGTCATGTGAGCACATCAACCGCCTATGTAGTGGTCACCAGCACCGTCACCTTATACGTCGACCCGACTGTCAGCGGTGTGGGTTCACTATCGGTTCAACGACCGAGATGCCTATGTAGAGGTTAACACCATAGTCACTTTAGCATATGATCTGCCAGTCCAAAGGTCATGGTCACCATCGCCTTGCACCACGATCCACCTATGATGATCGTTTAGTCACTGTTGGGTTACTAAAGGATTCGATAGTGATATACTTTTGTTCCCTATCGCGTCATACCTATAGCGACGGTGACAGAATTTCATACTATTTCACAATAGTTACTAATTCAGCTAGGCCTTTAATAGCTTGATGAACACAAAGGATGCAGATATATAATTATTACATCCATAAATCATGTTCACAAATAAGAGTACTTTTTACAATAACAATGGACACTACCCTAACATCTTTCTCAACTGATGCCCTAACACAAGCGATACATAGAGTATACTAAAGGTACTAATCTATACAGACTTAATAACAAAATGACATAGTTGTGCTCCTTATATGTGGCACTTCTGCTTGAAAGGCAAAATGAATATAACTAGTGCATCCTTTGGATTGGTAGTCAATGCACCATGGAACCCCTCTTATTCATCTCTGATCCACAACCTGAACAAAGTAGCAGAATTAATAATATTGAACATACCATTCGTTTAGCTAACAAGCCAAAATTGGCATAAACATACATAGAATGAAAACAACTGCCTACCTGAACAAAGACTGTCATGACGATGAAATGTAGGAAATGCACCTTTACCGCTCTACTAATGACTCCATGAACAAGGGAACATATGGAAGATAGTAAGGCCTATTCATATGGAAACACCCTCTTGATCTATAAAAGCAGATGACATAGGCATGGATGACATGAACCTTTCTAAGGTCCATGTCATATGCAATCAATGTTCTATCCTTCCCAACAAGGAAAATGAAATTCCATTCTAGGTGAACTATAATCACTCTATACTCCTCATCACAAAGCTTAGAACCAACTTTAATATTCATGCGTCCAAATAGTTCCTCCATGTCCACAACATGCTTCAAATTCTAGTTATTAGTACTGTAGTCTTCAAATATCTACACTAAAAGCCAAGACTTATTGTGAAAATCAGCACAGCACACACACAGGTGACCCTGATCTTGATGGATGGACATTTCAGCAACACCAGGTTTACAAATTGTCCTCCATGTCTTTTCCTCCATATCCATAGCAACAATCGTAGAGTACTCAACCATGTGTATAAAACCATTAAGAAAAAACACTTCTCGATTTTGCACTTAGAACAATACTACCCTCGCCCCAATCAGATTCCTTAAAGATCTATGCTATAGTTTAAGATGAGTAGATCTCCACACCTACGCATGCACCCTCTACCTCAACAAATTCAACCACATGGAAGTGCAAGGATGTTGGTTCAAAACCTAAGCAAGCCCGACCAACAGAACAGATGCTACATAGCAGTACATGCCATTTGTCGGTCGCCAAATTGTAGATAACATAGCGACGTAATCCATCAGGCCCAACACACCAGCAAAGGATGAGGCCGCTACAACAATCTGAGACTAGCACTTTTTTAAGGGGGAAGGACAAGAAGGACTAGTAGGGCCATTCACTGGTGATGCTGGTGAAGTGGCGATTGCCCTTCCATCAGCTACCATAGAAGAAGCTGACGATAGTCTGTGAAAGCTTCTTATGTTGATAGGAGTCAGAGATGATGTGCCTCCAGGAGCGACAGACACACTTGCAGCAGCACAAGGACCGAGTGGGGAGGTAGCTGAAGATGTCAGCAAGCACATCATCTAATAGGTTGTCCACTGCATTCCTCATGTTGCTAGCCTCCTTCAACTAGAAGGACACCACCAACTGAAGAGATGAGGCCACCCTGTCATGGAATTGCATCAATAAACATTAGTAAGGAGATGACTTTCAAGGAGAAGGGATGGTGATGCAAGTAAGGTCTTATTACACTTGCCTTTGGATCTCGCAGTGGTGAGCATGAGTGGCAACGCTAGTGACAGCAGTAGTTTGTGTGACAGTGGATCTTTGCAGGCAAGCCGGCGATGTGCACCGGTGTGGAGCAAGAGCTGAGCAGTGGTGATGAGCAGGAGCGGTGATGACGAACAGCAGCAATGAGGACAAGAAAATCTATGTATGTGGGGGGAGGGAGGGGGCGATGGTGGGGGAGGGGAAGGGTTAGGGGGGATGTTGGGGTAGGGGTTGCTTGCTCTCTGTGTAACTTTTATGCCAAGCGGGAATCGAACTTTCATTAGTTCCGCGAGGGAGGGTTCAAACATGGGATTGAAAAATTTTCAACTAAGCGATGGTGAATGCATAGTACCATCACTGGTGGCTGGGTCCTATTACCACCCGAAGACCGCTGTATGATATGGTGATGAACACTAAGGCACATAATCTTTACGTTTGGCATTGAAACAAAGCGAAACTGCACACTTAGAAAACTAAGAAAAGCACAATTCTAATACTCAGATTGAAAGGAAGCCAACTTGAGTTCGATGGTGAATAATAAGGCACATAGATTTACATTAAAAGAAAGCCAAACTATGGACTTAGAAAACATAAGGAAAGCACAATGCTAGTACTCTCGGATTGAAAGGAATCCAACTTGAGTTCCATACATTCATACCGAATAAGTAGGTGGACACTACCAAGCTAACAAGCATGCCCAAAGCTAAAATGCAAATACTAATTAGGCCAATACTATGCAAAAGTTAAAAGGCATTCATATGTACATCATTGGTTGCATAATTAATCATTCTGCATGCAGATCCTAGTCGACCTCTATGGGATCGTTGTGAATCTCCATAATATCCTACAGATCATTATCGACCTCCATAGGATCATTGTTAATCTCCATGTCATCCCGAGCCTTGACCACTACAACACTGTCCACATCCATTGGTACACTTTCATTTAGTTCATCGACTTTGTTCACAAAGCACTAATTCGGTGAACCAATACTAAGGACAATAAGGCTCACAAGTTGCACTCCATGGATATACAAGGCCATAAACTCCAGAACGAGAAGATGCATTTTCATCTACACATCCAACAAAATTACTGTAGCTAGGTTGGAGGTGAAGGAGCAGAGAGCATGAGATAGCAATACAAAGGAATATAGAATTCGGTGAAGGAGCAGATCCAAGGAAGTTACCTTAGATTCGGATGGAGCAGAGAAGCAGGGATGGCGCACTGAAGATTTGTGTGCCAGCGAGGTTGGAGGTGAAGGAACAGTGAGCACGTGAGAGGCTGCCTTTCATCTGACGCTAGCAAGGTGAAGTAGAGCAAGGGAGCAGAGTGGGGAATGGATGGGAGGGTGTGGTAGGACCGTAGGAGTGTATATACATAGTTCAATAAATTAGTTGCCCCTGTACTAGGGCCTAGTGTCCAGGGAAGTAGGATGCCTCCAACACATCAATTGATACTTGGATATACTATCATTTATAGTTTAATAAATTGAACACCTGGTTAATCACCTTGCATTTAGTTCAACAATAGTTATACAATAGTGATAGATTTCAGTCCGACACATCAATTGATACTTGGATGTACTAGCATTTACATTTCAATAAATTGAAGACCTATATAATCACCTTGCATTTAGTTTAACAATAGTTGTACAAAAGTGACAGATTTTAGTTCAACACATCATAAATTGATACTTGAATCTACTGTGGTGAACTAAGCATATTGCCAATGAACATGCCAAGAACTAAGGTAAGTACAAAATAGGTGAAAGAAGAACATGATGCACATTTCTTTCTCAAAGGAATGAAATCTTCCATCATCTTCATTGGAACCTTGGCCATTTCTTTAATCTGTGGCATAATCTCTTCCTCCTCCGATAGATGTTCTTCATTTGTTGTAACATTGGCCTCCGCCTTCAGCTCCCAAATCTTGTTACGTAAATAAAAAATCAAAGTCGTCAGAAATTTTCCATATTGGGGATCATGCCACTTAAAGAACCCGCAATCTAAGTTGGGCTACGAAAAAAATAAATTACCATAAGTACAGCAGGATTTTAGCATTTACATTGCGAAAATAGAATGAACAAAAAAGAAATCAGGTTACATTATTTGCCCTACAGCATCTGTGGTACCGACAACCTAGGTTTCCATCACTCCACGAAATCCACCGAGGCGTCTTCAAGCCGCAGCAACACAAAAGTGGTGGCTGGTATGCGTAGGGGTGGTTCTCGACACGGCACGGGATGGGCGGCCCCCTCCCATTTTATCCTCCTCCGCTAGAAGCCGGTGTTCTTCGCATGATGGTGCTGACCACTAGGAGGAGTTAGAGCTAGATGCAGCCATGGAGCAGTCAGGGTTCAAAGTGTAGCACTCTATGAGTGAAGAGGTCGGTCTAGGTCTTTTGTCTACGCTTTTGCCTCCCGCCAAGGCAGCAAAATGACCTTCAAAACCCTCACACTCCCGCCAAGATGAAATGTTGTGTCACTGCCGGTTTAGGGTAGTATCCGCCTATAGAAGAAGGCCTATTTTGGATCCTCTATGCTTACATAGAGGTGTACACATGGACCACAATCAAGACCAACTGATTCAATTAACAGTTCAACTGAAGTAATAGTTTAACGATTATGTAGTACTCATACATACTAATCCAAAGGTTTCATCAGTATATATAAACTTCATTAACATAAAAGTTTCACAAATTCTAAGACTTAATGTCGGATGGGTAGGCAGTTGCTAAGGTACTTAATTGGTTGATGCGGTCCCAAAAGCCAAAGGTAGTGAACCGTAGCGAAGATGAGAGCATCTCCATCCATGGAGACATTGTATCTATAAAGTATGTCTACTTCCTGTCTAGACCTGCAAAGCAAAAATCTCTCCACAAACAGGGTCTCGAATGATTATTGTCAAATTTTGTGGTCCGAGAAGGTGATGAATAGCAGCTACAACAATCAACAGTCGGTCTGGGTGAATGCTTTGTCACCAAGTAGCAAACAACATCATATGGGGTCTTGGTGCCACCCCTAGCCGCCAAAACACAAGGTTGCTCGCATTGAAATGGCTTCTTCCGAAGTAAGACATCTGTTGCAATGAACGAATTCCTAATATGAACAAAAGTGATATCGAACCCGAAACCAATTTGAACCAAATGCAAACAGTGGGGTGACCAAATCCATCTAACCTTCATAGGGCGTTGTCCACGATGGCAATGCTAGGTGCTCGAGGTAGGGCAAGTATAGGTGATAGGTCAAAATAAGGATGAAGCAACGGGTGGGAAGAATGAAGATGAAGCAATGGGTGGGGAGAATGAAGATGAAGCAACAATGGGTGGGGAGAACTAATGGTTTCATATTGGGGTTTTTTAGTTGGTCGAACCATCGCCAAGGCACTGATAGGACCCAAGGGGAGTTGGGAACAGGCTGGGCGCTTCTAGGTTTATTGCCAAACGGATGGTCCAGATTGATCGGCAGCGAGAACGGACAGCACGGGATAAGTTAAATAGTGTCTGTATTAAGCCAACCATTGCCACACAAATCCAACACTATAATACGGTGATTGTCAGTGGTTAAACTACTTTTAAATTCTCCTAGAAACAAATGCAACCATACATGACAGGTTTTTTCCTTTTCATTCACAAAATATATATAGAAAAACAAAAAAACATTCATCGAGAGATCAAATCTGTGCACTGCCATTTTGGAAGTAGTATTGGAAAGAACTTGCTTTGCATTTCATATAAAAAAGTGGCATTGAAGAGATCAAATCTATGCGAATAGAATTTTTTTCATTGATTCATTATGTATATGTAACATATAGATACAATTCGGACGAGTACATGATTGTACTCGTTCAGAAGCATAATAACTAACCTAAACTATTAAAACTACTTATACTAACTATAAACTACTTAATATAAACATATCACCTCGCTCGCTTGGGAGGAGATGAGACAAAGTCAGAGTTGGAGTCAGAGTTGTCGGAGTCGTCATCATCGTCTTCGGCATCGCTGTCGGCATCATCCTCGTCCTCGTCCTCCTCCTTCGAGTCCTCCTTCTCGGAGCTCCATGGAAGACTATAGTCAGAAGGCCTCCAATCATTGGAGGAGACATCCTCCTCAAAGACTGGTGGGCTAGCAAGTCATCCTCGTTGGATGATGGGCTGCTTGGAAACTTGATGGGGCTGTCTAACATTTTCTTTGTAGATTAGAAGAGAAGAGGATGATGGATAAAGAAGAGGGGTGGTTTTAGAGGGCACCAGGCTTGAAGTATATGTAGCGTAGTGGGTACGGCTCTTAGGCTTCAGGTGGTGGAAGTAAAGATGATTTGATGGCCTTGGAAGTTGAGGCAATTCAACACTCACGTTGAATTTACTGCTTCTTGACCAAATGCTAGTTTAGGGCTAGTGGACAAAATGTGTATCCCAGTCAGCATGGATGGAGCAAATGCAGCCCTAATACCACTACCGCATCTAACATTAACCTAGCAGTGGTAGAAGTCCGAACTATCAGTTTCATTCCTAGGAGGCCTCGCCATCATTCCAACCGATGGTGGAAGTATCACACGGTCACTTCTATCGCTATGGCAGTGAAAGTGGCCACAATGATAAATCAATATGTAGTAGTGTAAGGCCTAAAATAGGTACAAGCATGAAAGAGCCAAAAGAGGAGAAGGAAGAGATTCACCTTCCTTTGACCCACTCACCATAGCTATCAACGGGAATCTAAGGAATGGAATCAAGAACGCAACAAAAAGAACACTAAGAGACGCAAACAAGTGAAAAGGGATTTTTGATTCCATGGTACTTCGGCCCACATGTCATGGCAATTGACAGGAATCGAAGAAGTTGGAATAAGAGGGCTCGATCCACATCTTACTAGATCTACGAGGATCGAAAGAGAGAACAAGAGAAGATAGAAGAATGGCCTCGCATTCCTTCAACCTGCTCGACATGGTAATGGTCAGAGGTTGAAAGAGTTAGACCAACAAAAAGAGAGGCACAAGTAGCAAGATATACCACTCCTCGATTTACTTGCCATGGCAAAAGGCGAAAACCAAAAAAACAACAATGCACGACACTTCACTAGCTTTCAATCCATTCATCATGGTAATGGATGGGAACTAAAAGAAGTGACGCACAAGAGAGGGTTGACTCGGCAAACGCTTCACAAGCGACACTCCGCACCAACTCATAGGGCACCATGACCTATGTGCAACTAGATCGACACTTTGCTCTTCCTAGGGTTCATAGTGGTGTGGTTGTCACCATGAGAACCAAAGAAATGCTACGGTCAATGTGGCACAAGCATACGAGGTGGTTAGGAAGAACAAAAGAACAAGGGAGAACAAAAGAGCAAAAGAGGTAGAGCCCGATGGTCATTACGAGGCATCTTGTGGCCATGAGCTTTACCTAAAAGAGTTGGCTTTCATGAATTCCATGATGGTTGTCCCCTAATTCATCCCTAGTAGACTAGGTCAAAGATGGGCTCATCATGTATGGGTAGGAAGTGCACTGATGCCGATCCCATGGTGGCCATGTCCTAGGGCTGTAGGAGGGGCCAATGATCATGGCATTACAAAGTCAACTAAAAATGAGGGGTCAAGTTATGCTCGGCATCACAGCCATGGTGGGATGGATCCCATGACCGAAATGTTCGAACGAGATACGATCCCTCGACCGACTCAAAGGCTTGGTCCACAGTCACAACAACACCGCGCAAGAACCAACAACACAACAACGAAACAACTACACACAACCAGAGGAGTAGCACATATCCATAGCACAAGAGATAGGAACCGTAGCATAAGAGATAGACCGACATGAAGGCATGGCACATGCATAGATAGATAGATCATGTATGAACAAGTATAGATGACAAGTATGAATGAAAATTAAAATGGGAGCTATGTCGACGTCGAAGATGGTGTCAACAGAGTTCAAAAGGGTCGACCTTGAAGATGTCGGGGAAGGTGAGGCTTGCTGTGGAGCATCTAGGAGAGCTGCAGCAAGCTTGGGCCAGTTGTGGCCTGCTACAGCCACCATTGGCTGACTGCAGCCTACTGCTAGCCTATCTAGTGTGCCTATGGCTGGCCAGCGTCTTGCTGGACATGGCAACAGATGGCCGAAAGCTAGCTGCTGCTATTGGACGTGGAACCAGGTGGCTGAGAGGCCACCGAGGGCCGGCAGCATGGAACAGGGCAGCCACACTAAGGAAGAAGCAAGCGTAGCCTCCCTACAAGGCGTAAAACATGGCACAAAGGCCACCCTCAGACATGAATGGCGATAGAAAGGGAAAAGGCAGAAGCTTAGCTGTTGGTGGCTCACCGGCGGCAGTGGAGTGGGGCACAGTGGTGGCAGGGCGTGGGCAGACAATGAGGAGGTGCTCCTAGGCATCAGTGTCCGATAGTTGCTGCTCCTGGTGGGCGCCCAAGGTGGAGGGGCACTGTAGGTTTGGCTCTCGGTAGCAGCTATTGTCCCTGATGAGGTGGAGAAGGGTAGTGCTTGGTGATGTGGTCATCGGGGAGCAAGGCAGCATAGGGAGGAACACGGTCAGGTGCAGCGATGGGAATAGGAAAGGCAAAAGCTTGGGTCTTGGGGATCACCGGTGATGGAGGGGCTCGGCTGCTGCGTGGTTTCGGCCTGAGCAAAGGAAGTTGCCGGCCATGAGGTTGAGGTGACTGACGGGGTAGGCATAGTGAGGACGAGGCTAAGCATGGTGTCATGGTTTTCGTGCTTAGCAGGGGGGTAGTGACTCGATGTCGGGGTGCTCGACGAGGATGGGTTCGTGGGCATGACAAGGACAGAGCAAGGGTGTGGTGTGGTCAGCGTCTATGGCTCCCATCGAGGCATGGATAGAGGAGGAGGCACGACATGGCGAGGACATAGCATGGCGAGGAGGCAGTGTCATGGGGCTCGGTGATGGGGTTCAAGATGAGGTGCACGATGACAATGGATGTGAGAAAAGGTGGAGCTTGGCGTCATGGTTGTGGTGTTCAGCAAAGCGTGGTTGCGGCTCTGGCGAGGAACAAGGGTGGACACAGTGAAGGAGAGCCAGGCCAGCGAAGCGGATAGGGTGGCGCGGTGGCTATGGCATAGCAAAGGTAGCACTAGTGAAGGCTCCAGCATGGCCGGCTACTAGGTACTACTGCGGTCGGTTGTGGCCTCGCCGTGGCCATCAGCGGAGGGTGGTGGGGCTCGATGAGGCAGAAGAGGTCACGATGAGCTTGGTGGCGGTGCTGCTTGGAGGAAGAAGTGTAGCAGTAGGCCGAGGTGGCGTGGTGGTCGGTTGTAACCCTACTGGTGGCTGGAGCAGCGGCTAGGGCTCGCGAGGAAGAGAAGGAAGGGAGCAGAGGAGCGTGGCGGCTGCTAAGGGAGAGGAAAAGGGAGCGACAGTGGCTGCGGTATTTATAGGCGCCATGGCTAGGGTTTAGGTGGCCGTCTCAGGCGTCCGTGCCATCTGATGTGATGGGCGAGACACGTGGCATTGGGTGCGGGGCTCAAGGTATGGATGCCAAGGCAAAGGGGCATGGGGCACGGCATCAGGCAGCGATGGTAGCTCTAGGAGCCCTGGCTCTAGTTAGGGTTAGGCACAGGGGCACAGTCGGGCCTGCGAGGGGCGGGCGACTAGGCTTGCGGGGGTCGCGTGGGTGTGCTAGCGGGCTAGCTGGGGCCGATGGGCTCGTGGGCTACGCACGCGAGCAGGTCAGGCGAGCGCTGCGAGGGCACGGCAAGAGGCGAGCTAGGCCTGGTGGGTGGACGGAGGCCGAGGTGGGCTGGCTGGGCTACTCGGCAGCTGGGCCAGGAGGAAGGGAAGGCGCTGGGCTTGCCGGTCGCTAGGCCGAGAGGGAGAGGGGGCCGGTTGGGCTGGCGGGTGAGAAGAAGGGACGGGAGATGGGCTGGCGGGAAAGAAGGAAAGAGGGAGTTCTGTCCCATTGGGAAAGACGAGGATTTTCCCATTTATGGTTCAAGAAAACTAAGAGATATTCAAAAGAGATTTGAGGGGAATTCAAAGAAGGTTTGAGGGGAATCTACTACGGAGTCGTGCACTCCAAACTTCTGATGAAACTTAAGACCGGAACTAACTCGAGAACAAGGCACACACCTACAATTAAATCTTGATGAATGCAACAATTTATTAGCAAGTTCCCCTTGGGTTGACTCGGGTTTTGACTTAGCGACTACATAATTCACACCTTGCAGGATTTTTTTTTAAGAAATTCATATTTTTTGTTGCACGAAAACCCGAGTTGCTACAGGTACGATGCCCTATTTGCAGCAGGGAGATGAGGTATGGAGTTGTGCTTGTGCGAGTGCGAGAGGAACGAATAGAAAAGGCCACGATTCAGGTGGGATAACTGACTAGATCCACAATCAGGGGGCGGTTCCCATGCAGTTTTCACGTGGTCCTCTCTAGCTAGTCTCTATGAAGGGTGGGGCCACTATTAGCCTTCTCAACAATTAGCGTGTGCTGTGAGAGAAATCAGATAAGTGTGTGGGAGAAAAGATGGTACGAAATATAAAAAAAATGGAGGGAAAGAATGGCGGGTAGCAAAACATGACAAAAAAGCTACTAAGCCGAATTTACATTATATAAGTCTAGGAAAAAAAATGGCGGGAGTCAAAAAAAAAGGGAGATTACGCTGAATTTAAATTATTATTAGTTTAGTGTTAGTATTAAAATACAACAGCTAAATAAGGTAAGACATCTGAAAATTATCAATCCATGCATTTAATCGGGCCTAACAAATTCAATTAAACTAAATTGATACTTTCTATCAAGCAAATTGAATCCAAATTAAAATATGGTTAATAATGTTATATCCAAATTAAATGAGTATTTCGGACCGTAAACAAATTCAAATGAAAAAAATGTCAACTACAAAGTTTTATAAATTTTCAAGATCTACAACTTTGGTTTTGGTCAATTCTCCATCTGAGGTCGTATGAAAATTTTGAATTTCAAATGTTACGAAATTCGACTATAATTTTCTTTGGATAAATGATATCAAATAAAAAAGTTGTCAACTACAAAGTTGCATAACTTTTTGAGACCTACAACTTTTTTTGGTCATTTCTTCATCCGATGTTGTTTGAAAAAATTGAATTTGAAATGTGAGAATTCAAATGTAATCTTCGTTGGATAAATGATTTCAAACGAAAAAGTTGCCAACTACAATGTTGCATAACTTTTCAAGATTTACAACTTTTGTTTTTGTCGCTTCTTCATCCGACATCCTTATCTACAATTACACACTCACTTATGACCATGGAGTAGATGGATTCCTTTGGTGTTAACTTGTATTAAATCAGGTGAAACAAATACTTAGCATCAAAACAACTTTAAATAAAAAAGTTGTGAACTACACAATTTTATAACTTTTAGAGATCTACAACTTTTAGTTTGGTTGTTTCATCCATCTGATACCTTTTTTCTACCACTACACACTCACTTGTCACTTTATAGCATATGGACTCTTTTGGTATTAACTCTATAAATCTTATGATACATATTTGAATATCCAAACGACATTAAATCAAAAAGTTTGAACTACAAAGTTGTAGATCTCGAAAAGTACAACAACTTTGGTATAAAGTTGGTTTTCATCGGAACATTATATGAGAAAGTTCGTGCAACCTATCAAAAGGTTACAAAATATTAACAAAAAAATATACACATACTAACAATTTCAGTGTAGTCTAATGGTAGAGATGTGTTTAGTTTGCTGGGGTTTGGGGGTCATGGGTTCAAATCATGATGGAGGCTGTTTCTTCTTCTTCTTCTTTGTTTTTTTTGAAATCAAATCTTGAAAGGCTTTTTTTTATTTTAGAAATCGCACCTAAGCTGCGGCGGACTGTGGGGGTATTAACCCCTATACCCTTACGGCTAGGCTTGGGCCGGCCCGGACCACGGGGTCTAGCCCACTAGAAGACGACTGCGCGGCCCAGCCGATCTGCTCGGAGTCCCACGCTAAGGAATCAAGGTAGACTTGGAGATCAAGCAAGATCCTGGTCAGTTAGAATAGGAATCCTTATCCGGCCATCCTATGCCAATTATAACTGGTTAGGATTAGTTTCCAGATCTGTAATCCTGCTCTCCCAGACTATATAAGGCGGGCAGGGGACCCCTCTCAAAACATCTCTCATTGACATACAGCAATACAATCAGATACAGGATGTAGGTATTACACCTTCACGGCGGCCGAAACCTGGATAAAACCTCGTGTCTGTCTTGCGTCACCATCTTGTTTGTAGCTTGCGTATCTGTCTACCGATAATCTACTACCTTGGGCATACCCCTAGGTAGACTGTCGACTATATTTCGTCGACAGTGGCATGGCAGGTAGGGGGTGTGCGTACTGCTCTCCAGACGAACAAGATGGTCATCATCCCCGGTTCCATGGCTACGCCAAATGGCCTCACGTTCACCATCGGCCAGATCACCTGGACCACTGGCTCCGACAACTTCATCGCCATGACCACGGAGGAGCCGCGGATCTAATCTGCAGTCGACCACTGCTTCACCTAGCATCGGCTATGGCTCCGACCATGTTGGATCTGGATCCAGCCACACCAGCATTAGTCTTCAGCCACTGCCGACAACCCGTCGTCCACTTCCTCGCTACAAAGGGAGGCAGATCGACAACACCGACCTGCTCGACTCCATCGATTAGGGTCGGCACCAAGCTTGCTGAAACCCTAGCTCTAGTAGATTCGATTCAAAATCAACCTACCGAGCAGGTAACCACTACCCACAACTAGATCTACCCTGACCAGCCCGGGCTAGTCATCCTGCATGACTCGGTATGAATCTCGTGGTCACTGTCTACTCCTGAAGGGCGCTCTGTTCGCCGCCGACCAGCCCCGCATGATGGGTCTTCGGCTCTCCGAGTGCGAAGCCTTGATGGAGAATTACCAAGCTCAGCCCTACGGCCTGCGCAACTTCGTCAACATGGTCCGAATTGAGGAGTATCAAGAAGGATCGGTCCACACAGTTCAAGAGGGTGGCTCAAGCTCCCCGTCCGGCATCGCATCTAATGGCTCCGTCCACACCGAGCTCCATCATCATGACAATGAATGAGTTGAATACGATCTAGATATCCCAGACCACGCCCCGGGGTTCCCACGATTCCCATCCTTTCCACCAAGGCGAGGAGACTTGATCAACGTTGTCAGTAATGATGAACCACCGGTAGTTGGCAAAACAGAACAAGAAAGGCTAGCACGCGAAGCACGCGAAGCACGTAATATTGACCTGGTTTAATCGCAGACAAGCTGAAGCCGAGGCAGAAGAGGAGGCACGACGCATAAGGTTCTAGCCATGCGATCTCAACAATGCCTTTGATAGGGTAGGGGAAAAGCAGGTCTTTAGGACTCCAAGCGCCAACGTAGCTGTTGCTATGGCGACAATGCAATGACTACCTAATACCCTAGAAATCCTAGGCAATTCGTGATGATGTACAAGCCTACCTGACGGCTGCTATAGCCCAGACCGCAGAGATTGCAAACCAAGCTCGGGCTCTATCTATCTCAGTCGAATCAAGCCGCAGTCGCCAGTACTCAAGTCGCCCACAGTCACCCAACCAATGTGGGTCACGCAACAATGACCCATCAGACAATCCGTCAAGGCAGAAATGGTGGTCATGATGGTGGTCGGGATGACAACCACCGCAACAACCAGGATGATAATCGATGAGACAACCGCGACAATCACTGTGATAACCATGGTCGCAGGGTCAACCAGCATGGCAATTGGGATCGCCATGACGGCAATAACGATCTCCGCCATTCCCTCGGAGAACGCGATCTATGCGATCGCATTAATCAAAGGGCCAACGATCGTGCATCCCATGAAAGCTATCGCCGTATGGAATATGATACTACCCACGGCCCTTCGGGTTTGAAGCAGTTTACTCCTCACCTTGCCAAGTCATATGGCCCAAAAACTTCAAGCTCGAAAAAC
Source organism: Miscanthus floridulus (assembly GCF_019320115.1). Taxonomy (NCBI): domain Eukaryota; kingdom Viridiplantae; phylum Streptophyta; class Magnoliopsida; order Poales; family Poaceae; genus Miscanthus; species Miscanthus floridulus. The sequence continues at coordinate 91,570,095 of NC_089581.1, read as the reverse complement.
TCCTAGAAGTACAACAGGCAAGGAGAACCCCGAGTTATGGGTCATGCTCTACGAAACCACATGCAGATTAGCCATGGCTGACGAGCATGTCATGTCTAATTACTTCCTAGTCGTCGTCGGCCATGCAGGCCACCAATGGCTGGTCATCTTGCCAGCGAACTACTTTGATTCTTGGCAAAAGCTCAAGCAAGCATTCATCGACAACTTTATTGCTACTTGCGAACAACCCGGCAACAAATATGATCTGTAGTGGATTCGAGATCGCAAAGATGAGCCACTGTGCGAGTACGTCCGACGCTTCTTAGAGATGCACATCAAGGTCCCATCAATCTCTGACAACGAGGCAATTGAAGCTTTCATCACTAGTCTCCGCTTCCACGATGCCCTAAGGGACAAGCTCCTCCGCAAAAGACCTAAATCGGTCACAGTGCTCCTAGCCACTGCTAAAAAATATGCGGATGCCGATGATGCTAAAAAGATAATCATCAAAGAAGCATCAAGGGTTCCACGCTCCGACCACCCCCCACACCGCGACGACTACCGCGGCAACCGTGGTTGGAACGACAATTTTGATCGCCGCAACTAGCGCAACGATTCCCGCGACCACCGCGACCAGCGTAATCAGCGGCGTAATCGCCGTGACGATTATAGGGGCAAGCGTGCTCGGGAAGATGACGGCGAAGTCAACACCGTTAAAAAAGGTGGCAGACGTCGCAACTACAAAGAAGACTACGCCAAAGCATTGAAAGGACCCAGCCACCTCCATCCCAAGTCAAACCATACCATGGAGAATTGTCATGTTCTCAAATCTATCTACACGCGCCAACAGGCTCCGGATACATCCAACAAGCCTAACGACGCAGGGGAGCAGCGTAACAAGGACAACAATGATGAAGACGCAGATCCCCGTCACAAGTATGTCAAGCCAACCGACCATGTCCACACCATCATTGGGTGCAAAGTGTCCATCGAGACCAAACGAGAACGCAAGCTGCTCGCCCGCGCTTGCTTGAACGTGGCCAACGTTGACAACCTCATTGCCGATCCACGGCTCCCTCCTTGGTCTCACCGCAAGATCTCCTTCAGCAGAAAGGACCAATGGGCTGTAATACCTGAGCCAGGGCGTTTTCCTCTGGTTCTCAATCCTTGTATCAATAAGGTTCAGTTTGATAGAGTGCTGATTGACGGCGGTAGTTCCATCGATATACTGTTCAAGAACAGTTTGCCAGCCCTAAAGATAACCCAGGCTGATCTCAAGCCATACGAGGCACAGTTCTGGGGTGTTCTCTCCAGACAGAGCTCCACACCTCTCGGGCAGATCACGCTACCTGTGCAATTTGGTACCCCAGACCACTTCCGCACCGACTACGTCAACTTCGTGGTCGCTGACTTCAAAGGCACCGACCATGCTATCCTTGGCCGACCAGCGCTCACCAAGTTCATGGCCATACCTCACTACAGGTATTTGGTGCTCAAGATGCCTACTGAGAAGGGGGTTCTAACTCTTAGGGGCAATGTATACGCAGCTTACACCTACAAGGATGACAGCTTCAAAATAGCAAAGGCTCACGACCTCTCTATTCACATGGCTGAGACCATGCTCGATGCCAAGAAGACCCCAGCCAACCACCTGGAGATCCTAGAGCTCGAGGCCCCATGCAAGAACATCAAGTCCAAAGAGCACAAAGCGATCCAGCTGGTCGACGGTGATCCTAGCAAAACGGCCCTTATCGGGGCCGGTCAACGGTGATCCTAGCAAAACGGCCCTTATCAGGGCCAACCTGGATCCTAAATCGGAAGACGCGCTCGTCAGGTTCTTGAGGAGCAACGTGAGTGTGTTCGCATGGAAACCCACTGACATGCCCGGTGTACCTCGAAACTTGATCAAGCACTCCTTAAATGTAGATGGCAAGGCCAAACCTATCAAGTAGAAGCTACGACGGTTTGCTCGCGACAAAAAGGAGGCTATTAGGGTAGAAGTTACATAGCTTTTGGCAGCCGGATTTATCAAAGAAGTGTATCATCCGGAGTGGTTAGCCAACCCGGTTCTTATATGCAAAAAGAATAATGAATGGAGAATGTGCGTTGATTACACTGATCTCAACAAACACTGCCCTAAAGACCCCTTCGGCTTACCTCACATAGACGAGGTCATAGATTCAATTGCCGGTTGCGAGTTGCTTTCCTTTCTCAATTGCTACTCTGGTTATCACCAGATCGCTCTCAAAAAGGACGACCAGATCAAGACATCCTTCATCACGCCCTTCAGCGCCTACTGCTACATGACCATGTCATTCGGGCTCAAGAACGCCGGGGCTACCTACCAACGCGCCATACAGGCCTGCCTCAAAGACGAGATAAAAGAAGACCTCGTCGAGGCTTATGTTGACGATGTAGTTATTAAAACCAAGGAAGCATACACCCTTGTTGACAACTTGGAACGTACCTTTGCAGCCCTTAACACATTCCAATGGAAATTAAACCCAAGGAAGTGCATCTTTGGTGTTCCATCTGGTATATTGCTCGGCAACATCATCAGTCAAGATGGCATACGCCCTAACCCAGAGAAGGTAAAGGCTGTCTTGGACATGAAGCCGCCCAAAAAGGTGAAGGATGTTCAGAAGCTTACTGGATGCATGGCTGCCCTCAGTCGTTTCATATCAAGATTAGGCAAAAAAGGACTACCATTTTTCAAGCTGCTCAAAGCATCCAAGAAGTTTGAGTGGTCGGAGAAAGCAGACGCTGCCTTTACATAGCTGAAACAATTCCTTATATCACCTTCGGTCCTCACTGCTCCCAAAGAAGACAAAACCCTCCTGCTTTACATTGCAGTAACTAATCGAGTGGTCTCCACTGCCATAGTGGTTGAGCGTGATGAGCCCGATCACGTTTACAAGGTACAACAACCAATTTATTTCATCAGTGAGGTGCTCAATGAATCCAAGACCAAGTACCCATAGATTCAGAAACTGATCTATGCCATACTAATTACATCCCGAAAGTTGAAACACTACTTCGATGGATATCGTATGGTGGTCATGACTAAGTACCCTTTGGGAGACATCATTCGCAACAAGGATGCAAATGGGTGCATCGTCAAATGGGCAATGGAGCTATGCCCTTTCTCCTTGGAATTTGCAAGCCGCACTACAATCAAGTCTCAAGCACTTATCGATTTCATCATCGAGTGGACAGACTTAAGCACACCTGCCTCTTAGGGGCCCGTCGAGTATTGGAAGATGTACTTCGACGGCTCTCTCAACATCAATGGTGCAGGAGCAGGAGTCCTTTTCGTATCACCATCCAAGGAGCAGCTCCAATATGTCCTCAGGATTCATTTCCTAGCGTCTAATAACGCCGCCGAGTATGAAGCATGCCTACACGGTCTGCGCATTGCGGTCGAGCTTGGTGTCAAACATCTCTATGTCTACAAAGACTCAACTCTGGTCATCAACCAACTCAACAAGGACTGGGATACGACCAGTGAAAAGATGGACGCATACTGCAAAGCGATCAGAAAGCTAGGAAGGCAAGTTCTATGGCATCGAGTACACACATGTGGTCCAGGACAAAAACCAAGCAGCAGATGCGCTGTCAAAGTTAGGATCATCCCAAGCCAAAGTACCACATGGCGTATTTGTTCAAGACCTGCTCACGCCCTCCATCAAAGAAGAGGATCCCGCGGTCGACAAGCCTCCGGACCTGGCTATTGGTGGCTACAGTTCCAGTGTTAAACACCACCAAATCACCTTCGAACCACTAAGGAGCCCAACTAGAGAGTACCTTTCATCAAATACCTAATCAGATGGCAGCAGGTTACACCTGATCAGATAGAAAACGAACTGCCTGATACGTCGCAGTAAGCAGTATCTGCTCGTTGATGGCAAATTGTGGCTGCAAGAACGCGAAGGAGGAAATCTTGATGAAGTGTATAACCTAGGAGGATGGTGAACGTCTCCTAGACAAAATCCACTCTGGCTCCTAGTGGCAATCACGCGGCCTCGAGAACACTGGTGGGCAAGGCTTTCTGAGCAGGGTTCTATTGGCTGTCAGCCGTAGCCGATGCAAAGAGGCTAGTCCGCCATTGTGAAGGTTGTCAGTTCTTCACCAAGAGAATCCATGTACCAGCACACAAGATTCAGACTATACCAGCCTCTTGGCCCTTCGCATGCTGGGGACTAGATATGATCGGGCCTTTCAAACCGGCCCCTGGGAAATTTACATGCATCTTTGTGCTAATCGACAAATTCTCCAAGTGGATACAGTACATGCCCCTGGTCAAGGCATCTTCAGAAAAGGCTATTGCGTTCCTCGACTAGGTCATCCATCGCTTCAGCATACCCAATAGCATCATCACTGATCTAGGTACTTAGTTCACCAAGAATGCTTTTTGGGACTTCTGCGATGAAAGGAGCATAGTAGTAAAATACGTCTCGGTGGCACACCCTAGAGCTAATGGATAGGTCGAGCGGGCAAATGGTATGATCCTAGACGCACTTAAGAAGAGGATGTATAGAGAGAATGACAAAGCTCCTGAAAGATGGCTCAACTTAGAACCCAGCCCAGTCACAATACTGGCGTATCACCATACTTTATGGTTTATGGCACTGAGGCAGTGCTCCCAGCAGATATAGCCTTTAGATCAGCATGGGTAGAGAACTTCGATGAAGACAAGGCCAATGAAGTATGGGAGCTAGAAGTGAATAGTGCAGAAGAGAAGCGGCTCGATTCTTGTGTACGTACAGCCAAATACCTTGCTGTGTTGCGCAGGTACAACAACAAGAACATCAAGGAGCATTTCTTCGTGGTTGGGGACCTAGTCCTAAAGTGGAAGATGAATCAGGCTGGCATCCACAAACTCGCAACCCCATGGGAAGGGCCCTTCATGATCAAGGAGGTTACATGCCCTACTTCTTACAGGTTAGCTCACCTAGATGGTACAAACATACCCAATTCATGGCACATCGACAAGCTTAGGCGTTTCTATGCTTAACTACTAAGATGTGTACACCTCTTGTACTTTCGATTTATTTCAATAAAGCTATTATGATTCCTCCGACCACTCTAATGTGTCACTTCGAAGTCTTTTGTAATTCTAACTCTGCCAGTTAAAACCGACCACCATTCCTTCTTAGGTTCTCGGAGCAGGCCCTGTCTCCAGTTCCTCCCAACGCGTGCACGGGATCCGCTCTCTATGCTACGGGTGATCGGCAGGTGCTCTCTGGTTTGACTTGTGTTTCTATGTGTGCACAAGCTACACACCTTACACTCCGACCACAAGACAAACCAGGGCCATACAAACCTTTTAGGATGACGTATCGACTAAAGGATGACATGTCGACTAAACTGGTACAACTAAACAGAATGCCAACATGTTCTAACTTAGTTACATCAACACGATATCCAACCTTAAACACGTTTTCTACAAAACAAACAAGCTTATGTTGATATACAGTTATGTTATTACAAGCTTGCCTGAAAAGGTCCAAGTTTACAATAACACAACTACATCTTCTTCTACAGCTATAGCCCATACTATTGGTTGGTCGGGGCACACAGCACCTGCTGCTCGCCGGGCCTGACATCGTGCAAGGGTCTCAGGGACTCCGACACTGATCGAGCTGAAGAAGATGGCCCCGCCAATGCCTGGCTAGTCGAGACCGCAGGCTTCATCGGTTGGCTTGAAAATGATGGCGCTCCTAGCTGACTTGTTGATGGCGTTCCTTGTACGGGTGGTGTCGCACCTCCACACAGGTTAATATCGCCAATTATTTTCACCAACAAGTCCAGCTGGGTCATCCGTAGCTCCTCGGCCTTGTCTGGATCTACCTCCTTTGGGTATCCAGCCTCCAGGCACTTGAGATCGATCAAGGGGTAGTGAGCACATACCATGCTTAGCACATGTGCGCCTGCATACTCTCCTGCCTCCTTCACGAACTCCTGGAACCATCCCCATGCCTTTTGGCATCTCTCGATCAATCCCAGCTGCGACGTTCTTGGCACATCTTCTGCTAGCGCCGGATCAATGAGGTTAAGGACCGGCAAAATGCCCTTTGCCACCTCCTGGCACTAGCTTCTCCAAGTGTCATGGTCTTTGGTGATCTCTTGGCATTGTGCTTTCCAGCCGTCGCGGTCTTTCATCATGGCCTCCAGATGTTTCTTTGCATTGATTTTTATAACTGCAAACCGCACATGCTGTTAAGACACTATACTATGCCAAACTATGGTAGGCAACAAAAATGAGCAAAGGTGGTTGGACAACTTACCTTTCAGCTCCTCTGTCATCTTGGTCAGTGTGGTCTCGAAGCTGCGACTGGTCTTGCGCTAGTTTTCTATTGTCCTCAGTTTAGGCGATCACACTCCCCGACCACACTGACTATTCTCCTCTCGGAGACGGGTCACTTCAGCTTCTAAGCCTGCACTACAGCTGTTACTACCAACAACGCAGTAGCACTTATTAGTAGTAGGTATGATAAAATGGCTACTTACTTGTTCTTTTCTACTCTTTGTTACTGAGCTAGATGACCTAGGTTCTGGTTCTAGGACTCTTGCAATGTCTTTTCATGATTGGCGGCTTCAAGTCACTAGCGCAAGCATTCCACCTCCGCTACCAGCTCCTAGTTGCTTGCAGCGATCCCCTCGATCTAGTCGAAAGCATCTCTTGCGGTACCTTGCGGTCTTCATTAAGTCCTATGTGTAGATAGCTAAGTAAGACAGCTACGACTAGACAACAAGATTAGGGGGTGAAGCGAATCTTACCTACACCTCCATCACAAGCCGCTTCACCACCCGTTCAACTTTCTTGGTTTCTTTGACCTCTGGGATTTCCTCATGGACAACCCATTGGTCGTTTCCGCCAACGCGACACATACACATGTTGTCGCTTGTCTTGCGGATGGCCCAGGACCTCTTCCACTTCGTCCTCTTCAGGCTCTTCTTTGGGTCCCAGTGCTGGTCCGGCGTCAGCAACATCTATGATCACCACAGCCTTCCCATGGGCTGCAGCAGTCGATAATGTGGTCTATGCTCTCACCTCCGGCCGCTACTCCTCGATCTGCTCTATTACCCTCGATGCTGAGGTGTTGCCCTCAGCAGGTTTAGCACTCGGAGCACTCGTGTCTGGCTCGGCTGCTCCCTCGACCACCTACTCGGTGACTGTTGTCTGACTGTTTGCATGCTGAGGCCCTGACGGATCTTCTACTATGGGTTCCTTGGTGGTCGGCTGCTGGGCAGTCTGCTCTGCACTTATTGGTGGCGCCATGCCACTTTTGGCTAGCTGGTCTAGACTTTCGGTGGACGCTGAGCTAGTACATCCGAGATAAGTTCAGAAAGCAACCATATTAAATGCAAATCGCTAACTTATAATAAGGTTACAAATACTTACATGTTGGAAGCGTGGAATGATGTGGAGAAGGCGCGTCTCTTCGGCCGTACTTGCTCCACGTGCTGTGTGGGTGACTCCTGGTCTCTTCATACATCCAGCACTGTCACTAGGCCTTGGTGCTCGACCCTTCCACCGCTTGTCCTTCGTGCTGCAGTGGTCGGTGGTGTGCTCAGTCGAGTTGTCGCTTCCGTCGCCGGTCACGTTCCTTGCCCAGGTACTCCCGAGGTCGACCCGGCTGCATCCTTCACCGCCGTCGGCGATGTGGGTCCCATAGGCGCGCAGGAAACACCTTGCTCCATCGACTCCAGTTGCTTCCTCCTCTTTTGAGGGACAAGTTGAAAGCTGTTTGCATCCTCTCTCTCCTCTACGTCATCGTCCAAAAATCGCCTGTCGATGCTTACTGGCCGGGTTCTCCTCCAGGCCCCCTCAGGCTCATTGATATTTAGCGCCCCCCAGTGAGCAGGGTGGTTGCTGATCTCTTCTTCGACTGTTTGGGGGTAGCCGGCCGCTTACCAGCGTCTAGGGCCACTGCCTCCTCTCCAGCTCCGAGCACCGCCCAGCCGACGTCCTCGTCCTTGATCTCGACGCTAGTCTGGGCAGTGGGACCAACTCCTTGTGGCCACTCCACTCTAGGGGGTGGTGACACAAACACTGTTGCTCTATCCCGACCATTAACCTGGGTAACAAAAATGAGTGAACACAGTAAGTTTCCACTTATCCTACCACAATATAAGACTATGGGTACAAGGCAAGACGAGTTACCTTTGGGGGAGGTCGGGCAAGCTTGAAAGCATGCTCGATGTCACTCAATCTGGCATAATTTGGATTCGGCTAAGTTAAATAGCTCACCAATTCTGGCTTTGACTTTGATTTTGTCAAGCACCCCCTGCCTCGTCCTCGTTGGGTCCGCACTCCCTTGATACTCATAGCCAGGATGTACTCTCTTCTAGCAGGGCTGGATCCGTCAGCTGATGAAGCTCCTAGCCATGCTTGGACCATCTAGTTTTTTCCACAGGATCATTCCAAATATTTCTGGAATCTGTTCTAGGTGCTCGGGTTTCTCCGACCAGCTTGTCCTCTTCTCTGGAATGTATCCCACGTCGCACAGCATGATCGTGTTTGGCTCTTCACGGATGTAGAACCATTTCTTATACCAGTTGTCGAGCGACATGTTCCATGGGTAGTGTAGGTACTGGGCTTTCATGCCATCACGGAGGTTGAGGTATACACCCCCGGCTATCTTTGAGCCACCGCTTCCTTTCTTCTGCAGACAGAAAAGATGGCAGAAAAAATCAAAATGAGGCTGGAAGCCACCATATGCTTCGCAGAGATGTATAAAAGTGGTGACAAGGAGGATCGAGTTGGGATGCATATTGCAAATCCCAATCTCGTTGTAAAGACATAGCCCCTGAAGAAACGGATGTACCGGAACCCCAAATCCCCGTTTAAAGAAATCCTTGAACACCATGATCTCACCTGGTTGTGGATCGGGGTACCCCTCGCCCTCCGGCGCATGCCATCCTGCGAGCTCCTTGTTGTGGAGTACCCCCATGGTGACAAGGTCTTCAATGGTCTGCTCGTTGCTTTTCAATTTCCACCACTCCTTCGCCATGACCCCTGCTTTCTTCTGCGCATCACCTTTCGCCATGACTCCGGCCTTGCAGGTGAACGGGGAAATGACGGCGGATTGATTGGTGGCGATTTCAGATGTATTAGGTTGGCGAGAGGGAGACAAAAGCTACGGTTGTGAATGGCAATGGGGTTCGGTAAATAGTAACTAGCCTATCATATATCGTATTTAACCCAAGAGTTATGCCGCTTTGTCTGCTTGGGATTCTTGGGGGACGTGCGCACGCGCCGTAGACAGTTGTTTTCACACCCTCGAGATCTACGCCAATATATGTGCCTCTTCGTTGCCAGTGCGGGAGGGCCCACACTGATGCACCTACTGACAGGTGTCACACAACTATTTGCTTGACAAGACAAAAAGGCAGTATGACGTGCTATACCCGTCTACTTTTTTGACCAGACATGTCAGACTGGACTTGACAGAACAAGTAGATAATTAAATACATAAAATAATAGTACAAGTGGCATATGGTTTTTGGCCACACTTTTTGTGCTCGGGGACTGTCCAGACCACCATCGTGCTCGTGGGACGTGCTCGGGCAACTGTAAGACCACCATCGTGCTCGGGGACTGCTCCGACCACTCTCATGCTAGGGGACTGCCCCGAAACTCTTCGACCATTGCTTAGAGACCGCTCACCTCAGCTACATGTGATTTGTACTCACATATAGCTGAGAGGCATTTATTTTTTCTCACTTAGACCTTGCTACAAGGCTGATACCTCGCCTTCCAGCAAGCTCGGGGACTACATCGGTACGATGCACCTACCGATGCATCTCGTATCGCTTGTATGATGATGGATTCTCAACTTAATTGGAATTCTTTTTAGACCCCTGGCACCACGTGCCTGCGTCACCTACTACCAGGCTCAAGGACTAAGTGGGCACACTTCACCTTGCGGTGAATATGCTTATTTTATTGACCCCTACGCTCTAACTATTGGTCATAACTACTACTATGCAAGGGTCACTTACATTTCTTTTCCGAAATACAAGTGGGCACACTTGATCAGGAAAGAAATCTTTTCTTTTTTCTTTTGAGCACCATGCATTCTTTGGACAACCGGAATCTTTGGCTATAATCGTGGTCTACTGCTCTCTGTTTAGACCAGAATGCTGGCACGTTCGCTTGGTCAATGTTTCAACCAGTTGGAGATGGCATGAAGACGGATTGCATTAGCCGAAGGAGATCGAACGGCGTGTCGTAGCATAATACATGGTGCTTGGGGACTAGCTGTGGGGGTATTAACCCCTATACCCTTATGGCTAGGCTTGGGACGGCCTAGACCATGGGTCTAGCCCACTAGAAGACGACGCGCGGCCCGGCCGATCTGCTTGGAGTCCCGCACAAGGAATCAAGGCAGACTTAGAGATCAAGCAAGATCCTGGTCGGTTAGAATAGGAATCCTTATCCGGCCACCTATGGCAATTGTAACTGGTTAGGATTAGTTTCCAGATCTGTAACCCTGCTCCCTAGACTATATAAGGCGGGCATGGGACCCTTCTCAAAACATCTCTCATTGACATACAGCAATACAATCAGACGCAAGACATAGGTATTACGCCTTCACAGTGGCCGAACCTGTATAAAACCTCGTGTCTGTCTTGCGTCACCATCTTGTTTGTAGCTTGCGCATCTGTCTGCCGATAATCTACTACCTTGGGCATACCCCTAGGTAGACTGCCGACCATATTTCGTCGACATGGACCTATAGACATTTCATTTTAGCCTGCTTATACCTTCACTGTGTTAATATTTTTATTATTTTTTCAATATATGTCCCGCCAATAGAGATGATGGGCCTGTTGCCACTAGATTTATAATGGACATATAAACAATTATATTCGGAAATCTCAAATTTCAAATGTGATCTCTATTTTGCCGACATCATACAACTTATGACCCCTTACAATTGTATTCTGAATTCTCAAATCTAAAATTGTCAAACACCGAACATCACGTTTATTGAAGTTTTTTAGAGTAAAAACTCAAAGGAATACACAAAATTACAACTTGGCAAACAACTCAAGATGTTCATGTGTTGCAGCGATGATGTTGGTTTTTGGACCATGACTTGAATAATACAAACAGTTAAAAAGAAACTTGTCAGCTGGTACATAATCTTAGTACATACAGACAGTTAAAAATAAACTTGTCAGTTGGTGCATAATCTTAGTACAACTATACAATAGTATTGAACAGTACAAAAATCAAACATATCTGACCTTTAATTTTGTTGAGCTAATCTTCTTGATCAGAACTTGTACTAGGATCTACATTTTTTGCCTCAACAGTTGTACCCTCTACATCCCTTCTAGTCCATGAATGACTATTATGTTCATTAGCAAAAAGGTCCTCAAGAGTACTGACATGATAAGGTTCACATTCTACATCATTCCATTCTTCTCCCATTTCAAATACATCTCCTAGGCTTCATCTTCAATGCAACTAACCATCCTGGGTTGTTATATGTGTCTTCGACATAGAACACTTGGTCAACTTGATTGGCAAATACAAAAGGCTCATGCTCAATCCTGTCACCCTTGTGAATTTGCTATGAGAAATTCACAAGTGTACAACCAAACTTATCTGTCTTCACTCCCTTTCCTCGAGTGACATCAAATCATTCACATTTAAACAACACCACTGAGAATCTTCCATAATACTCTAACTCAACTATATTAAGTATCCTTCCATAGTAGGTAATATCTCAAAGGATAGGGTTAGTATCCCATTTAGAAGAATAACTTGATGTTTTTTGCAATCACAACAACTCCACTATTTTGTGTCGCCTTGTCATAACATTTGGCTCTAAATCTGAAACCACAGATGCTAAAGGCTCTGTGTCTTCTTGCTGCATCCAATGGGCCGCGAGCCAACCATCTAATGTCCTCATCGATGCTATCGCTACCATTTTTTTTGCTCCAACTGCATGATCTGTATCATCACAAAATATATTTAAGTCAATTTTTCCTATTTTTTTAAGAAAAAACAAACCATGATACCTACATGTCCTCTAAACCGGTCAGGAAACTCTTTATTCTGTATATTCTCAATTTGTTTCAAAGATAGATGACGTTGACGATTTCTTCTTTTCAGATCAGCGGCATGCTCTCTAAAATGGAAATTAACATGGATTCAATTTTAAAGGAACATATGTAATATTTTGATAGGTGTTAGTAACACTTCAAGTATGGAATGACAGCTTCACAATTGTATAGTACATATCTATGTGCTTGCAGTTTCTCTATATCAGTTAAAATAAAACTAGATGGTCTTCCCAATGGTTTTCCTATAGGAGGAAACAAAGAGGAATCATGTCCATATAAGTTAGATTCAAGATGATCCTAGTTCTCATCATTCCTTGATGGTTTGTTATGCTTTGTGGAGAAACCTTCCAGGTACCTAAGAACAAAACACCATACACTCATCTACCAAAAATAAATTTGCCATTGAAGCCTCTAGATGAGCTTTATTGCGAACATATGGCTTCAATTTGCATAGGTACCTACAACATATGGAAAAGCATCAATTTAGTAGGTTATATATAATAAATGATCCAAACAATGAACTTGTATTAGTTAGACTTAGTACCTTTCAATGAAGTACATCCATCGATAGCAAACTAGGTCCACCCATCTTACATTCAATTGCTAAATGTACGACTAAGTGAACCATAACTGTAAAAAAATCCTAGGAGGAAATATCATCTCTATTTTGCATAGTGTAACTTTAATTAATTGTTCCAAACAGTCATGGTCATCAACCCAAAGCACTTTTGAACATATTCCTCGAAAATAAGCAGACAACTCAAACATTACTGTTGTGATATCATCTAGAATAATGCCCCTTAGAGCAATAGGCATGAGCTGTTTAAGTAGAACATGGCAGTCATGTGTTTTGAGACCAATAAGTTTTCCTTCAGCACAATTTATAGATTTTGATATGTTTCCAGAGTAGCCATCGGGAACTTTTATATCTCAAAGCACTTTACAAAATGTTTGTCTCTCACTTTTAGACATAGCAAACCTTTGCAGGTGGCAAGTAGAACTTACCTGAAGGGTTTTCTTGTGGGTGGAGCTCCTCCCTAATGTTCATCTCTTTGAGGTCTTGATGCTTGTAAATTATCTTTTGACCTTCCATCTAAAACTAGATAGTGTACCATAACATTTTTCAAACACAATCTTCTCTATATGCAACACATGAAGATTGTATTGAAGAATATTATCATCCCAGTAAGGCAATGTGAAAAGACTACTTAATGCCTTATAAGTTTTTGACTCCTTGCAATTACCTAATGCAGTGATTTCATTCCAAATTGGACGGTCATAATAAGTTTGAGGCTCTGTTCCAAGCTCCACTAGTTCCATCAAATGAATTCCCATCCAAACGAAAAGGATGGTCAAGAGGAAGAAATCGACGATGACCCATAAAACAAGCTTTACGACCATGCTTCAGACGTTTGGTCCATGCATTTTCACCACAAGGTGGACATGCAAAATTTCCATGAACCATATGACAAGCAAGCATTCCCAAGCCTGGTAGGTCACTAATGGTCATTAGCACTGCTGCTCTCAAATAAAAAGTTTCGTTTCTTGATGCATCATATGTTGACATACCATTTTGAAATAAATCTATCCAGGAGTAGTAGAACTAGGAATTATTAAAAACAACATTAGATAATGCTCTTTCATGCAAAACCATGGAGGTAAGTTATATATTAGCAAAACAACTGGCCAACAACTATATCTAGAACTCAACATCCCATATGGATTAAACCCATCGGTAGCTAAGCCAAATCGAATATTCCATGGATCTGACTTAATTTGTGGAAACTTTTCATCAAAGTCCACCCATGCTCGGGAGTCAGCTGGATGTCGTAGTGCACCATCCTTGATGCGCTCTTCATCATGCCATCTTAGGAGAGGTGTTGTTTCTTTGCACATAAATAGTCTTTTTAGCCTGTCTTTAATAGGAAAGTATATTAATACTTTTAAGGCGTTGCTTTCCTTCTTTGCTTCTTTGTTAGTTTGGTTTCAGGTTCCATACCTTTCCACCTAGCAGCCTTGCACTTTGAGCAAAAATCATCATTTTTCTTGTCTTTCCAAAATAGTTCACAATCATTTGGGCACACATGAATGCTTTCATAGCCCAAGCCAAATTTGGAAATATTTTTCTTAGCCTCATAAAAAATTTTGGGCAGTTCCTTTCCATTTGGAATAGCCTTCTGCAAAATACTAAGTAGATCACCTAATGATTTATCTAACCATTTGTTCATGGATTTTACATTGAACAAAAGCACAAGTAAAGTTAGCAGCGTTAAATCACATCTTGTCGATAAAGGCTTTTTTGAATCTTCAACCAATTTATGCTTCTAAATTTGGCCCACTGACAGGTAGATTCGAAAGATTTGCGGCATCCGTCATAGGTATGTCATCATACATGTGATAAAATGCATCATGAAACAGCTGACTCATGTTATCATGCCTTTCTTCATTCTGAGATTGTGGTTGTTCATCAACTGTGTGATGCACTGAAGGGTCACTATGAAAATCCCATTCTTCATAATTCTAAAGTATCCCATTGCAGACCAAATGTTCATATATTTCATCCCTGGATAGGAGACTAACATGCATGCATGTATGACATGGACAATAAATCTTGGTATCTTTGGGCTTATCTTTAAATGCAAATTCAACAAATCCTTCTACACAGCTATGTACCGAGTAGAATCTCTAGGATAGCCCAAAAGATGCTTGATGATTTTTAAATCCATTATGAAACCATAGAAAGCTATTGCTGAATAAATAAATAGCAGCTGTAAGTTCAATGCTAAGAATAGCATATAGCAACTTGAGCATTACAAACATTGTGGTCATATACTGTGACTAAATTTTAATAGTACTGCTTCGATAAAGAGCTAGCAGGACATAATAGTCAAGTCAGTGTAGGCAAGCATGACCCTTGATTTTGATTTAATTAATTGAATGGAGTACTCACAGCTCATAATTCGGGGTCAAATTGCACGATCTCCACTGACAAAGGTGTGGTTTGCAGGTTGATTGGCTTAAGTAGTTGGAGACTTGAAGACATACATATTGGCCTGCTAGCTTAGCGCTCGCAGTCGCTATCTCAGCCGATGGTCGCATCCGCCGCTGCTGCCGGTGTGGTGTCACCCAACTTGCACGGAGCCATGGAGAACATGGAGATGACGGGGCGACGTGGCACGGACAGGATCACAGGACAGGGATTTGGGGGCTTGGGGTGGGCGAGGGGTGGGGGTTGAAAGGTCCTAATGGCTAGAGGGGGGGTGAATAGCCTAATAAAATTTCTACAACAACACTTAACAAAAGGTTAGACAATTATGAGGCGAAGCAAGTGTTGCGCTAGCCTACTCAAAATGCAAGCCACCTACCACAATTCTAGTTTAGATAGTGTCGATTCACACAAGAGGTATGACACTACCCTATGTTAGTGTGCTCTCAAAGGCTAACTAAAGAGCCACACCAACCAAGCAAGCAAGCTCTCACAACTAGTTACACTAAAGAGCTTGTCAACTAGTTTGCGATAATGTAAAGAGAGTGATCAAGATAGTTATACTGCCAGTGTCGAGGAGTGAACCAATCGAATCACAAGGATGAATAACAATGAAGACCAATCACCTCGGAATCAAAGGATGAACACAATGATTTTTACCGAGGTTCACTTGCTTGCCGCCAAGCTACTCCTCGTTGTGGCGATTCACTCACTTAGGAGGTTCACGCGCTAATTGGCTTCACACGCCAAACCCTCAATAGGGTGCCGCACAACCAACACAAGATGAGGATCACACAAGCCATGAGCAATTTACTAGAGTACCTTTTGGCGCTCCACTGGGAAAAGGTCAAGAACCCCTCACAATCACCACGATTAGAGCCGGAGACAATCACCTACCCTCTGCTCAACGATCCTCGCTGCTCCAAGCCATTTAGGTGGTGGCAACCACCAAGAGTAACAAGCAAAATCCACAGCGAAACACAAACACCAAGTGCCTCTAGATGCAATCACTCAAGCAATGCACTTGGATCACTCCCAATCTCACTATGATGATGAATCAATGATGGAGATGAGTGGGAGGACTTTGGCTAGGCTCACAAGGTTGCTATGTCAAATGAAAATGGCCAAAGATGTGAGCCATAGCCGGCCATGGGGCTTAAATAGAAGCCCCCACGAAATAGAGCCATTGTACCCTTTCACTGGGCACACTGCGCTCTGACCGGACGCTCCGGTCCATTTGACCGAACGCCAGCCCTCAGCGTCCGGTCCACTGATGGATGCCACGTGTCACCAGCTTCAAACGTTGTTCGTCAGATTTCAACGGCTATGAAGCTGACCAGGACGCTCCGGCAAAACTGACCGGACGCTGGAGCCTCAGTGTCCGGTCGAGTACAGTAAGGGTCAAAAACCGGTTTTCCTCGACCGGACACGTCCGGTCCACCTCGACCGGACACAGCCTAGCGTCCGGTGGTAAACCTAGCCACTATACCACCTAGTCAGCGTGACCGGACACGGGCAGTCAGTGTCCGGTGCTTTTGGATCCAGCGTCCAGGTCACTTGACCGACGCTGGCATCTCCTCTGTTTTCACTTCTAACTTCTTCACCCTTACACCAATGTGCCAACCACCAAGTGTATCACCTTGTGCACATGTGTTAGCATATTTTCATAGATATTTTCAAGGGTGTTAGCATTCCACTAGATCCTAAATGCATATGCAATGAGTTAGAGCATCTAGTGGCACTTTGATAACCGCATTCCAAAATGAGTTTTCACCCCTCTTAATAGTACGGCTATCAAACCTAAATGTGATCACACTCTCTAAGTGTCTTGATCACCAAAACAAAATAGCTCTTACAAAATATACCTTTGCCTTGAGCTTTTTGTTTTTCTCTTTCTCCTTTCCAAGTCTAAGCACTTGATCATCACCATGGCATCACCATCATCATGTTATGATCTTCATTTGCTTCACCACTTGGAGTGTGCCACCTATATTATGATCACTTGATAAACTAGATTAGCACTTAGGGTTTCATCAATTCACCAAAACCAAACTAGAGCTTTCAATCTCCCCCTTTTTGGTAATTGATGACAACCCTTATACAAAGATATGAATTAAAATTCAATTGAATCCATGTTGCTTGTCCAAGCATATTTACCATGTGTAAAAGGATATGGACAAGTTTCATGAACCCCAAATGGTAGCAATTGCTCCCCCTACATATGTGCTAAGAGTTTGAATTATAGCTTGCACATATGCTTAGATAGGAAATATAGAAGTCAATGTCTACCAAATGATGTTAAGGTATAAGAGATGGACCTTTGAAGCGTGATACCAATCGGAGTGCACCAATATACCATCCTTAGCACCATGGTTAGTTTTATATCACTTGGAAACATACTTTGAAAAGAAACCACTTGTAAAGGCTTACATGGAAATGAAAGTTATCTAGTGATTTCATTTCATCATTCAATCTTACAACTAACATTCATCACACAAGCATGGATGTTTAAATTTAATACTTGTGCCATGCAAGCAAACATATGAAATGCACATACAAATGCACCATACAAGTTCATGAGCTTGCTCCCCCTACTTGTGTGCTCAAAATTTTAATTGATTCCTTTCCATTATCATATCTCTCCCCCTATGTCAAGTTCCCCTTGTTGTCTTTTCACTATCTTAGTATACTAATATCTTTGTTTTTCTCCCCATGTACTAGTGTCTTTGTTTCTCTCCCCTTAGTATCTTTGTTTCTCTCCCCCTTTGTCATCAATGACCACAAAGGTTCTAAATATAGATAGTATACTTGTAGGGTTGAGATTATCAATGTCAATCAACGGGGTGAGAATCATTTTCCCAAATTTGGTCTAGTCTAGATCATTTACCAAAGATATTTAGCTCAATTTGATCCAAGGACAAGCTTCTTCACACCTCCAAATAAGGGTTATCTTGTACCATGTTGAGTTAAACACTTAGAGCTCATTTTCTAGATTAAACACTAGGTTTACAAGCCCATAAACATGCCATATGCTATCACTAGATCAAATCAAGCATAGAAGCAATAGTGGTACCATATAAACATCAAATTCATTTGATTTTCATGAATGGGCTTAATAAAATAGAACCATTTGAAAGGTCCTAATTAGATTGAAAATATGACTAGATGCACTAAACATGTCCTTAGCAAGGATGTGTGTCATGCCAATCAACTTTTACCTTGGATTGCTTCGAAGGAGAGGCATGTCATATGAGTGGGGAGTGCATCAACACATATTTGAGAAATCCAATATGTTCAACTCATTCCTTAGCTTGCAAAATCTTTTCTCATCCAATGGCTTGGTGAATATATCGACAAGTTGATCTTCGGTGCCTACACTCTCAATGCAAATGTCCCCTTTTTATTGATGATCTCTTATGAAATGGTGGCGGACATCAATGTGCTTTGTTCTTGCATGTTGAACCAGATTGTTGGTTAGCTTGATTGCACTCTCATTGTCACATAGCAATGGCACTTTCTTGAACTTGATTCCAAAGTCACTCAAAGTGGCCTTCATCCAAAGTATTTGTGCTCAACAACTACCGGTGGATATGTATTCGTCTTTGGCGGCTGATAATGCAACACTATTTTGCTTCTTTGATGACCATGAAACAAGTGATCTTCCTAACAATTGACATGTGCCCGATGTGCTCTTCCTTTCAACCTTGCATCCCGCATAATCCGAGTCAGGAGTAACCAACTAACTCAAACTTTGCTCCTTTGGGATACCACAAACCAACATTTGGTGTATGCTTTAAGTACCTCAATATCCTCTTTGTAGCCTTCAAATGACTTTCTCTTGGTGAGGCTTGAAATCTTGCACACATGCATACACTAAACATGACATCCAGCCTTGATGCGGTCACATAGAGTAGGCTTCCAATCATAGACCGATACAACTTTTGATCCACCATGTTTCCACTTGCATCACTATCCAAGTTGCCATTTGTTCCCATTGGTGTGCTAATGACTTTGCTATCAATCATGCCAAACTTCTTGATCATGTCCTTGATGTACTTGCCTTGACTCACAAATGTACCATTCTTTAATTGCTTGATTTGAAGACCAAGGAAGTAACTCAATTCTCCAATCATGGACATCTCAAACTCATTAGCCATCATCTTTCCAAACTCATCACAAAATTCTTGATTTGTTGATCCAAATATGATATCATCAACATAGATTTGCAATACAAATAGATCTTTTCCAATCTTCTTGATGAAAAGAGTGGTGTCAAGTTTCCCCATTGTGAACCCTTTAGAGAGGAGGAAGTCCCTCAATCTCTCATACCATGCTCTAGGTGCTTGCTTCAAGCCATATAATGCCTTCTTCAACTTGTACACATGGTTGGGCTTCTTGTCATCTTCAAAATCAGGAGGTTGCTCAACATATACTTCTTCATTGATGTACCCATTGAGAAATGCACTCTTAACATCAATTTGATAGAGCTTGATGTTGTGGGCACAAGCATAGGCTAGCAAGATTCTAATTGATTCCAATCTAGCAACCGGGGCATATGTTTCTCCAAAGTCAAGACCTTCAACTTATGTATAGCCTTGTGCTACCAATCTTGCTTTGTTCCTTACTACTATCCCATCTTGATCTTGCTTGTTTCTAAAGACCCATTTGGTTCCAATCATATTGTGTCCCTTTGGTCTTTCTACCAACTCCCATACTTGATTTCTTGTGAAGTTATTCAATTCTTCATGCATAGCATTCACCCAATCCACATCCTTCAAAGCTTCATCTATCTTCTTTGGTTCAATGGATGACACAAATGAGAAGTGTTCACAAAATGATGCCAATCTTGATCTTGTTTGCACACCTCTTGAAATATCACCAATGATTGTATCCAAAGGATGATCTCTTGCAATACTTGTTGGTTGGAGCAACGGAACTTGATTGCTTGCACTTGCTTGATCATTGGGTTGAGATGATGTGCTAGCCACTTGATCTTGATCAATATCATGAGAGTCACTTGCACTAACTTGATTTGTATCATCTTGCACATTTGAGTTAGAGAGCACTTGCACTTGATCATCTTCATCATCATTCACCTTGCCTAGGCCTCAATTCACCTAATATCCATGTTCTTCATGGCATTTGAAAGTTGAATGCCTCTAACATCTTCCAAGTTCTCATTATCTACTTGTGAACCCTTGGTTTCATCAAATTCAACATCATGAACTTCCTCAAGAGTACCACTATCCAAATTCCAAACTCTATATGCTTTGCTTGTAGTGGAATAACCAAGTAGGAATCCTTCATCACATTTCTTGTCAAACTTGCCCAATCTTGTGCCTTTCTTCAAGATATAGCATTTGCAACCAAAGACCCGAAAATATGCAATGTTGGGCTTTCTACCATTCAAGAGCTCATATGGTGTCTTCTCTTTCAATCGGTGACAATAGAGGCGGTTGCTACAATAGCAAGCCGTGTTGATAGCTTCGGCCCAAAAAGATTGACTCACATTGTACTCACTAAGCATAGACCTTGCCATATCAATGAGTGTTCTATTCTTTCCTCTCAACAAGGCCATTTGATTGAGGTGTGTACTTGGCCGAGAATTGATGTCTAATTCCAAATTCATCACATAACTCATCAATTCTAGTGTTCTTGAACTCACTACCATTGTCACTTCTAACTCTCTTGATGGTTGTTTCAAACTCATTGTGAATGCCCTTGACAAATGATTTGAATATTGCAAATACATCACTTTTGTCCACTAGAAAGAATACCCATGTGTATCTAGTGTAGTCATCCACTATTAATCACTATACAATGCCATATTTGTTTCCACTGATACTAGTGTATTGTGTTGGCCCAAACAAATCCATGTGCAATAACTCAAATGCTTTACTAGTGCTCATCATGCTTTTCTTAGGATGGGTGTTTCCAACTTGTTTGTCGGCTTGACAAGAGCTACAAAGCTTATCCTTTTCAAACACATCTTTCAAGCCTTTAACTAAGTCATGCTTAATCAATCTATTCAATTGTTTCATTCCAACATGACCAAGCCTTCTATGCCATAACCAACCCATGCTAGACTTAGTGAACAAGTATGTGGACAATCTAGCTTCACTAGCATTGAAATCAACCAAGTATAGATTCTCATATCTAAAGCCTTTGAAGATCAAGTTAGAGCCATCTACACTTATGATCTCTACATCATCTACCCCAAATATGCATTTGAATCCAAGATCACACAATTGAGCCATGGATAGCAAATTGAAGTTCAAGCTCTCTACTAGCAACACATTGGATATGCTCAAGTCATTGGATATTGCAATCTTACCAAGCCCTTTGACCTTGCCTTTGCTATTGTCACCAAATGTGATACTATCATAACCATCATTGCCATTGGTGTTGATTGAGTTGAACATTCTTGCATCACTGGTCCCAATGCCTTCCTCCGGCTTTGTAATTTACCTACAAAAGAAGATCAATTCTTTTTAGGTACCCAAACTTGCTTGGGTCCTTGAAGGTTAGTAACCAAGCTCTTTGGCACCCAAATGGCTTTCTTCTTTGAGCCCATCCATGGTTTACCAATGAACTTAGCATTTACACCATTTGTACCCTTAGTGAGCATATAGCATGAATCAAGCTTTATGAAGGATACATTAGCATTTTTGCTTTTGTTGGTGCATTCATGCTCTTTGTGACCAACTTGCTTGCAACTAGTGCAAAACCGACCATTGTTCTTCACAAAACTAGTCTTGTGAGGAGCAAAGGCCGCCTTAGCCTTTCTTGGGGGTATAGCCCAATCCCTCTTTATAGAGAGAAGCTCTTTGGCTACCCTAAGCACATAAGCAAGCGGTCCTCACCACCATAAGCCTTAGCTAAGGTGTGAGTGAGCTTAGTGACCTCCTTCTTGAGGTTCTCATTCTCAACCACTAGTGAGGTGTCACAAGTGAGACCATCACTACTAGATGAGGTAGAAGTGGAAGTGCTACAAGAAGGGTTAGTAGGAGCAATAATGATAGGCATAGATAGTGATGTATCAATTATATCACAAGTTAAACCTACATTGCAAGTTTCAACATGCTTCCTTTTATTTTGCTCATCAAGCAAAGTGGACTGAGCCTTTTCAAGCTTTTTGTGAGCTTTGCCAAGCTTCTCATTGGCTTCCTCTAGCCTCTCATGAGATGCATTGAGCATCATCAAAGGCTTGCTTAAGGGCTTTTAGTTCCTTACGCAAGCTTTTGCATTCCCTTATCTTGATATCAAAGTGTTCTCTAGCATCTTCTAGCATGTCAATTAATTCATCTTTAGTAGGTTCATCATCATCACTATCACTATCATTTTCATTTTCATGTTCATTATCATCAACATGTTCTTCATCACTTTCATCATCACAAGATTGTACCTTAGTGGCCTTAGCCATGAAGCATGATGAAGATTCGAAGAGAGAAGGCTTTTCATTGATGGCAATGCTTGCAAGAACCTTCTTCTTGGTGGTCTTGTGATCATCACTATCATCATCATCATCACTTGAGTCATCACTATCCCAAGTGACTACATATGAACCACCCTTCTTCTTCTTGAAGGCCATCTTGTCCTTCTTCTCTTTCTTTTCCTTCTTGTCCTTCTTCTTGTTCTTCTTGTTGTCATCATCATTGTCACTATTGTATGGGCATTGAGCAACAAGATGATCTTTGCTTCCACACTTGAAGCACCTTCTTGACTCTTCTTTGTTCTTGAATGAAGACTTCTTTCTTCTAGCACGGTAGCCCTTCTTCACCATGAACTTGCCAAATCTCTTGACAAATAGAGCCATCTTCTCATCATCATCATCATCCCAAGATTCATCTTCTTCACTTGAAGTTTCTTGCTTTGCTTTACCCTTGGATGATGTGGCTTTGAATGCCATGCTTTTCTTCTTCTCATCCTTCTTCTCCTTCTTTTCTTCCTTCTCATCATCATTTCTATAAGTATCATCGGTCATTATATCTCCCAACACTTGGTTTGGTGTCATGGTGTCCAAACCACTCCTCACTAGAATAGTGACCAATGTACCAAATCTTGAGGGTAAGCATCTCAAGAACTTGTGGGAGAAGTCCTTGTCCTTCACCTCTTCTCCAAGTGCTTTGAGATCATTGATAAGCACTTGAAGCCTATGAAACATCTCCGGCACACTCTCATCCTCCTTCATCTTGAAGCTTGCAAACTTTTCTTTGAGGATATATGCCTTTGCACCCTTCATGGCTTGAGTGCCCTCAAATGATTCTTCCAACTTCTTCCAAGCTTCATGTGCCATCTCAATATTCTTGATTTGCTAAAATGTTCTTTCATCAATTGCATCATGAATGGCACTTAGAGCAATGTCATTGTTTTAGAGAAGCACTTCTTCGGTGGCAGTGGGATTCTCCGAATCACCAATCTCAATTTTGGTTTCTACCACCTTCCACACTTTTCTATTGATTGACTTGATGTGTGTGGTCAGTGGGGGTATTAACCCCTATACCCTTACGGCTAGGCTTGGGCCAGCCCAGATCAGAGGGTTTGGTCCACCAAAAGACAACGCGGGGCCCGGCCAACCTGTTCAGAGTCCCACGCAAGGAGTCAAGACAGATTTGGCGATCAAGCAAGATCCTGGTCGGTTAGAATAGGAATCCTTATTCGGTCACCTATGGCAATTGTAACAGGCTAGGATTAGTTTCTAGATCTGTAACCCTGCCCCCTGGACTATATAAGGTGGGCAAGGGACCCCTCTAAAAAACATCTCTCATCGACATACAGCAATACAATCAGATGCAAGGACATAGGTATTATGCCTTCTTAGCGGCCGAACTTGGATAAAACCTCGTGTCTGTCTTGCGTCACCGTCTTGTTTGTGGCTTGCGCATCTGTCTGCCGACAATCTACTACCTTGGGCATACCCCTAGGTAGACTGCCGACCATATTTCATCGACAGTGGCATGCCAAGTAGGGGGTGTGTGTACTGCTCTCCAAGCAAACAAGATGGTCATCATCTCCGGCTCTGTGGCTACGCCGAACAACCTCACGTTCACCATCGGCCAGATCACCTAGACCACCGGCTCCGACGACTTCATCGCCATTACCACGGAGGAGGCGTGGATTCAATCTGCGTCGACCACTGCTTCACCTGCATCGGCTACGGCTCTGACCATGGTGGATATGGCTCTGACCACAGTGGATATGGCTCCGACCATGGTACATCTGGCTCCGACCATGCCTGCATCATCTTCAGCCACGCCGACAACCCATCGTCCGCTTCCTTGCTACAATGGGAAGCAGATCGACAACATCGACCTGCTCGACTCCATAGATCGGGTCGGCACTAAACTCGCTAAAACCCTAGCTCTGGTAAGTGCAATTCAAAGTCAACCTAATGAGCAGGTAACCGCTCCCCGCAACAGATCTACCTGACCTACTTAGGCTAGTCGTCCTGCACGACTTGGTACAGATCTCGTGGTCATATCTACTCCTAAAGGGCACTCCGCTCGTCGTCGGCCAGCCTCTGCGATAGGTCTCTGGCTCTCCAAGTATGAAGCCTCGATGGAGAACTACCAGGCCCAGCCCTACGGCTTGCGAAACATTGCCTCCAACTACACGTATAATATACAATACTGCTCGGATCTATGTTTTGTACATCGACCTCAACCGAAGCCACGCAACTTCGTCAACATGATCCAGATTGAGGATTATCAAGAAGGATCCATCCACACGGTCCAAGAGGGTGACTCTAGCTCCTCGTCTAGCATCACATCTAATGCCTCCGTCCACACCGAGCTCCAGCATCACAATGATGAAGGCGTCGAATACGATCTGGATATCCCAGACCATGCCCCAGGGTTCCCACAATTCCCGTCTTTCCCACCAAGGTGAGGGGATTTGATCAATGTTGTCAGCAATGACGAACCGCCAGCAGTTGGCGAAATAGAACAAAAAAGGATTGCACGTGAAGCACGCAATATTGACCGATTTAATCGCTGACAAATCAAAGCTGAAGCAGAAGAGGAGGCACGATGCATAAGGGTCCAGCCATGCGACCTCAACAATGCTTTCGATAGGGTGGGGGACAAATAGGTCTTCAGGACTCCAAGCGCCAACGTAGCCATTGCCATGGCGACAATGCAACGGCTACCCAACACCCCAGAAACCCAGGTAGTTTGCGATGATATACAAGCTTATCTGACGGCTGCTATGGCTCGGACCGCAGAGATGGTAAATCAAGCTCGAGCTCCATCCGTTTCAGTCAAATCAAGCCATAGCCGCCAATACTCAAGTCGCTCACAGCCACCCAACCAATGTGGCTCACGCAACAATGACCCATCAAACAATCATCAAGGCAGAAATGGTGGTCATGATGGTGGTCGAGATGACAACCGCCGTTGAGAGGACAACTACCACGACGTTCGGGATGACAACCGCCGAGATAACCACGATAATCACCATGGTAACCATAGTCGTAGGGTTAATCAGGATGGTAACCGGGATCACCGTGATGGCAATAACGATCTCCGCTGTTACCTTGGGGAACATGATCTGCGTGATCGCATCAACCAGAGAGCCAACGATCGTGCATCCCACGAAAGCTATCGCCGTATGGAATATGACACTGCCCACAGGCCCGCTAGGTTTGAAGTAGTTTACTCCGCACCTTTGCCAAGTCATATGGCCCAAGAACTTCAAGCTCAAGAAACTTCAGAAAGTACGACGGCAAGGAGAACCCCGAATTATGGGTCATGCTCTACGAAACTGCATGCAGATCAGCCATGGCTGACGAGCACGTCATGTCTAACTACTTCCCAGTCGCTGTTGGCCATGCAGGTCACCAATGGCTGGTCAGCTTGCCGGCGAACTACTTTGATTCTTGGCAAGAGCTCAAGCAAGCCTTCATCGACAACTTCATTGCTACTTGCGAGCAACCCGACAACAAATATGATCTGCAACAGATTCGAGATCGAAAAGATGAGCCACTACGCGAGTACGTCCGGCGTTTCTTGGAGATGCGTATCAAGGTCCCATCAATCTCCAACAACGAGGCAATCGAGGCTTTCATCACTAGCCTCCGCTTCCATGACGCCCTAAGGGATAAGCTCCTACGCAAGAGACCTGAATCGGTCACAGCGCTCCTGGCCACCGCTAAGAAATATGCGGATGCTGACAACGCTAAAAAGATAATTATCGAAGAAGCAGCAAGGGTTCCATGCTCCGACCACCCCCCACACCACGACAACTACCATGGCAACCATGGTCGGAATGACAATTTTGACCGTCGCAGCCAGCACAACGACTCCCGCGACCACCGCGACCAATGTAATCAGCGGCGTAACCGCCATGACGATTATAGGGGCAAGCGTGCTCAGGAAGACGACGGCGAGGTCAACACCGTTAAAAAAGGTGGCGGACGTTGTAACTACACCAAAGCATTGAAAGGGCCCTGCCAGCTCCATCCCAAGTTAAATCATACCATGGAGAATTGTCGCGTTTTCAAGTCTATCTACACGCGTCAACAGGCTCCGGATACATCCGATAAGCCTAACGACGCAGGGGAACAGCGCAACGAGGACAACGACGATGAAGACGCAGATCCCCATCACAAGTACATCAAGCCCACCGATCGCATGCACACCATAATCGGAGGCAAAGTGTCCATTGAGACCAAACGAGAACGCAAGCTGCTCACCCACGCTTGCTTGAACGTGGCCAACACCGACAACCTCCTCACCGATCCGTGGCTCCCTCCGTGGTCTCACTGTAAGATCTCCTTCAGCAGAAAGGACCAATGGGCTGCAATACCTGAGCCAGGATGTTTTCCCCTGGTCCTTGATCCTTGTATCAACAAGGTTTACTTTGACAGAGTGCTGATCGACGGCAGTAGCTCCATCGATATACTGTTCAAGAATAGTTTGCCCGCCCTGAAGATAACCCAAGCAGATCCCAAGCCATACGAGGCACAATTCTAGGGTGTTCTCCCCAGATAGAGCTCTACACCTCTTGGGCAGATCACGCTACCTGTGCAATTTGGGACCTCGGACCACTTCTGCACCGACTATGTCAACTTCATGGTCGCTGACTTCAACGGCACCTACCATGCTATTCTTGGTCGACCGTCGCTCACCAAGTTCATGGTCGTACCTCATTATAGGTATTTGGTGCTCAAGATGCCTACTGAGAAAGGAGTTCTAACCCTCAAGGGCAACATATACGCAACTTATACCTATGAGGACGACAGCTTCAAAATAGCAGAGGCTCACGACCTCTCTATTCGTATGGCTAAGACCATGCTCGACGCCAAGAAGACCTCGGTCGACCACTTGGAGATCCTAGAGCTCGAGGCTCCATGCAAGAACATCAAGTCCAAGGAGCACAAGGTGATCTAGCTGGTCGATGGTGATCCCAGCAAAACAGCCCTTATCAGGGCCAACCTAGATCCCAAATAGGAAGACGTGCTCATTAGGTTCTTGAGGAGCAACGTGGATGTGTTCACATGGAAACCTACTAACATGCCCGGTGTACCTCGGAACTTGATCGAGCACTCCTTGAATGTCAATGGCAAGGCCAAACCTATCAAGCAGAAGCTACGACAGTTTGCTCGTGACAAAAAGGAGGCGATTAGGGTAGAAGTTACACGGCTTTTGGCAGCCGAATTTATCAAAGAAGTGTATCATCCAGAGTGGTTAGCCAACCCGGTTCTTGTACGCAAAAAGAATAATGAATGGAGAATGTGCGTTGATTACACTGATCTCAACAAACACTGCCCTAAGGACCCCTTCGGCTTACCTCATATAGACGAGGTCGTAGATTCAACCGCCGGTTGCGAGCTGCTTTCCTTTCTCGATTGCTACTCTGGTTATCACCAGATCACTCTCAAAAAGAACGACCAGATCAAGACATCTTTTATCACGCCTTTCGGCGCCTACTACTATACGACCATGTCATTCGGGCTCAAGAACGCCGGGGCTACCTACCAACGCGCTATACAGGCCTGCCTCAAAGATGAGATAAAAGACGACCTCATCGAGGCTTATGTTGATGATATAGTTGTCAAAACCAAGGAAGCACATACCCTTGTTGACAACCTGGAACGCACCTTTACAGCCCTTAACACATTCCAGTGGAAATTAAATCCAAAAAAGTGCATCTTTGGTGTTCCTTCTGGCATACTACTTGGCAACATCGTCAGTCATGACAGCATATGCCCTAACCCAGAGAAAGTCAAAGTTGTCTTGGACATGAAGCTGCCCAAAAAGGTGAAGGATGTTCAGAAGCTTACCGGATGCATGGCCACCCTTAGTCGTTTCATATCAAGATTAGGCAAAAAAGAATTACCGTTCTTTAAACTTCTCAAAGCATCCAAAAAGTTTGAGTGGTCGGAGGAAGCAGACGTTGCCTTCACATAGCTAAAACAATACCTTACGTCACCTGCGGTCCTCACTGCTCCCAGAGAAGACAAAACACTCCTGCTTTACATTGTGGCTACTAATCGAGTGGTCTTCACGGCCATGGTGGTTGAGCACGACGAGCCCAGCCACATCTACAAGGTACAGTGGCCAATCTATTTCATTAGTGAGGTACTCAATGAGTCCAAGACCAGGTACCCACAGATTCAAAAGTTGATCTACGCTATACTGATAACATCCCGAAAGTTGAAACATTACTTCGACGGATATCATGTGGTGGTCATGACTGAGTACCCTCTGCAAGACATCATTAGCAACAAGGATGTGAATGGGCACATCGTCAAATGGGCAATGGAGCTATGCCCCTTCTCCTTGGAATTTGCAAGCCGTACTACAATCAAGTCTTAGGCACTCATCGATTTCATCATTGAGTGGACAGACTTAAGCACGCCTGCCTCTTTGGGGTCCGACGAGTATTGGACGATGTACTTCGATGGCTCTCTCAACATCAATGGCACGGGAGCAGGAGTCCTTTTCGTGTCACTATCCAAGGATCAGCTCTGGTACGTCCTCAGGATTTATTTCCCAGCATCTAATAATGCCGCCGAGTATGAAGCATGCCTACATGGTTTGCGCATTGCGGTTGAGCTCGGCGTTAAACGTCTCTATGTCTATAGAGACTCGACTCTGGTCATCAACCAACTCAATAAGGACTAGGACACGACCAGTGAAAAGATGGTCGCATACTACAAATCGATCAGAAAGCTGGAAGGCAGGTTCTATGGCATCGAGTACACGCACGTGGTTCGGGATAAAAATCAAGTAGTGGATGCGCTGTCAAAGTTAGGATCATCCCAAGCCAAAGTCCCACATGGCGTATTCATCCAAGACCTGCTCACGCCTTCCATCGAAGAGGAAGATTCCACGGTCGATTAGCCTCCAGACTAGCAATTGGTGGCTACGGTTCTGGTGTCGAGCACCACCGAGCCGCCTCCGACCACTCATGAGCCCAACTGGAGAATACCTTTCATCAAGTACCTAATAGATGGTAGTGGTTACACTGATCAAACAGAAAACAAGCGCCTAATGCGTTGCAGTAAGTAGTATCTGCTCGTCGATGGCAAGTTATGGCGCAAGAACGCAAAGGAGGAAATCTTGATGAAGTGTATAACCCAGGAGGATGGTGAACACCTCCTGGACCAAATCCACTCTGGCTCCTACGGCAACCACACGGCCTCAAGAACGCTGGTCGGTAAGGCTTTCCGAGCAGGGTTCTATTGGCCGTTAGTAGTAGCCGATGCAGAGAAGCTAGTCCGCCACTATGAGGGTTGTTAGTTCTTTGATAAGAGAATCCATGTACCAGCACATGAGATCTAGACAATACCAGCCTCTTGGCCCTTCGCATGCTGGGGACTGGATATGATCGGGCCCTTCAAACTGGCTCCTAGGAAATTTACATGTGTCTTTGTGCTGATCGACAAATTTTCTAAGTGGATAGAATACATGCCTCTGGTATAGGCATCCCTAGAAAAGGTTGTCACGTTCCTCGATTAGGTCATCCACCGTTTTGGTATACCCAATAGCATCATCACTGATCTGGGTACTCAGTTCACCGGGAATGCTTTTTGGGACTTCTACAATGAA
Source organism: Miscanthus floridulus (assembly GCF_019320115.1). NCBI lineage: Eukaryota > Viridiplantae > Streptophyta > Magnoliopsida > Poales > Poaceae > Miscanthus > Miscanthus floridulus. The sequence continues at coordinate 91,539,993 of NC_089581.1, read as the reverse complement.
AGGAGCATAGTAGTAAAATACATCTCGGTGGCGCACCCTAGAGCTAATGGACAGGTCGAGTGGTCAAACGGCATGATTTTGGACGCATTAAAGAAGAGGATGTACAGAGAAAATGACAAAGCTCTCGGAAGATGGCTCAAAGAGTTACCAGCCGTGGTCTGGGGCCTCAAAACTCAGCCCTGTCGTAACACCGGTGTCTCACCATACTTTATGGTTTACAGCGCTGAGGTAGTCCTCCTAGCAGATATAGCTTTCAGATTAGCACAGGTAGAGAACTTCGACGAAGGCAAGGTCACTGAAGTATGGGAGCTAGAAGTGAATAGTGCAGAAGAGAAGCGGCTCGATTCTTGCATACGTACAGCCAAATACCTTGCTGTTTTGCGCAGGTACTACAATAAGAACATTAAAGAGTGGTTCTTTGTGGTCGAGGACCTGGTCCTGAAGTGGAAGATGAATTAGGCTGGTGTCCATAAACTTGCAACCCCATGGGAGGGGCCCTTCATGATCAAAGAAGTCACACGACCAATGTCTTATAGGTTAGCTCACCTGGACGGTACGGACGTACCAAATTCATGGCATATCGACAAGCTTAGACATTTATATGCTTAACTACTAAGATATGTACTCCTCTTATACTTTCGATTTAATTCAATAAAGCTATTATGATTTCTCCGACCACTCTAATGTGTCACTTTGAATTTTATGGTTATTCTAACTTAGCCAGTCAAAGCCGACCACCATTCCTTTTAGGGTTTTCAGAGCAGGCCCTGTCTCCGGTTCCTCCCAACGCGTGCATGGGATCCACTCTCTATGCTACGGGTGATCGGCAGGTCCCCCCTAGTTTGACTTGTCCGCGTCTACGTGTGCATAGGTCACGCACCTCACACTCCGACCACATGGCAAATTAGGGCCGTACAAACTTTTTAGGATGACGTGTCGAGTAAAATGGTACAACTAAACAGAACGCTAACATGTTCTCACTTAGTTACACCAACATGAGTTTCAAGCTTAAATATGTTTTATACAAAACAAACAAGCTTATGATGATATACAGTTACGTTATTACAAGCTTGCCTGAAGAGGCCCAAGTTTACAATAACACAACTACGTCCTTCTTCTATAGCTCTAGCCTATCCTATTGGCTGGTCGGGGCACGCGGCACCCGCTGCTCACTGCTCCTGACATCTTGCTCAAGTCTCGAGGACTCTTGTACTGGTCGAGCTGAAGAGGATGGCCCCGCCGATGCCTGGCTAGTCGAGACCGTAGGTTTTGCTAGTTGGCTCGCAATTGATGGCCTTTCTAGCTGACTTGTTGATGGCGTACCCTGTATAGGTGCTGTCCCACCTCCACATAGGTTAATGGCACCAATTATCTTTGAAGATAGGTCTAGTTGGGTCATCCGAAGCTCCTTGGCCTTGTCTAGATCTACCTCCTTCGGGTACCTAGCCTCCAGGCACTTGAGATTGATCAGGGGGTAGTGGGCATGCACCATGCTTAGCACATGTGCGCTTGTGTACTCACCTGCCTCCTTCATGAACTCTTGGAACGATCCCCATGCCTTTCGGCATCTCTCAACCAGTCCGAGTTGCGGCGTCCTTAGCACTTCCTCTATAAGCGCTGGGTCGATAAGGTCGAGGACGAGCAAAATGCCAGTTGCCACCTCCTGGCACCGGTTCTTCCATGTGTCCCGATCCTCGGTGATCTCTAGGCATCGCGCCTTCCAGCCATCACGATCTTTCATCACGGCTTCCAGATGCTTCTTGGCATTGACTTTTAAAACTGCAAACCGCACAAGACATTAAAATGTCATGCCACGACAAGATAAGGCGGGCAATAGAATGAGCAAGGTGGTCTGGAACACTTACTTTTCAGTTCCTCCTTCATCTTAGTTGTGCGGTCCCGGAGTTGCGACTGGTTGTGCGCCAGTTTCTCGTTGTCCTCCTTCAGGCGACCACACTACGGCCACATGGCTATTCTCCTCTTGGAGACGGACTACTTCGGCTTCTAAGCCTGCACTACAGCTGTTACTACCAACAATGCAACAACACGTGTCATGCACTTGTTGTGATAAAGTGACAACTTACTTGTTTTTTCCTGCTCTTTGTTACTGAGCTGGACGACCAGGTTCTGGTTTTGTGCCTCTTGCTCTGTCCTTTCCTAGTCGGCAGCTTCAAGTTGGTGGCGCAAGTGTTCCACCTCGGCCGCCAGTTCTCTATTGCTTGCTGTGATTCCCTTAATCTGGTCAAAGCACTTCTTTCGGTACCTTGTGGTCTTCATCAAGTCCTGCATGTAAAGAAAAACTAAGTTAGACAGTTTGACTGGATAGCAGGATCAAGTTGTCAAGCAAAACATACCTGGACTTCTGTCACCAGACGTTTTGCCGCTCATTCAACTTTCATGGTCTCTTCGACCTCTAGGATTTCCTCATGCATAACCCATTGGTTGTTTCGCCAGCGCGACACATATACATGTTGTTGCTTGTCCTGGGGATGACCTAGGACCTCTTCTACTTCATCCTCTTCGGCCTCTTGTTCGGGTAGCGGCGTTGGTCTAGAGTTGGTAGCCTCTGCGATCACTATGGCTTTCCCACGGGCCGTATCATCGGCAAACCTGCTCTGTTCCACCTACGGCTGCTACTCTTCAGTTTGCTCTGATACCCTTAGCGCTAAAGTATCCCCTTAGTAGGGTTAGTGCTCGAAGCACCTATACTTGGCTCGGCTCTCCCCTCGACCACCTGCTCGGGGACTATTGTCTGGTTGCTCATCTGTTGAGGCTCTAGCGGACTTTCTACTATAGGTTCCTCCATAGCCAGCTGCTGGGAAGTTTTCTCAGGGATTGCTGGTGGAGCCATGCCGCACCTGGCTAGTTGGTCGGGATTTTCAGTGGATGCCGACCTAATGTATCAGAGATACGTTCAGAGGACAATAGTATTCAAATATAAATTGTAAGCTTACATCAAGGTTACAAAGACTTATAGCTTGGAAGCACGGAATGATGTGGTGAAGGCGCGTCTCTTCGTCCGTGCTTGCTCCACGTGCTCTGCGGGTGCCATCGGGTCTCTTTCCACGACCAGTACCGGTGCTGGGGCTTGGTGCTCGACCCCTTTGCCGCTTGTCCTCTGTGTTGTAGTGGTTGGTGATGTGATCCCCACTGGCACGGAGGAGCCACCCTGCTCCGTTGACTCCAGTTGTCTCCTCTTTCGAGGGACAAGTTGGAAGATGTCTGCATCCTCTGTTTCATCATCTAACAGTGGGAAGATGGCCTGACGACGCTTGCTGGCCGCCGGCCGCTTGCCAGCAGCCCTAGCCGTTGTCTCCTCCCCAACCCCGAGTATGACCTAGTCGACGTCTTCGATCCTGGCGCTGGTCTAGGCGGTTGGGCCAGCAACTTGTAGCCAATCCACACCAGGGGGTGGAGATATGAACACTGCTGCTCTGTCATGACCATTACTCTAGGAAACATAAAGGCGATAACATAGTAAGTTTTTATTACAACATAACTCTATGGGTACAAGGCAGCATAATTTACCTTTAGGGGAGGTTGGGCCAGCTTGAAGGTGTGCTCGATGTCGCTCAACCTGACATAATTTGGATCAACTAAGTTGAATAGCTCTCCAATCCTGGCTTTGACTTCTATCTTGTCAAGCGCCTCTTGCCTGGTCCTAGTTGGGTCTGCGCTACCTTGGTACTCATAGCCGGGATGTACCCTCCTCTGGCAAGACTAGATCCTTTGGCTGATGAAGTTCCCGACCACGCTCGAACCATCCAGTTTCTTCCATGCGATCATCTCAAGAAGTTCTGAGATCTGCTCCAAGTGCTTGGGCTTCTCTGACTAGCTGTTCTTCTTCTCTGGAATGAACCCCACGTCGCACAATGTGATCGTGTTTGGCTCCTCGCGGATGTAGAACCACTTCTTGTACCAGTCGTCCAAAGATGTGTTCCAAGGGCAGTGCAAGTATTGGGCCTTCATCCCGTCACGTAGATTGAGGTACACACCTCTGGCTATCTTCGAGCCGCCGCTTCCTTTCTTCCACAGACAGAAAAGATGGCGAAAGAAGTCAAAATGGGGCTGGAAGCCACCATATGCTTTGCAAAGATGAATGAAGGTGGAGACAAGAAGAATCGAGTTGGGATGCAGATTGCAAATCCCAATCTCGTAATACAAACAGAGCCCCTGAAGGAAAGGGTGCACTGGAACCCCAAAACCTCGCTTGAAGAAATCTTCGAAAACCACAATCTCACTTGGTTGTGGATTAGGGTACTCTTCTCCTTCTAGTGCATGCCATCCTACGAGTGCCTTGTTGTGGAGTACTCCCATGATGACGAGGTCTTCGATGGTCTGCTCGTTGCTTCTTGACTTCCACCACTCCTTTGCCATGACTCCGGCTTTCTTCTGGGCGTCACTCTTCGCCATGAATCCACCCTTGTTGATGGAGGTGGATATGGTGGAGGGGTGATTGGTGATGATTTTGGAGGTATTAGGGTTGGCAAGAGGAAGAAGAAGGTTGCGGCGGAGAATGGTAATGGGGATCGGTAAAAAGTAACTTACCAGTTCTATATTATAAATAACCAAGAGTTCCGTCGTTTCATCCACCCGAGATTCTTGGGAGATGTGCGCACGCGTCGCAGACGGTTGTTTTCACAACCTCGAGATCTACGACAATAAACACGCCCCTTCGTTACCAGTGTACGCGCCTCTTTGTTGCTAGTGTGAGAGGGCCCACACTAACGCACCTCCTTACAGGTGCCAAGCGACTGTTTGCTTGAAAGGGCAAGACGACAGTATGACATGCTATACCCATCTGCTTTTTTTTACTAGATGTGTCAGATTGGACTTGACAGAGTAAGAAGATAAATAAATACACCAAATAATAGTATAGGCGGTGTTTGTTTCTTCGCTGCATGTCTCGTGCTCAGGGACTGCCTAGACCACTGCCGTGCTCGGGGACTGCTCCGACCACTACTGTGCTCGGGGACTACTCCGACCACTACCGTGCTCGGGGACTACTCCAACCATTACCGTGCTCGGGGACTACCCAGACCACTGCCATGCTCGAGGACTGCTCCGACCACTACCATGCTCAGGGATTGCTCCGACCACTACCATGCTCGGGGACTGTCTCGACCACTGCTTGGAGACTGCTCTCCTCGGCTACATGTGATTTGTACTCACATACAGTTGAGAGACATTTATTTAGACCTTGCTACAAGACTTATATTTCGTCTTCCAGCAAGCTCGGGGACTACATCGGTACGATGCACCTGTCGGTGCATCTCGTATTGATTGTATGACGATTGGATTCTTAACTCCAGTGGAAATTCTTTTTAGACCCTAGCACCACGTGCCTACATCACCTACTACCAGGCTCGGGGACTAAGTGGGCACACTTCACCTTGCGGTGAATGTGTTTATTTAATTGACCCATATGCTTTGACTGATTGTTAGGATTACTATCATGCTCGGGAACTATCCCGACCACTGCTCGGAGATCACTCTCCTCAGCTACATATGATTTGTACTCACATACAGTTGAGAGACATTTATTTAGACCTTGCTACAAGGCTCATACTTCACCTTCCAGCAAGCTCGGGGACTACATCGGTACGATGCACCTGCCGGTGCATCTCGTATCGCCTGTACGACGATTGGGTTCTCAACTTAACTGGGAATTCTTTTTGGACCCTGGCACCACGTGCCTATGTCACCTACTACCAGGCTCGGGGACTAAGTGGGCACACTTCACCTTATGGTGAATGTGTTTGTTTTTCGACCTCTACGCCTCTGATGATCAAGGACGCTACGCTTCAAGACGCACTTATATTTCTTTTTAGAAATATAAGTGGGCACACTTCCCAGGACGGAAATCTTTTTCTTTTTTCTTAAGAGCACCACACATTCTTTAGACAACCTACTTCTCCGGTTGAATACGGTGGTCAGAGATGTCAAGAACTCAAGCCTCAATGTTTGGAGAAGGTTAAAATGACGTGTCGCAGCATAATACATGGTGCTCGGGGACTAGCTGTGGGGGTATTAACCCCTATACCCTTATGGCTAGGCTTGGGCCAGCCCATATCAGAGGGTTCGGTCCACCAAAAGACGTCGCGTGGCCTGGCCAACCTATTTGGAGTCCTACGCAAGGAGTCAAGACAGATTCGGTAATCAAGCAAGATCCTAGTCGGTTAGAATATGAATCCTTATTCGGCCACCTATGGCAATTGTAACTAGCTAGGATTAGTTTCCAAATCTGTAACCCTACCCCCTAGACTATATAAGGCGGGCAGGGGACCCCTCTAAAAACATCTCTCATCGACATACAGCAATACAATCAGACGCAGGACATAGGTATTACGCCTTCTTGGCAGCCGATCCTGGATAAAATCTCGTGTCTATCTTGCGTCACTGTCTTGTTTGTGGCTTACGCATCTGTCTGCTGACAATCTACTACCTTAGGCATACCCCTAGGTAGACTGCCGACCATATTTCGTCGACAGTGGTTATCTTTGACTTCCAATAAGGATAATTTATACCATCAAATTGGGGTAGCTTCTTGGTGTTATTGATTTGAGCCATTTTTACATCGAAGATTGTTAAGCCTCAAATAACGGTGACCTCGGCTCTGATACCACTTGAAAGGTCCTAATGGCTAGAGGGGGGGTAAATAGCCTAATAAAATTTCTACAACAACACTTAACAAAAGGTTAGACAATTATGAGGCAAAGCAAGTATTACGCTAGCCTACTCAAAATACAAGTCACCTACCACAATTCTAGTTTAGATAGTGTTGATTCACACAAGAGGTATGACACTACCCTATGTTAGTGTGCTCTCAAAGGCTAACTAAAGAGCTACACCAACCAAGCAAGCAAGCTTTCACAACTAGTTATACTAAAGAGCTTGTCAACTAGTTTGCGATAATGTAAAGAGAGTGATCAAGATAGTTATACCGCCGTGTCGAGCAGTGAACCAATCAATCACAATGATGAATAACAATGAAGACCAATCACCTCGGAATCAAAGAATAAACACAATAATTTTTACCGAGTTTCACTTGCTTGCCGGCAAGCTACTCCTCATTGTGGCGATTTACTCACTTGGAGGTTCACGCGTTAATCAGCTTCACATGCCAAACCCTCAATAGGGTGTCGTACAACCAACACAAGATGAGGATCACACAAGCCACGAGTAATTTACTAGAGTACCTTTTGGCGCTCCGCCGGAGAAAGGTCAAGAACCCCTCACAATCACCACGATCGGAGCCGGAGACAATCACCACCCTCCGCTCAATGATCCTCGCTGCTCCAAGCCATCTAGGTGGCGGCAACCACCAAGAGTAACAAGCGAAATCCACAGCGAAACACGAACACCAAGTGCCTCTAGATGCAATCACTCAAGCAATGCACTTGGATCACTCCCAATCTCACTATGATGATGAATCAATGAAGAAGATGAGTGGGAGGACTTTGTCTAGGCTCACAAGGTTGCTATGTCAAATGAAAATGGTCAAAGATGTGAGCCATAGCTGGCCATGGGGCTTAAATAGAAGCCTCCACGAAATAGAGCCGTTGTACCCTTTCACTGGGCACACTGTGCTCTGACCGGACGCTCCGGTCCATTTGACTAGATGCCAGCCCTCAGCGTCCGATCCACTGATAGACGCCACATGTCACCAGCTTACAACGCTGTTCGTCAGATTTCAACGGCTATGAAGCTGACCGGACACTCCAGCAAAGCTGATCGGACGCTGGAGCCTCAGCGTCCGGTCGAGTACAGTAAGGGTCAAAAACCGGTTTTCCTCGATTGGACACGTCCGGTCCACCTTGACCGGACACAGCCCAGCGTCCGATGGTAAACCCTAGCCACTGTACCTCCAGTCAGCGTGACCGGACGTAGGCAGTCAGCATCCGGTGCTTTTGGATTCAGCATCCGGTCACTTGATCGACGCTGGCATCTCTTCTGTTTTCACTTCTAACTTCTTCACCCTTGCTCCAATGTGTCAACCACCAAGTGTATCACCTTGTGCACATGTGTTAGCATATTTTCACAGATATTTTCAAGGGTGTTAGCATTCCACTAGATCCTAAATGCATATGTAATGAGTTAGAGCATCTAGTGGCACTTTGATAACCGCATTCCGAAACGAGTTTCACCCCTCTTAATAGTACGGCTATCAAACCTAAATGTGATTACACTCTATAAGTGTCTTGATCACCAAAATAAAATAGCTCTTACAAAATATACCTTTGCCTTGAGCTTTTTATTTTTCTCTTTCTCTTTTCCAAGTCTAAGCACTTGATCATCATCATGGCATTACCATCATCATGTTATGATCTTCATTTGCTTCACCACTTGGAGTGTGATACCTATATTATGATCATTTGATAAACTAAATTAGCACTTATGGTTTCATCAATTCACCAAAACCAAACTAGAGTTTTCAGGGGTGCGGTGGACGAGGTACCACCATGGCATGTAGAGCGGCTGCTGCCGTTGTGGTTAGGCTGCGTAAAGCCTCGGGAAGCCACGAAAAAGGGTTTTCTCCTGCTCACATATGTTCGTACTAAATAAAAAAATTTAGTGAATCCAAGTTGTACAAAACAGTTTACAGCTCAGTTGGTCAGCGAGATAGGAATCATGTAAGAGGTCCGTCGTTCGATTTTTGTTGAAACCAGTATTTTTTTGTTGTTATACGCCAGTAGCCGGTGATAATAACAGACCTTGGTGGAGGGAAATAAAAAATAAAAAAACTAGGAGAATATCCTGCGCGTTGCTGCGGAGATTCCAGATAATTTAAAAAAATAGACTATTTATATTTAAAGTTATATGAATAAAACTATCTTAAATTAATTTTGGTGAATGGTTGGACACATCGATGTGGTCAGCTAAATGCATGTTAGTGGATGAAGAGGTAACAATCATAATTATATATGCTAGCTGGCTATAATTGCAAGTTTTAGTGGATTATTGATGTTGATAGCTTGCATATTGAGAGAAATCTCTAGTGGATTTACCTTCATAGGGTTTTGCTTTCTAAGAGTATAGGATAAAGTAGCTGGTGGGAGAAATAAAAAAAATAATAGAGCACATGGCAAGGGGGCCAGAAGACGCTACGGCTGGAACACTTGAGAGTGAGATACGGATAACCTGTTCCAACATTTCACATGAGTTGTTGCTCTGTTGCCGGCAACACATAAATTAGCAACACATAAATAAAACGTTGGTGGGTATCCGTTGTTAAATGGGGGTTTGTCTAGTAGTGAATGTGGCAACATTATTTAATTTTGTAGTTGCAATTTTATACCAATCAATATGGTACATGTACAATTTTACGCTAGCCGCTGGGAAGGTGGCCTTTGCCTCGCCGAAACCCTTCCCTGTGCCCACATGAGAGACGTGGGAGACGTGCGTGAAACAAAGGGGCGACGGTTCCGCGGGCGCGCGTGTAGAGGGAGCTGGGCAGGGGATTAGCGCGTGACGGGGGCCATTAGCGGGGCGAGTACAATAACATGCGCGTTGTTTTAGTTGTAGAGATTTTCCCTAGTTAAAAACTTAAAATATATCCTAGTGTAAGGTAGAGATATTCCCCTTGAGCTTAGACTGCCGTCTCTAAGGTTGAATTGCTCAGATTTTTACATTTGACACGCCTATTCTGTATTATCAGAAAAATTCAGAAAACAAGACCAGATGCGGGACGAAAACCGAAGAGTTGTTTTCAGTACATTTTCTTAGGTTTCCATATTTCACTCAAAAATACCCGTACTTTACCCCATTTTAGAAATACGAAAAAAGCCCAATAGCAAAGGTAGTAGGTAAAGGCCCATGCCCATCCGGCCCAACATTTGTAAAGGAAAAAGTCCACATTGCCTTCCTCGACTTTTACGAAAGTCTGCTTTTGCTCCCTGAATTCTAAAATCGAGTAAACCATCTCCCTGAACTTTTAATACCATTCATTTTACTTCCCGGTTATAAGCGATTTTTCAAAGGCAGTTTTGTCTTTTTATTTATTTATTTTGTTTTGAATTTTGAAAAATCACAGTAAATCACAGAAAAATTATAAAATAGAAAATCCAATTTTGTTGGACTCCACGTGAGTATATGTACACCGTGAACATATAATATGGTATGATTTAGTAATTTTTTTGCTATAGTTTTAGATCTATGTTTTTCTGTAATTATTTCATAGCTGCAGTTTCTATGGTCCAATTATGGTGAAATTTTTATGATGGGCTAATTATTATGTGTTTGAACTATAGTAAAAATTTCATACTCATTAGATCAAGCATACAATAATTAGCCCACCATAAAAATTTCACCACAGTTAAACTATAGAAACTGCAGTTATAAATTAATTATAGAAAAACATAGATTTAAAGCTACAAAAAAAAATTATACTAAATCATACCATATTATGGTTTTACTATATAGATCTACTCACGTGGAGTTTAACAAAATTAATTTTTTTATTTTATAATTTTTCTATAATTTACTATTATTTTTTTATTTAACTAAAATAAATAAAAAAGAAATGATCTTTGAAAACCGCTTAACCGGCCAGAAGGTAAAACTAATAGACTTTCGTAAAAGTTGAGTTATGAATTGTTTTTTTTACCTTACCCCTGGCTCACTGCTGCTCGACTCCTCGTCCGGTCGTCCCGACCCCGACCCCGACCCCGACCGCCGTCGCCCTCTCCGAGAGGCGAGACCCCCGCGGCTGCAGGTCCCCGTGGCCGCCGCCGCCCGCCGGTCCCCGCGGTCCCCGCATCCCCCACCGTGGCGCCGGCCGCCGGTCCCCGTTGCCCCTGCGTCCCCCTGCCCCACGAGATCTGTCTCGGTTTCATCCCCGCGAGATCGTGCGCTCACCCTGCCCCAATCCCCATCGCGCCCCGATCCACCCGCTAAAGAGCGGACTCCGAAATCCGCCGGCGATGGTCGTGTGCAAATGCCGAAAGGTAACTTATTCACTCTCTGCCGATCTGACGATCCCGGCCCCGTACCCCACGGTTTCTCGCGTTGTGTTTGTATTGGTCAGCCGGCAGCACACGGGCCGATTTGGGATCTGGGGTGTAAGGTGAGTGGGTCGGCGGCGGCATGATCCCGATTCGACCAAGCGGCGCGAAAAGATTTTGGGGCCTGTATGCTTTCACAGCGGGCGTTGAGGTTTGCTGGCTCGACGCTTGGGCAATTTCATCGAATACCTCCCTTGTGTTCTTGTAGCAGAATTGATGGTTGTGTTTTGCGATTTGGAGTGCGTTGGTTGACGCCGTCAGTGGCTTCAGCTGCAGTTTTGAGCTGATGGGTTTGCGTGCTTGTTTCAGGCGACGAGGGTTTACTGCTTCGTCCATCAGGTCCCCGTCTGTGGCGTGTGCATATGCTTTCCGGAGCATCAGCTATGCGTGGTGAGTGGCCTTCTCAACTTTTCGATCTTTGCCTCTGCCGTGAACAAAGGGCATCTAGAGTGAAAACTGGTTCACTCAGAATAGCAATTGAGCTACTGTTGTGGTGTCTAGAATTAGCACTTCTTTATATGCTGCTACCTGGATCTAGTCCTCTTCAACTTTGTCCATCTCATCCACGATACTTTACATTGTTTTGATTTTCCACATGTGACAATGAGCTTGTTGGTCTATTGTCCATAGGAAATGAATATGTTTTACTTATGTTACGAAACATAAAAGGAACGTGGTATAGCTGTTACATCTTTACAGTCTGAGGGGAATGGAATAATCTGGGTTCCATGGCAAGAAGCTAGTCGCAAAAGGTTTTTGTTTTGCTGGTGCCTCTGCTGGAATATCAGCTTTTCCTTTGGATGCATATAATGCCTTAAGCACCTTTTAAGGACTATGCTTATGTCTCAGGGTTTGGTTTTGAGAATCTGCTCCCTATAATTCTTGCATTGTCTTTTGTATTTAGCTTGTCCTATTAGCCTTTGCCTGATTCTATCCATTGGGTAGAATGCTGATATCTCCAGGACACAGATTGATGGTCTAAACTATAATAGGTTTTTGGAAATTGAAATATAAACTCATATTTTGAGTGGCAAACATTTCAGTTTTTATATGTCAGGTAAGAAGATCGGCATGCTGCTTGCATTTTACCTTGGGTTCTTAGTGTATTACATTTCAACTTAGATGGGTGCATCACATCATTATATATGCTCTCCATTTGTTTTGTGCTACCAGAAAGTTCAGAATTTAATGTACAGAACTAGTAACATCTATCTGCAAATTAGTGTCTTTGCAAGTCTGTTAGGAAAGGAACTTTTTCCTAGAAACTAACATCTGTCATATTCGTAGGTGAAAAACTATGCTGAATGGGTTGTTAATTCTGAGTATGACTGGCCACAACACTGTTCATCTTGCAATTCAGTTCTCGAAGGTGGAACTGAAGAAACAACACGACTGGGTTGCTTGCGTATGTGATTGTCAATAGAATGTTTGAAGTCACTCATTTTATAATGCCATCTTTATTTAGCATAACTTGTAATTGTTTTTTTGGGTATCCTATAGATGTGGTGCACACGAAATGCTTGATATCACATATCCAAAATTTTCCTTCCCAAACAGCACCAGCTGGATACGTCTGCCCTTCCTGTTCTGCACCTGTAAGTTGAACCCAGTCTCCCTCTGCATGCAAACACATTCTTTCATTTTTTTAACTATAATTATTTCCAAACAGATATGGCCACCTTCAAGCATTAAAGATACAGGTTCGCGCCTTCACACTAAACTGAAAGAAGCGATAGTCCAGGTTAGATCCTTAAAATCTGTTCCTGATTGTGCAGTCAAAACCACTAATTTCTCCTTGTAGTCACAATATTTATGTCACTTCATGTCTAAGTGTTAAAATATCTGCAAGTTAATACTCTCCGTTCCAAATTGTAAGTATCTGCAAGTTAATACTCTCCGTTCCAAATTGTAAGTTGTTTTGACTTTTCTAGGTACATAGCTTTTGTTATGCACCTAGATATATGCTATGACTAGGTACATAGTAAAAAACTACTTCCTCCATTCCAAATTATAAGATGTTTTGGCTTTTCTGGATACACTAGTTTTTGTTATGGACTTAGATATATGCTATGACTACGTACATAGTAAAAAGTTTCTTCCTCCATTCCAAATTGTAAGATGTTTTGGCTTTTCTAGATACATTGCTTTTCCTGTGTATCTAGACATAGTGTATATCTTAGTGCATAGCAAAAGGTATGTATCCAGAAAAGCCAAAACATTTTATAATTTGGAATGGAGGGAGTAGGGATTCATTTCATACATTTATTTTTTCATTCCAAGTGCTAGTGCTGCTCAATTTCCATTTTTTTATGAACAAGGAAATTTGCATAGTGGAAAATAGAATGCAGAAGTCAGATTAATCCAAAGGATTTACCAGATGATATTGACTTTTAGTATTATAATTCGCTGATGGCTTGATTCTTCTATCTACTTATAAACAAATTTTCTATGCTTATGCAAGTACATTCGACTTTAATGTATGTTTACTGCAAGATTTTTTTTCCGGTTCTGATACCAGACTGAATGCTTGCACTTCTCTGGCATGTTGCAGACTGGATTGGAGACAAATGTATTTGGAAATCATTATGTGACAATAGCTAAAGCTGATACTCGGACACCTGCTTTTGCATCAGATCCTCTCAAAAATTTATCCAGTACTGATGATAGAGAAACTTATAGTGCAAATTCAGCTAAAGATGCAGCTTTGCCATCAACATTACATTCTGGAATATACTCTTCTGCTGTAGGATCTGGGACAACTATTCATGTTGAACCAGAAATTGTTGAAATAGAGGGTCCTAGTCCTGTGTTGACCCAAATTTCAGAACAGGAGTCCAATTTCATCAGAAGTCCAAGCCCACATGGGGTAAGACCTGAGAAATCCCTGTATTTTTCTTCTTTGTTAGTATATGTTTGTCTTCTTTTGAGATTTGCTTATTCAGAGCACAGCGATCCTATTTCTTCTTTGTGTAGCCTGGTGCCATGACAAGAAAAGGTGCTACTACTGTCGATAGACAAAATTCTGAGATTTCTTATTATGCTGATGATGAAGATGGAAATCGCAAAAAGTACACTAAAAGAGGTAAGCATGCAATTGGCAGGATGATTTTTTAACAATTATCTGAACTCCGTATTGTGTTATATTCGTTTTATGCTACAATTTGGTCACAGATGACTTAAACTAAAGGGAATTTGGTGTTTCTGCCCTACTCTAGGGTCCAATGGTGATTTTACCTTGCTTTTTTAACTTTGTGATTTTTCCATCGTGATTTTGAATTGAAGTGTCAGTTGGGGGGATTAAATGGCGAAAAAATAGAAAAAGAAAAGATGTCCACGCAAAAGGACAACCGTTTGGCTGTTCGACTTCGACATTCCCTGATGCAACCGAATTCTCTACCCTAACTGCAGCGACGGTGGCGGAGCGTGGCCAGTGGGGCGTGCTGGCCGCCGTGGCTAGGCGGGCAACCCCCTCCCCAGGGGGCTGGCGTGCAATTGGAGCCCAGCGGCCCTGCGCCTGTACTGCCGGGCAGCTTCGGAGGCGTGCTGTGGGCTGCTTAGGGGCGGGCTAGGGCGGTGGGCGGCCACCAAGCGTGAGCAGGCGGGCGGGCGGCCATTGAGCTCAAGCGGGTGGGCTGGAGACCGGGCGTTCCTTGGCGGCCTTGCGGACGATTTGGTGGAGGGTGACTTGGCAGTGGTTTGCGGCCATGAAGTCCGGTCGTCGTGGGGCGCGGCGGGCTCGAAGCACGGAGAAGGTGGATGGAGTCTAGTGACGGCCGCTCATCGCGGTGTCTTCTACTAGTCCGGCTTCAACATCGCGCTGGCCAAGGTGCGGGATTTAGTGGTGGCTTGTGGGCTACACGCAGATGAGCCGGTGCTGCCTCCCCAACCCAGGCAGCCACTGCCTGCCGCCAAGACGAGTGGCCTGGGAGGCCGTGACCACTCTGCTGTGCTCCCGCGCTGCTCATATCGCTTGCAACAACAATGGCAAACGGGAGGTTGTGAACTGCTAGCAGGTAGCCATGTAGCAGTCAAGCTCAAGCCATCTCTAGTCTCTCTTCCATACTGAAAGATTGAAGGCCGAGCATGGCAGCGTGCGAATTCTCGAGGCGAGGTCGTCCGCCTGGTGCATCTTTGTTTCGATTTAATATTTTGATGCATAAAGGATTGAATTTGTTTAACTTGTGAAAAACTACATGACTATTGACAGTTCGTGACTATTTTTGCTAGCAGGGTAATATCCCGTTAACAAGCGATTATTAGACAAGCGGTTCCAAACAGGGCCATAGTCTAAACCGGGTAAACTTCTCTTTTCGTCCATAAGTTAACACCGTTAAGAGGACTTCTCATGGAATAGGGGCAAGCTTATCCTTCAGTTTGAAAATGTAGGAGTAAAATCACAGTTTAAAAAAAAGGGCATGGACGCCAAAGCCCTTGAACCAAACTATTACTTGGACTATTACTGTTCCTCAAGTTGGTTACCATGCACTATCATATTAGCTATCACCAAGGTTTTAAGTATGATGATACTTTCAGACCCTGTTTGGTATGTCAGTGTTTACCCAGATTCTGCTGGAATTAAGAAATGTTTCTGGTCAAATTTCTGAGTTCCAAAAATGCCTTTTTATTTTATTTTTATTTTTTGCTTATCCTTCTGCTTTTGTTCCTTTTCACTAGTTTTCTTGGTAAGCAAAGCTAGCATCTCTTCCTTCACATCGGTTGGAACCTTGCCACACTTACTAACATTGTTGCCACCGAGACAAGCAAGATGGTATTTCACTCTTGTAATTCCAGCTTTTATCGTCTTACAGTAGTTGCACGCCAGTGAATGCTTCTTCTCGTCTGGGCAATAACAATGATTCCATGCAGGGTCATCTGAGTTGATAACAAGTTTGGTTGAAGCTGATTGTGTTACAGATTCAGATGCAACACTTGATGGGGACCTAAGCAACAAAAATTAATATGAGATAAAAATGTCAGCTTACTGCACCAACCTAGAACAAATATGATACTCTACTTTCTTCATGGGATAAATGCCAATTTATTTACAGTAAAGAGTAAATCAATCAACAGCTGCAGTAGCAAGCTTCATGCATCAGTACAAAAAACCGTAAGCAAATCAGTTATTCAGTTCAGCACTACCATTCACATCCAGGCACCCAGCAGCCCAATACGTAAAGAACAGAGGAAATATGAGAAGAATGGGAGGAGTCTTGCCTTCTGGCTGGTTCATGGCCGTTGCAGCAACAGCAGCAGCCGATGCCGCCGCTTGCCGCTTGCTGCACTCCCGCGGCCTGCCGCTTACCGCCACCCCACTCACCGCCGCCCACAGCCCGCTGCTTGCCGCTGCCCCTCGCAGCAATGGTCCTGAACTCTGGGTGCCGCCTGCACTCCCGCTGCTCCTCATCGGTCCCAGTAGCAGAGCAGCAGCCGCCGCCGCCAGCACTCGTGAGCTCGGAGAGGAGCAAGACTACGAGAGAATGGCTAGGGTTACTGCATCGGCGTGTATTGACTCAGCATGGGCCTGCGCGTGTTTTGGGCCAGAGGGAATGAAAGCCCACGCAGAATATTGCCCAATAGCGGCGCTAAACGGACATATGTTTAGCACGCAATAGCGTGCTATTAGCCACTAATAGCGGAAAATTTCATGTAGCGCGAAATGTGTCAAAGCGTAGCGTCAGAGCCCCTGAAACGCTATACCCCGCTATAGCTGAGGCTAAATCCCGCTATTTCAAACATTGGCTGGAACCCAACTGTTTCCCGTGAACTTTTGTTGCAGACGATCTTTTTATTTTTCGCCTTGTTATGTTTACTGCAGGTTTTGACATGTGATTACCTGAGTTAGATATCACCTAATGAAATGTGATTTATTGACCAGCACATTTTTGTTTGCCTACTGGTGCTGGTCCTAAAATATGCAATAATAATTAGCTTCAGAGAACTCTTTCCTTCTGTTCGAAATTCTTGAGTTAATCTTAGGGTTGTTGAGGAGTCAACCAAGTTGTTCCACAGCCAATCTAAAACTTGCATAGACATAACCACTGACATTTGCAACACCATTGCTGTGACTCTGAGTAGAGTTGCCAAAAACACCTCCAGTGATTGGGTCTATTTAGATAAAGTAGTCTGGAAGATATTTATGATTGATTATGTAAAACATGTTTCTATGGTTGAAATCTACTGAATTTGAAATTTCTGGTTCAGTTGACACTGGCGATCATAAGCAAATATAAAAATCTAAACTTGCTTGAAACTCTGCACCTTACATATATATACTCAGCTTAAGCTTGAATTTAGCTCAGGCTCATCTTTGTGCTATTTGATGCTGACATTTCCTTTATAGGTACATTTCGTCACAAATTTCTAAGGATGCTGCTGCCTTTCTGGTCTAGTGCACTGCCAACGCTACCAGTCACAGCACCATCAAAAAAAGATAGTGATGCTCCAGAGGGGAGTCGACCACGTCATCAGAAATCATCAAGAATGGACCCCACTAAGATCTTACTTGCAATGGCTATCCTGTAAGCCTTCCACCATTATTTTATTATTCTGGTTATATGCCTTCCCACCTTCCTCCCACCCTTAATGATGCTTTTCCTGATTAGCAGTAAAGTAGGACAAGCTTGCCTTTTTTTCCCCTGAGTGCATGCTGTAAAGAATGTGCCCTTTTCCTGGTTAGCGGTGATGTAGGATGAGAATTCTGAGTTACCTTTAAAATAGTACATTCTTATTTTCTCATGAACATGCATAAGAACTATGTTGTATTAAGTAGATGAAAAACAGTTTTTCATTACACAGTTCACTTGCATAATCATAAGAGATGGAGAACAGTAACTGATCTGAAATGATGTATTGGAGCAGGCATTAGAAAAGTATGTATCTTGTACTCTGAACCAATAACATGTATTGTAAAAGCTGCATTCCCTTTTTTTTCTTCTCGAACACGCAGGGCTGCAAGAGAGCTGCGTATCATTATATTAAGAAAAAAAATGGGATAAGAACCCATACAAGACACACTCACACCACTATGTCCAAAATAAACAGACTAGCCGTTTGATGGTAGCTTACCATGAGTACCTCATGGTATAAACAGACTAGCCGTTGACATACTATTGACGTAAAAATGTGGCGATGCAATCAACACAAAGCAAGCCGGACGATATGAACGGAAGAGATTGGAGATCTGCTTGGCTTCAACACAGGACCGGTCGATTCGGAAAACCCAATGGCGTGCCAGTCAATTTGACCTGCAATTGACAAGGAGAGAAGGTCTTATCAGTATTTTAAGGCGGAACATGTCGGTGTTGCTCCAGACAGTTCGAAATATGCGGCTAAACAGCCGATTTGATGGGGCTATCGACTAAATAGTCAATATCCAACATATCAGTAAAGCGAGGATTACTGAAATGAAGATTATCGGCTAATATCAATGATGATAGTACGAATTTAAAATAACCAATACCCATGGCTCATAGCGATTTTATTATGATTAATCTAGACAAAACAGGTACAATACACCCAAATATAAGTAATATAAAGAAACTTCATCAGCTAGATGGATATAACCAGTATAAAGCATTGAGCCGATAAGTTTAACGAAAAAGAATATAACATGCGAACAAATCTACTGTTTAATATAAATGAATCTACAAACGCTCTGAATCTAATATGTTACCATCAACAGTGAGGTTCGATCGGATCGATACAGCTATGATAGTAGTAATAAATTAAAGCCAAAGAATCTATAAAAACCATTTATATATTGACAGGTTCATGAAAAACATGCTATATGTGTGAAGCACAGGCGAATCGGTTAAAATAGCCGATGCATGTATAGCAAACAATCAGAGTACGTATCCTGATCATGAACAAAGCCACTAATCGATAATCTTTAATTCAAAGTCTTACCAGTGAGGTTTGACCGGGTCGATGCAGCTATAGTTGTGTCATTAGATTAGATCTTATTAACTAGTGAACTTACTTAAGATTGGAACATGTCTTTGAATGCATTGTTTGATTGGCATAGAGATAAAACAACCGATCTAGTAGAATTAAGCCATCAACTATAAGATTCAAGGTGTGACCAAACTAGAAGACGATCAATTAAGATGATGTGATGCCAATTCTATTTCTATCCCAATCAGGTGATTTGTTATAATTAATAAAACATTAATTATAACAAGATGGATAACTGGTGAATCAACTAAAAACAGCAAGGAAAAGCTTACTGATCTTAGTAGATTCGATAACTAGTGATATTGTGTTAAACAACAAGTTATTTAACATAAGATCGACAACTTTGATTTATATTATGGCTCATAAGAGATCAACTAGCTGATGCAGCCTTACAAGCAATAATATGAATCGATAACTAACTTATATTATAACTCATAAAGGGTCAATCAACTAATGCAGCTTTACAAGCATAATACAAGTCGTGACGGTAGTCACAGACAAGCCGGAGGTCGATCAGTAGATGCAGCCCTGCTTGTTGAAGAACTTGCCGAGTTTCTACAGTACTCCTACTCCTAAGGGTTGGCGTGAAGCCGAAAAAAGTGATTGTATTGATTGGTTTTTTTTATAATAACCGCAGTTTAATATTTATACCCGGAACCTAACATGAATTCTACTCAAATACGACTCATTATAATTCTTGGAACAATGGAAAACATTCCTAACTTAAAAATAACTTGGACCCTAATCTTTTCTTTTTTAGAGTCCGACATATTTTCTCCTGACGCCGTCCGTACGTAGTCCATTGACGTTGTCTGCTAACATCATCTATAAAATAGCTGATTCCGACACTGCATTAAAACCAGCCGATATCGATTCATATCTGATCGATTCCCTGATGATACAATCTTCGAAGCTTTGACGACGACAACAACAACAACAACAAAGCCTTTAAGTCCCAAACAAGTTGGGGTAGGCTAGAGTTGAAACCCAACAGAAGCAATCAAGGTTCAGGCACGTGAATAACTATCTTCCAAGCACTCCTATCTAAGGCTAAGTCTTTGGGTATATTCTATCCTTTCAAGTCTCCTTTTATTGCCTCTACCCAAGTCAACTTCGGTCTTCCTCTGCCTCTCTTCACGTTACTATCCTGACTTATAATTCCACTACGCACCGGTGCATCTGGAGGTCTTCGTTGCACATGTCCAAACCATCTCAATCGGTGTTGGACAAGCTTTTCTTCAATTAGCGCTACCCCTAATCTCTCACGTATATCATCGTTCCGAACTCGATCCCTTCTTGTATGACCGCAAATCCAACGCAACATACGCATTTCCGCGACACTTAGCTGTTGAATATGTCGTCTTTTCGTAGGCCAACATTCTGCACCATACAACATAGCAGGTCTAATCGCCGTCCTATAAAACTTGCCTTTTAGCTTCTGTGGTACCCTTTTGTCACATAGGACACCAGACGCTTACCGCCACTTCATCCACCCTGCTTTAATTCTATGGCTAACATCTTCATCAATATCCCCGTCCCTCTGTAGCATTGATCCTAAATATCGAAAGGTATCCTTCCTAGGCACTACTTGACCTTCCAAACTAACATCTTCCTTCTCCCGAGTAGTAGTGCCGAAGTCACATCTCATATACTCAGTTTTAGTTCTACTAAGTCTAAAACCTTTGGACTCTAAAGTCTCCCGCCATAACTCCAGTTTCTGATTCACTCCTGTCCGGCTTTCATCAACTAGCACTACATCGTCCGCGAAAAGCATACACCAAGGAATGTCCCCTTGTATGTCCCTTGTGACCTCATCCATCACTAAAGCAAACAAATAAGGGCTCAAAGCTGACCCTTGATGTAGTCCTATCCTAATCGGGAAGTCATCCGTGTCTCCATCACTTGTTCGAACTCTAGTCACAACATTGTTGTACATGTCCTTAATGAGCCCGACGTACTTCGTTGGGACTTTATGTTTGTTCAAAGCCCACCACATAACATTCCTTGGTATTTTATCATAAGCCTTCTCCAAGTCAATAAAAACCATGTGTAGGTCCTTCTTCTCCCTATACTGCTCCATAACTTGTCTTATTAAGAAAATGGCTTCCATGGTTGACCTTCCGGGCATGAAACCAAATTGGTTCATAGAGACCCGCGTTATTGCTCTCAAGCGATGCTCGATAACTCTCTCCCATAGCTTCATAGTATGGCTTATCAACTTAATTCCCCGATAATTTGTACAACTTTGAATATCCCCTTTATTCTTGTAGATCGGTACCAATATACTTCTCCTCCACTCATCAGGTATCTTGTTCGATCGAAAAATATGGTTGAACAGCTTGGTTAACCATACTACAGCTATGTCCCCGAGGCATCTCCACACCTCGATTGGGATACCATCCGGTCCCATCGCCTTACCTCCTTTCATCCTTTTCAACGCCTCTCTGACCTCAGATTCTTGGATTCTCCGCACAAAGCGCCTATTGGTGTCATCAAAAGAGTCATCCAACTGAAAGGTCGTGTCCATATTCTCACCATTGAACAATTTGTCAAAATACTCTTGCCATCGATGTCGGATCTCATCCTCCTTTACCAAGAGATGCTCCCTTTCATCCTTAATGCACTTAACTTGGTTGAAGTCCCGTGTCTTTCTCTCACGAACCCTAGCCATCCTATAAATGTCCTTCTCTCCTTTCTTCGTACTTAAATGTTGGTAAAGATCCTCGTACGCTCTACCCTTTGCCACACTTACAGCTCGCTTTGCAGTCTTCTTTGCCACCTTATACTTCTCTATGTTGTCCACACTCCTGTCATGGTACAAGCGTCTATAGCATTCTTTCTTCTCCTTAATAGCCCTTTGGACTTCCTCGTTCCACCACCAAGTATCTTTAGCCTCGTGTTCCCTTCCTTTGGTTACTCCACACACCTCTGAGGCTACCTTCCGAATGTTGGTTGCCATCTTGTCCCACATATTGTTTATGTCGTCTTCTTCCTTCCAAGAGCCCTCTTTGATAGCCCTTTCCCTAAATACCTCTGACGTCTCCCCTTTCAGTTTCCACCACTTTGTTCTTTCAATCTTAGCTTGTTTATCCCTACGGACACGCACCTGAAAACGAAAATCTACCACCAAAAGCTTATGTTGAGAAACAACACACTCCTCTGGTATCACCTTGCAATCCAAGCATGCTCGTTTGTCCTTTCTTCTTGCGAGGACAAAGTCAATCTGGCTACAGTGTTGTCCGCTACTGAAGGTCACTAGATGAGATTCTCTCTTTCTAAAGAAAGTGTTGGCTATCATCAGGTCAAAAGCTACCGCGAAGTCCAGAACTTCCTCTCCCTCCTGATTCCTACTATTACCATACCCAAAACCTCCATGAACTGCCTCGAAACCTGCGCTTGTAGTACCTACATGCCCATTAAGATCTCCTCCTATAAAAAGCTTCTCACTACTAGGTATAGCTCTAACCAGGCCATCTAAGTCTTCCCAGAACTGTCTCTTAGCACTCTCGTCGAGGCCTACTTGGGGGGCATACGCACTAATTACGTTCAAGACCATATCACCCACGACAAGCTTGACTAAGATAATCCTATCTCCTTGCCTTCTCACTCCCACCACACCATTCTTGAGGCTCTTATCAATCAAAACTCCTACTCCATTTCTATTCGCGACTGTCCCTGTGTACCAAAGCTTGAAACCTGTATTGTCCACCTCCTTCGCCTTCTGACCCTTCCTTTTAGTCTCTTGAACGCATAATATATTTACACGCCTCCTAGTCGCGGTATCAACTAATTCTCTTAACTTACCTGTAAGTGACCCTACATTCCAACTACCTAAACGGATCCTAGTTGGTTCGACTAGCTTCCTTACCCTTCGCACCCGTCGACTCTGATGCAAAGACCCTTGCTCATTTTTCACTACACCCGGGCGCCGATGTAGCGCGCCACTAAGGAAGTGACGACCCGATCTTTGGTTACTTGACACCATGCCCAGATCACGACACGGCGCGTCACGGGGGTGACGACCCGGCCCTTGCCCATTTAACACCATACCCGGGTTCCGATATGGCGCGTCGCTAAGAGGGTTACGCCCCAACGATTTTCTTTCGGGTTTCATCTCCATTTAAGTGGCTAAGTTTTTACATTGGTTCGCCACGCCTAACACAATCCTCCTCCTTTACCAGGGCTTGGGACCTGCTATGCTGGGACACCAAAGGCGCCCCACCATAGGCGGAGTTAATCTTAGAAGCTTTGAGTTCCCGCTTTTTTCTTTCCAAATTTTGGTATAAACACATGTCTTCCAATTTTGGGATAAAAATAATTTTATTCCAAAATTTCTATTTACCTGCTCACCGTGTCGTAACCGTTTATTCTGAAATATACGCGCGACTCCTGATTTCTCAGTCCGAATTTTATATAATACCCCAACAATATTATTTCTAACTCACTCGGTCTACTCGCTTTTCCCTTCTTTCTCGAGTGAGCCTCAACAACCAAAACCGCCATCGCCAAGGCCTTAACCCAAGTAAATCCTCTGCTTTATCAAACTGTTATTCAAGTAACCTTCCTCAGATTTAGATCCATTTTGGCTGCGATGACGACCAGTGACCACGTCCCTGAGGTATGCTTTCAAGTTTTCGTCTTTCAAGTATTAGCCGTTACCTTGTATTTCCTTTCGTCTTAAATTTATTTGATCCCGCAGGGTCTGTTTTTTAACTCAAGGTGATACCTTCTGGTACCGGCTATTAAAGCCGACGACTAACAAATCGGCTATCAAGCATCAACCTAGATGCTAGGATGATACTTCTTTAGATATTTTCTATTGATCGCTCTATCAAATTCTTCTTTCTCTTCTAGCGTTTTCAAAATGTAAGCATTGCCAGACGTTCAAAGACTAATCCGATAATGACCTTCCCAATTAGGTGATCATTTGCCAAACTTGCTGTCCTTAGATCCAATCGGTAATTTTTTTTCAGACCAATTCTCCTTCACTAAACTGCTTGTTCTTGACCTTTTTGTTATAATGCCTTGCAACCCTTAACTTAATGGATTCAATATTCTCAAGAGCACGCAGCCGATGACAACTTAAGTCCTTTAAATCATCCATCATTAGATTCTTGTAGACTTCGGATGTCAAATCATTCTGTAATGTAACATGTCTTGATCCTGTCTGGATTTCCCAAGGAAGAAGTGCATTATGCCCATATACTAACTCATAAGGTGATGATTTAATCGATCCATGGCAAGCCATCCTGTATGCCCATAATGCCTGATTGAGTGTTAAGTACCACTTGGATGCTCCTCAATTTTCTTCTTAATCAATTTAATCATAATTTAATTGGACACCTTTGTCTAGCCATTAGTCTGAGCATAGTAAGAAGAATTTAATAACTTAATTCCCATACTGGTAGCAAAATCTCTGAACTCTTCTGATGTGAACATTGTCCCCTAATCAGTAGTAATAGTTTGAGGAATTTCAAAACGATACACAATATGGTTCTTGATAAAATCAATCATATTCTTTCATGTTACCTTTTTCAAAGGAATTGCCTCAAACCACTTGGTAAAGTAATCTGTTGCTACCAATATAAACTTATGTCCTTTACTTGAAGGTGTAAAAATCTAGCCAATTAAATTAATTCCCCAACCTCGAAATGACCACGGTTTAATTATTGGATTCTTAGCTGATGCACGTGATTTCTGAATATTATCAAAATGTTGATAATCCTGACATCCTTTATAATATTCAAAATAATCTTCTAGTATTGTTGGCCAGAAATATTCAGACCTTAGTTTCCTGGTAACCTTCTGTGATGAATTCTTAAGATAATTGGTTATTTTGACTTTCCAATCATTATTCAATGTTTCACCGCTTAAGATCTCTTGGAACACTCGATAACCTGACGTACTTTGAGATAACCGATTATCCTCTTGATTCCGTGCTCTTGGAATATGCTGAAGAGAAATATGGGGAAACTCCTTGAGTAACCTCTGGCATTCATCATAGTATCCCTTCAGAATATTATCTTTACATTCATATAAGCCGATCAACTGATTAATAACTAACTGTGAATCTCCAAATACTTCAATTGACTCGGCCTTTACTTCATGAAGAAGTTGAAGTCTCTTAAGAATAACTTCATATTCTGCTTGATTGGTGGTAGTCATTGGTTTAATTGGAAAAGCAAACTTAAAACTTGCCTCCGAGGTGAAACAATAACAATACCAATGCCACTACCTTGCTTGCACAATGATCCATCAAAGAAAAATGTCCAAGGTGTCAGTTCTACACAGCCAATACTTGGTTTATGATGTTGAGTAATAAAATCGGCTATTACTTGCCCCTTGACTGATTTAGCTGATTCGTACCTTAAGTCAAATTCTGATAATGCAAAAATCTACTCTCATTCTTCCATTTAATATTGGCATTGATAACATGTGTTTGACCATATCAGCCTTAGACACAATTGTACACTCAGCCGATAACAAGTAATGTCGTAACTTAGTGCAAGAGAAATATAAACATAAGCATGATTTTTTCAATAGGAGAGTATCTTATTTCTGGATCTAAAAGCTTTCTACTTAAATAGAAAACAACTCGTTCTTTTCCTTCAAACTCTTGCATTAAGACCGATTCAATTGTTTTACTATCGGCCGACACATACAACTTAAAAGGCTTACTTTGCTGGGGAGGGACGGACACAAGTGGACATTTTATATATTCTTTTATCTTAAACGTCTTTTGTTGTACCTCACTCCATCTAAATTCTGGATTATTTTTCAACTTCAACAAAGGAAAAAATGACAAAACCCTTTTTGACAAATTTGAAATAAACCTTCTGATAAAATTAATCTTACTAAGCAAAGATTGTAACTCTGTTTTAGTAGTTGGGGGTACTGTCTCATCAATTGCTTTTATACTTTTTTTACCAATTTCAATTCTTCTTTCGAGGACCATAAAATCTAAAAATTGTCTATCTGATACTACAAAGGCACACTTATTAAGATTTATCTTTAAATCATGTTTTCTTGTTCACTCCAAAGTCTCCCGCAAATCAGTTAGATGTCCTTTGTACCCTTTGGATTTTATCACTTCATCATCAATGTAGATTTCAACAATCCTCCCGATCAACTTATGAAAAATATAATTTATTACCCTCTGATAAGTTACACCAGCATTCTTCAAACCGAAGGTCATCACAACCCATTCAAATAAGCCGATTGCTCCAGGGCACCTAAAAGCTGTTTTTGCTATGTCTTCCTCAGCCATAAAAATTTGATTATATCCTGCATTGCCGTCCATAAAACTAATAACCTTGTGCCCGGCTGCTGTATCTACCAACATATCGGCTATTGGCATCCATAGGTGTAGCCTTTTTCAGATCTTTGAAATTGATGCAAACTCTTAATTTTCCATTTTTCTTATACACAAGAACAACATTTGATATTCACTCTGCATAACGGCATGGTCGGATAAATTTTTTTGATATCATCAAGAACATTTGGGTTAAATCTTCTCGGAGCTTGTTTAAATGACTGATATCCAGGTTTGATTGGCAACCGATGTTTAACAATTGATCGATCTAGATCAGACATCTCATAATATTCCTAAGCAAAACAATTCTTAAATTCCTTTAATAAATCTATCAACTCTCGCTTATACTCAGGATCCAACTTAGTACTTACATACGTCGGTCTAGGCTTATCTCCAGGACCAATATCTATCTCCTCTAATTCATCGGCCGACATAAAGTCATGTTCTAATTTACTATCTGTACCATCTATTGGATTATCCATTAAAATAAACTCTCAGAGCCGACTGCTTGGATCGGCTATTGGCTTTCATCATTGATTTTAATGAAGCCTCCTTCTCATCACTTTCTAGAAAAACAATTACCTGGGGCCCAACATTTACCCTCGCAAAGTGGGCAACAGCCTGGGTCTGGGAGGCCTCTTCTTGCAAGACGGTCAGTTGCCCAGCATCTATCACGAACAACTAACCACATGAAAAATCGACATTTACCTGGGGCTCAAGATTTCCAAATCCGCTTGTACGGATTGAAAACCACCATTCCCCGCAATAGATTTTCATAAGCAAATTTTGCTGAATAGTGCCCATCACTTGAGAATCTCCACACATGGGAGTCTTCTACTTCTGGCTGCAACACAACCTCAGAGATGAGGTCCCAAAGTGCTAGATAATCTGAAAAGAAAGCAGCTGGCATGGCACCCTGTATGTCTCGAACCCATGAATGATCTGTAAGAGCCTCTAGAACAGTTCTCATCTTTCTTTTTCTGCTGGGAACCAAAGCCAAGACATGAGGAGCCAGATCAGCAATACTTTGGCTATGAATCCATCTGTCTGTCCAGAATTGTGGACCGGGATGTGAAACATATGCCAAGGACGGTTAGTGTCTGTTTTTTTTTCAACCATAGCCATCTCATGTGAATAGCCCAACTAAGATTTTGGAGATTAGAAATTCCCAGACCACCAAGCTATTTGGGGAGGCACACTTTAGGCCACGACACCATACAATGACCACCTTTGGCCTCTTTTCTTCCTCCATAAAAAACCCATTCTTATTTTATCAATAGACTTGATGATCCAGGGAGGAAGATCGATGGCCATAGCTAAGTAGATCAACATAGAAGTGAGAACATGCTGCACTAAAATTCGTCGTCCTTCCTTGCTCAACAGATCAGCCTTCCAACTGGGCAGACGTGCGATTCGATCAATATAGGGCTGCAGCTGGGCTTTTGATAAACTCTTCAGTGACAGCAGGGCACCAAGGTATTTACAAGGAAATTGTAGCACCTGGTTTTAAGACAAAATCAGATACACACCATATGTGAGCCCAGGAAAGTCAAATCACACATATGGCAACAAATAGGGGTAATATCAAAAGACAATGCTTAATATATAACATACTTAGTGCAAGAAATACAACATTGGACAACAAACAGCAGGAAGACAACTCCGTCCTTCAAGCAAAGGCTCCAACACCACAAGGACAACTGACTGGTTGATCACAAGTCTAACTCCTCCAGACTCCAATCTGGTACCCATCCGGGATTTTTCCAAAGTATAGAAACGTAAGGCAAGCGTAAGTATATATCGTACTCACCAATATAACATGGGTTCGTAAGGCTTAAAAGGTTGACACTGGTTTACTGCGATTAGCTTTTAATGAGTCACAATTTTAGCATTTGTAGCAACAAGTTTAGCAATTGCCCCAATTAATCACATGAAACTGATAACATGAATAATGAATAGCATTTAAAAGCATCGGTGATCATTTGTCATTATTCCATAAGGAGTCCAAGGCCGCTCGTGACCGTGAGTAGTTTTACACTCTGTCGAGGCTGTACACTTTCACCATGAGCCGTGATTTACCCTTTCGCCCGAGGTGATCAGACTCTTGACCCACTACCAAGGAAGGCCGGCAGAGTTCACTATGAAGCCTTTCAAAGGTTCGTCTAACAAGTTAGAGCTGCTAGGATTTCAATTGGTAAGCAGGTGTAGAGCCTCGCTTTCAAATGGCACATTCCACGCAGGATATACACACAAGGACAGAGGCCGCACTGTACACATCGTGTCAAGCCCCTTTTGCGCCATAAAGGGAACCACTAACAAACTAAAAAATGTCCACACACTTGACTAAAGCCAGAGCCATATAGTACATATGGTTGTACTGTAAGTCCAAGATGATCACTTACAGATAAGTCCTTATGGAGGACAATGGCATCTTGTATAAAGCCAAATGCTCACGCTTTAATTCACATTGCTAAAAAACATCTTTTATTTTCCGTTGCATATCCAATTAATCAAGTTACAGTTAATGATCATAATTAATTGAACACTAACATCATACTACTAAATGCATAAACTCATAGGTGACAAGGTACAAGTACAAAGCTAGGAAATCCTTAGTGGTAACCAAGGTAGACACATGCATATGATTAAATTGTTATTAAGATGAATAGAACAACAAGGATGATCCCATGCTATACTTGTCTTAAACTCAGATCCTCAGCTGATCCTAGCCTTCAAAGAACTTCTTGATCACGAAGTTCTTCTAACTGGACATGATCATAGAACACCATACTAGCATTCGAATTGACATGCATATAACATGCAAATATGACTAAATTAGAATAGTACACCAATCAACAAAAGTGTTTGAAAACTAATCTACGCATTGCTACGAGCACACAAACACGAAAAACACTCTAATCGGAGCTATGGTGAAAAAGAAACAACTACCGAAAGATTTACTTTATAAGGGAAAAAGAAAACTACGAGCTTCATTTATTTTAATTATATAAAAGTATGCATAAGATATTTCAGAGAAATATCTAGATTGAATTAAGTCAAATTATATTTGATTTGGAAAACCAAGATAGATCTAATCTTATTTTACATAGAAAAGTTCGAAGTGGAAAATCTAAGTTACTTTTAATTGGAACACCAATTGTATAAAGATCGATCAATTTATCATATTATTTGAAAGTACAAAACAGGCTAAACATTGTTACTTACGTTGTTATGAATCTAACGCAACTTGAACAAATCAAAGCAGAGTTAAAACAAAGAAATGATGCTTAAAACATGATCAGTGGCAATTTTGTAAATAACTAGATTTGACTTTTCGGAATAAAATAAATCGAAAACAGATTTTAAATCGGTCCAGGGATGGCGGGGTCGATATCAAGAAAAGGGAGGGGCTTTTCCGAGAAAATGCCAGGGCTGCCGGGTTGACTTGGTGAGGGTCCATGTGGGTGCTAGGTGGCGGGCTCGGATTGGCTGGTCTATGATAGACCCGCTGATGTGGGATGTGGGCTGGGCTGGTGCACCAAGTCCACAGCACAGCATGGACCAAAGGGGTACGGGGCAGTTTAAGTTGTCGGAGTAGGGCCTCTCTGCGGCGGCGCCATGGCCGGCAAAGGGCTCGGCCTCGCCGGAGTTTTGCCAGAGTAGCGATTCCGGTGGCTTCTGGCTACAAGGATGGCACGGTGACGTAGAGCAGAGGACGACGAACTCGTTCATGGTGTTGGTGATGTCCGCGAACAGCCGGAGGCGGCACAAGGCTGAGCTAGGCGGCTCGGGAAAGACAACGAGCTACGGCGAGCATGTACGCAACGCAAAGAGCGAGAGGGAGAGAAGGGTTACCTGAGGCTTCCTTACCTCCGTCCGAAGCTCAAGAAGAGGTCTAGGCGATGGCAAAGCCTTAGTGGCGAGCTTGGGTAAGGCGACGGCTTGCACTAGGGTTGGATCGGGGAGCGGCGGCACCTGGTCTACCTTTATAGGGGCCAGGGCGTGGCGCGCACGCCAAGATCCTAGAAGCTCCGGGCGCGGCGATGGTGATTTCCTTCCCCCGCCGAGTCTGGCTCCTATACGGAAGGTGGAAGACGACGCTGACAGGTGGGTCCATCGCGTCAGCAAGATAGGGTGCAGGGTCGGCTTGTGAGTCGGAGGGAGAGGGGGAAGGGGGGGGGGGCGCACCGTGCGGCTTGGGCTAGGCGGGACTGAGAGCAGAGGGTGGGAGGCAGGGCTGGTTTGGGCGCTGGTCCTAGGGACAGCAGGCCGCAGGGAGAGTGGGAGGAAAAGGCCTTCGGGCCAAAAGAGAGAAGTGGAGAGTTTCTATTTTCTTATTTCTTTTCTTTTATTTCAAAGCCATTTTTAAATAAAGTTTTGAATCCATTTTGAGCTTGAGTCAAAACAACTCATCACAATAAAACATATGCACCAGCATGTATGCACAAAAATGTTGCTACACCCTATGATGAATTTTAATTTAATGAAAAATTTTATTTTCCTATGTTTTCATGAGCACCAAAATACAAAATTAAATCATTTTAGCTCTATTTCAAAAAAAGCAAATTTTAGGGTGTTGCAGAAATTCCTTCGGCTCACAGGGTAGAAGGTTTTGAATAGCTGTTATGTCATCCTCCGAACACTGGATAGGAAATACATTGCTTTTTTGTACATTCGTTTTCAGACCAGAGGCTTCACCAAAAGGCTGAGCAAGTCAAGAGAAATCTCAATATCACTAGCGAGAGGTCGGAGGAAAAGGACCACATCATCAGCATAGATGGAGATTCGGTGATGCAAAGCTCTAGAGGATAAAGGCTGGAACAGTCCTTCTGAAGCCAAAGTTTTTTCTCGAAAAACGCAGGAGAGCTGTGCATCATTATATTAAGAAGTAAAAATGGGAAAGAAGCCCATACAACACACCCCAGGCCAGCCAAAAAGGCAAGCCCTCGCACTCACACCAACTCACTCCAACTCACGCCAAACTCCACCAAACACTCTGATCCTTAGGATACAAGCGCGCCCATGTCTGAATCAAAGGGCGACCAACACCAGCATTAGGAACCTAACTTTCTGAATGGGGGGCAGTCAAGATGGAAATTCTTTGAGCCCTAGCCATCGACCAAAGTTTTCGCTCTTCTCCAGCAATGATCAGGGCTCTTGCAATATCAGGGGCTGCTCCATTGAAAACACACCTGTTGCAATGAGTCCATACAGTCCATGCCCCAAGAACTATGAGAGAATTGATTCCTTGCAAAATTACAACACTAGTAGCACTGCTCACTCTATCCCACCAATAAAAAAATGAGAGATCAGTGGGCTGAGGGGAGAGGGATTGCAGGCCAGCTTGTGACAAGAAACCGGAACCAGAATTCTCTTGTGAAGACAAAGAGAATGAGGAGATGATCAATGGTTTATGCTGCTTGGTCACACAAAGGACAGCGCTTAGGGTGAGGGAGACCCCGGCGAGCTAAGCGATCCGCTGTCCAACATCTATTATGAGCAACCAACCACAGAAAGAAAGGACATTTGGGCGGTGCCAAGTCTTCCAAATCTTTTCCCATGGCCCGAAAAGAGTAGATCCCAAAAATAGGCCCTCATAAGCTGATTTAGCGGAATATTGACCATTTGAAGCAAGTCGCCATACGTGTCTATCTTCAATTTCAGGCTGCAGCTCAAAATCAGATAAGAGATCCCATTGGAGGAGAAAGTCAACAGTGAGAGCCCCCTGTATGTCTGAGATCCAAGTACAGTTGGTGAGGGCTTCTTGTACAGTTCTCTTCTTGCGTCTCCTCCAATGTTTTCAGATCGTATTATCGAGGCTAGTCGTATGACCACCGATAAGTCGATAAGGGATGATTAGTCGTCGATAAGGGACGATTAGTCGGTCCTAATCGGTCTAATCGGCTAGTCGGACATTTAGTCGTCCTTGTGCCTAGATGGCCTGATCGACCATGTATATACTATATATATTATGATGTAAATATATGTAAACATGGCAGAGGAGGCAGAGTGGTGGCTCATCTTGATGCTGCGGACGCCGGCGAGAGGCGCGGACGGAGCTGCAGACTAGAAGGTCGAAGGAGGAGGAGGTGGCGAGCTGGTTCAGGCCGTGGAGTGCCCTCTGCTCTACCGCCCACTGTGCCTCGCGCTCGCCCTTGCCGCAGTCCTTGTTCGTGAACGCCGTCCGCGCGAGACAGGGGAGGAGACAAGCGAGGTGGCGCTCGGGGTCGTGCTCCAGGAGCTTGCTCTCGTAGATCGTCCGTACCCTGGCGCTTGACCGACGGAGCTGCGCCGCTGCGGACGGAGCTGCGCCGGCGGACGGAGCTGCGCCGCTGCGGACAGAGCTGCAGGCCGCGGACGAGCTGCGCCGGCGGACGGAGCTGCGCTGCTGCGGACGGAGCTGCAGGCCGCGGACGGAGCAGCGCCGGCGAGGGAGCTGCAGGCCGCGGACGGAGCTGCGCCGCTGCGGACGGAGCTGCGAGAGAGAGAGCAGAGCCAGAGTGAGAGAGAAATGTGCCGTGTGCGGCGGCTGCAGCCAGCTCCTTCACTCGTTAGTCGTCAGTCAGACACTCACTCTTATCTTACCCTAATGGGCCAGCTATTAGGTGGGCCGAATTCTTGAGCTGAATATACTGGCCCAACTAGTCGTCATGTGTGTCTGATCGGACGACTAATCGTGATTAGTCGCAACTTATCGGACGATAAGGTTTCTAATCGGTCCAAACTAATCGAGGACCCTTATCGAGCACCTTTTTACGATAAGGACGACTAATCACGATTAATCGTGATTAGTCGTCCGATCTGTAATCATTGGTCTCCTCACGGCAATGACAGCGAAGAAACGAGGCGCCACATCTGCAATGCATTGCACATGGAGCCATCGATCTGTCCAAAAAAGGGTTGCTGCTCCGTCCCCAACCTCTGAATAAATAGCCGCTGCAAAGAAGACCCTTACTTGTTCAGGTATGTGGATTGGGAGGTCTGCCCATGGGCGATCAAGTTCTGTCTTTTGTAGCCAAAGCCATCGCATTCGCAGGGCCCAGCCGGGGGACTTGAGATCTGCAATTCCTAATCTGCCCAACTCAATAGGCCGACACACTTTGACCCAAGCAATCAGACAGTGCCCTCCTTGTGCATCCCTGCGGCCTTTCCAAAGAAATCCACGCCGAATTTTATCCACTGCTTTGATGGCCCATGGAGGAAAATCAATAGCCATGAAGATATAGATAAGCATGCCAGTGAGCACAAACTGTACCTGAACCTTTCTCCCAATTTTGGTCATCAAATTCGCTTTCCAGCCCGGAAGCTGATCAGCAATGCGGTCAATAATGGGCTGCACTTGCTCCTTGGTAAGTTTCTTCGAAGAGAGGGGCAAACCTAGATGTTTGCATGGAAAACTTGCAAGTTCACATGGCAGCAGGTTCTGTACAGTTGCAAGATCAGTTTCACCACATCTAATGTGTAGAACACTGCTTTTCTGTAAGTTTGTCTTGAGCCCTGTTGCCTCTCCAAACAGGTTAAGAATGCCCATCGTTAAATTGATATCCTCAGCCTCTGGTCTAAGAAATAACACCACATCATCGGCATAAATAGAAATGTGGTGCTGCAAAGCCCGCCTGACAGCGGCATCAGCAAGCCCTCAGTTTCAGCCTTTGAAATCATATGCCCTAGCACATTCATGACCAAAATGAACAACATAGGGGAGAGAGGGTCACCCTGCCGTAGTCCACACCGATGGATGATATGATCACCAGGGGTTCCATTCAACAACACTTGGGAGAGCTGCTGTAGTATCTCAAGAAGAAAAGGCCAAGCCACAGAATCAAATGCCTTTGAAATATCCAACTTGAGAAGAATTCGAGCCTGTTTCTGTTGATTAAGAAATCTCACTGTCTGCTGTACCAGCATGAAATTATCCTGTATAAAGCGTTCTTTAATGAAGGCGCTCTGAATGGGAGACACCATTTGTTGCAGCCGTGAAGCAAGTCGATTAGATAGCATCTTTATGATTAATTTGGCAAAGCTCGCACCAAGCTATAGGTCTGAAATCTTTGGGCTGTTCAGCCCCTTCCTTCTTGGGGAGCAGTGTGATGTATGCAGAATTGAGAACACCAAAGTTTGCAAGCTTCCTACTCCAAACTGCAGGGATGGCTGCCATGATATCTTCTTTTATGATGGCCCAACAAACTTTATAAAAACGGCCTGCGTACCTATCCGGCCCAGGAGCCTTATCTGAAGGCAATTGCTTAATTGTCCTCCACACCTCTTCAGTGAAGGGAAGTTCAAGATCGGACAGATCATGTGCATTAATTCCCAATTCCACCAAATTGATAGTGTGCTCCCTTGCAGAGCAACTTCTCAACACAGATTCATAGTATATTCATCAGCCTTTTTGTCATGGGTTGTACAGATTTGATCTCCTGACAGCAATTTCCCAATGGAGTTCTTCCTCTTTCGGTGTTTGGCGTGAAGGTGGAATAGATGTGTATTAGCGTCACCTTCCTTGAGCCAGCTGATCCCTGTGCGCTTGAGTGATGCAAGGGCTAAACTGTGTTTCTTCAGATTGTTTTTAAACCATAATTCTTCCTGAGGAAGTTGGCGGCTGTCTTAAGCAATTTCTACGCCTAGCTCAAACGGTTAGGTGACCCTAGCGGCACTCCTCAGGTCCTGAGTTTGACTCCCCGTAAGAGCGAATTTCAGGCTGAGGTTAAAAAAATCTCCTCGCCCGTCCCCATGTGCCAAAGTGCAGTTATGGCCCGGCCCGGTTCTCACAGGGCAACGGATACCGCTGTGTCAGGATGGGGGCGGGGGTTCGGGGGTTTTCTCGATCTGTGTGAGAAGATCTTCTTAAAGGGAAAACCCGGGGGCCGTCATAACCCCCCGCTGGTCGAGTTTTTTTTTAATTGATGGAGAATTTCTCTTGCCAAAGCAAGCTGAGTTGTAATCCAGCCAACCCCTTTTTCATTAATTAATCTCCTGAAGCGCCCCATCATTGCCCTATTCAAAATAGAATTGTTCTTACCCTCATCAGCCAAAGTGACCAGATGACTCAACACGTCCATCACTAAAATAAAAAACATAGGTAACAACGGGTCACCCTGCATCGCTGTTTGGAGGACTTGTGTTGAAGAGGAAGCAAGCAGACCACTGAGGATGTCACAACAACAACAACAACAACAAAGCCTTTAAGTCCCAAACAAGTTGGGGTAGGTTAGAGTTGAAACCCAGCATAAGCAATCAAGGTTCAGGCACGTGAATAGCTGTCTTCCAAGCACTCCTATCTAAGGTTAAGTCTTTGGGTATATTCCATCCTTTCAAGTGTCCTTTTATTGCCTCTACCCAAGTCAACTTCGGTCTTCCTCTGCCTCTCTTCACGTTATTATCCTGGCTTAGGATTCTACTACGCACCGGTGCCTCTGGAGGTCTCCGTTGGACATGTCCAAACCATCTCAATCGGTGTTGGACAAGCTTTTCTTCAATTGGTGCTACCCCTAGTCTATCACGTATATCATTGTTCCGAACTCGATCCCTTCTTGTATGACCGCAAATCCAACGCAACATACGCATTTCTGCGACACTTATCTGTTGAACATGTCGTCTTTTCGTAGGCCAACATTCTGCACCATACAACATAGCAGGTCTAATCGCCGTCCTATAAAACTTGCCTTTTAGCTTCTGTGGTACCCTTTTGTCACATAGGACACCAGATGCTTGGTGCATCACTTCATCCACACTGCTTTTTTTTCTATGGCTAACATCTTCATCAATATCCCCGTCTCTTTGTAGCATTGATCCTAAATATCGAGAGGTATCCTTCGAGAGGTATCCTTAATAGCCCTTTGGACTTCCTCGTTCCACCACCAAGTATCTTTAGCCTCGCCTCCACTTCCTTTGGTTACTCCACACACCTCTGAGGCCACCTTCCGAATGTTAGTTGCCATCTTCTTCCCACATGTTGTTTATGTCCTCTTCTTCCTTCCAAGAGCCCTCTTTGATAACCCTTTCCCTGAATACCTCTGACGTCTCCCCTTTCAGTTTCCACCACTTTGTTCTTTCAATCTTAGCTTGTTTATCCCTACGGGCACGCACCTGAAAACGAAAGTCTGCCACCAAAAGCTTATGTTGAGAAACAACACACTCCCAAATCCTAGTTTTTGTAGCACCTCCAACAGAAAACTCCAAGAAATTGAATCAAAGGCTTTAGAGATGTCTAGCTTGAGGAGCATACGTGGCTGTCTTCGCTGGTGTAGAAATTTTGCAGTTTGCTGTACCGACATGAAGTTGTCTTGAATGAACCTTCCTTTGATAAAAGCACTTTGATTATGTGACACCAGCCCATGTAACTGGCCTGCCAGTCTGTTTGCAAGAATTTTTGTGACGAGCTTAGCAAAACTGTGTACCAAACTGATTGGCCTAAAATCTTTGACATGTGTTGCATCATCTCTTTTTAGCAGAAGTGTGATATAGGCTGAATTGAGGAGCTCGAAATTTCTAAATCGGCCCTAGACAGCTGAGATCGCAGCCATGATGTCATTTTTAATAATTGGCCAGCACACTTGATAAAAGCGACCTGTAAAACCGGCGGGGCCTGGGGCTTTCTCAGAAGGCAAATCAGAGATGGTTCTCCAAACCTCTTCTTTAGAAATAGGGATTTCCAAACAGGAAAGATTATGTGAGGCAATGTTCAGCTCGTCCAGATTAATTGTGTGCTCTCAATGCAAACTGGTGCCAAGTAATCCATTGTAAAAATTATAGATAACCCTCTCCTTGTCTTCATGTGTTGTGAGCACTTGATCTCCATCTAAAATTTTCCGAATGAAATTCTTCCTCCTATGCCGGGCATGGAGATGGAAGAGCTCTGTGTTAGCATCTCCTTCTCTGAGATGGAAGCTGCATTCCCAAGGACTTCAAGCTGTCAAAAAGGCAAAATTGACAACTTTTCATTATGTCTATTATAGCCTATTTGGTTCTCACCTTACTAAACCATACTAATAATTCTGAAGGGGCATTCAAATTTGATTTGACATTGAATCAGTAGACTATTGACAGTAGTGATATTGGTATCACTTGGTGATGAATTATGGTCAAAGCCATCTAACATTACCAATGATTTCAATATCTTCAATTTTTTGTACTTTTTAATATAACATGGGTATCTAATTTATTTAACAAATACTTGTCATTTCAAGATATTTAGCTTCATTGATTCTGCTATTAATAGCCGGTTACTTGTTATATTTATGAAGCTATTATGCTCTGCTACTGGATGACATTTACCTTTTCTATTTTCTTGAATAAACAGTATCTTTCTCTTGCACCAACATGCAAAGTAGCTAGTTTGCTAACAGCTATGTCAATTTGTTACCCTGCTGATATTGTCTCATTGTGTATGGTTCAGAAAGAGTGCTTTCTGGGCATATGCCTTATGACCTGTTTGCATTAGGAGGCTGTAGACCCAACTCGTTGTTTTTTCTAATTAGTTCATATAAACCAAAGTCTAAAAGTTAGGTATTACTATAGGGCTGAATACACAATTTATTCCAAACCCTTCAATCATAAATTCTAAGCAATGGATGATGTGATCTATGGAGGAAAGCAATTCTTGCATATAATAAAGTAACTCTGGGTGTTTTACCCAACCATTGAAACCGTCATTGATTGGACAAATGGACACGCCTATAAAGATTGGTATTTGTTTATAATATACTCAGGTTTCTCTAATCTTTATCTGGTTTTCAAGAGAACTTGGCTAATGTACCAAAAACAAAATGTTGTTGCAGGGCATGTATACTAACGATGGGAATACTCTATTACCGGTTGTCGCAGCGAGGTCTTTCTGAAAACTTCCTTGAGGATGCTCAGTAATCTTGCCTTCCTGTATTGCGTTGTTGCTGATTCAAAGGGTTTTACCCTCCCTGTAATTCTTTTTTTCGTTTACCCGTTCTGGGCCTTTTTGGTGGTTAGTTATATAAGCGTTATATAGTAGACTCTTTCTATATTCTGATTCTTGCTCATGTTTATGTGACTACTATAATGGTATACAATATTGTATTATCCACATGAGAAATCATAGAAAGTTTAGCCCCTTGACTGTTTAAACCGGGTTAGCTCATCTAATGTAGTAATTTCTATTTTCTGTTTCTTCTCGTGCAAGTTATGATTCAATTTTAAATTTAATGGGTTGGTAGCATATGTACTCTGTTTTTTTTTCAAAAAAAAAAAACATTTGCATGGTTTGTGTGGATACAATCACTGGACGCATGGGATCGCCCATCAAAAATGAAAGTGAACGCTGATATTATCTATCTTGATGATAGTAGGCCTGTAGATTCGGGCTCGGCTATAAGAGAGTGTAATACCGATGAGCTGCTCGATCGCTGCACTACCATGTAGAGTAGCCGCTTTGTTCCATCAGATGCAGAGGCTGTTGCTGCAACCATGTGTGCACGAAAAAAAAACAATGTTGTCTACACTAGATCTTGTGCAGGAAACGAGACAAAATTCATACTCCCTTTGCAGGCAAATATAAGAACTTATGTGATTTTTAGTACAATTTTTTTTGGGGGGTTGGTGGGGGGCTTGGGAGAAAATCTTTGCAATGACTCTTGTTAAAGCACATTGGCCAGCTCTTAATTGGAGAATAAAAATTCTTATATTTGTGGACAAAATTTGAACACAAGTTTTTTTTGAAAGGGTCAGCAGGGGAAGGCTCCTACTTGTAATTTTTTTTTGTATATATATATTGGAAAAAAGTATATACGGTAGAGTTATAGGACTTCTAGAGCCAAAAAGAAAAGGGGTAACAGCTTAAATAAAATTATCTCTCTACAAACTAAGTTTACAGCTAATTTTTTTAATCTTCTTCTACCTTGATGCACAGCAACTCAAGCTCTTCTATGAAAGGTTCCTTC
Organism: Miscanthus floridulus; assembly: GCF_019320115.1. Lineage (NCBI taxonomy): Eukaryota > Viridiplantae > Streptophyta > Magnoliopsida > Poales > Poaceae > Miscanthus > Miscanthus floridulus. Next base: position 91,500,814 of record NC_089581.1, on the reverse strand, counting down.
TATTGTTGAACAGATATTTTTTTTTGTCGAAGATGACCCTATTCCTGGTAGTCCAAAACCATTCCTGGTAGTCCAAATTATCCATCACGTCGTGATCATAATTTCCCAGAAGATGGGATTGCCAAAGGATGTTCTAGCCTCTATCAACGTCTAGAGGTTGGAGGCTAAAGTTCCACTGAATAGATAGAGACTGCCAGCAGTCCCACAACGTTAGATTTATGGCTGCCGCTCTTGTAGTCCCCATCTATCTGAAGTGGTCGGAGTGCTCGATCACCTTTGTCCGGGACGACCACCCTGACCATGTTATCGAGGCAGGACGGTTCCCTCTGGTGGTCAGCACGGTGGTGGAAGGCGTGAAGATAATGGTCCTGATTGACAGAGACAATGTGTAACACGCCAGGCCAAAACGATCAAGAATATCCCAATATGATAAATCAGTCCAAACTAGTACCACAAAAGGCCAAGATGTCACTAACGTCCCTTCTCTCAAGCCAGAGTATAAAACTCGGCAAAAAAAACCCTGCGCAACGTATAACACGGAAGCAACAACAAGAACAAAACTATAATTAAGTAAACTCCACCTCAGACGTTATTATTAAAACACAAAGGATCACTGTGACACATAAGCTAAGTTTATTACAACAATGCTAAAAGTTTTATTATTATCTCTAAATGTGGGTGAAACAGTGAAGATGAGCCGCTAATCCTATCCCCTCAAGCAAATCATCCAATCAAGCACCAGAAAAGATAGAGGGGTAAGAATAAATCTTAGCAAGCAAACTGCCTGAACATGTCATTCAAACTACAATTTAATTAGACATTGATTTAATAACAGAGGAATGTACAACAAGTGAAAATAATAACTAATAATCAATTTATTTATCCAATGACATTGACAAGAAGTAAGCATTATGCAAGATATCCAATAAAATTTCCATAAAGAAATAAACGGCATGATATACAATAAATAAACCACCTCCACATACGAATAGAGTATATTCATAATAAAAGCAATACTCCTCATCTTCACTTCATGCCAACATAAAATATCAATACAAATAAACCTCAAAGAGTGCAAATGCAATGCATATGCATGTCCACTGCCTCCATACCCAACAAGGTATGAAGCTGCATCGTATCCCTCCTCGGGCAACGTACGATGCTATACCGGTACAGTCATGACCATAGGTCAGCGACAAAATCCACAAGAGCACTCTAGAATAGTCATATAACTTTCTCACCAACCTGGCTCAAGAGCACTCCGGAATAGTTATATGATTTTCTCACCGACATGCATATACTCATGACAAGAATGCACATGATGCAATAATATGAATGCAACTGCAAGAATACTTACCACATAGGTCATATACTTCCACAATCATAAAAATATATCACTTACCATCCGATGATAAACAAACACTTACCACATATGTCATACACCTCCACAATAATAAAACATATCATTTACCTTCTGATGATAGACAAATGGGACCCAACAATTATGATCCTATATTCATTACTTTAAACGTGAATTCACAATTAGGTATATCATCTGCTTTCATTCATGCTATGACAAAATTTAGGTAGAATAAATAACATGTCAAGCTGTAGCAACCACTGCTAAGTTTATTTGCCTTGAGACGACGATGTAAAAGCGTAAGCAGTGCACCACCTGTTTAAACATCATCACCTCAGAAAATAAACTCATACAAACATTCACAAATGACACATAAATCGCTTCTATAGCATGCACTATTGTTTCCCCCAAAACAATGACGGAATAATCAACCAACAAAAGCAACCCTTCTTCACATTTTTCGTGTGGATAAATTACATGTTCAAAAATTATGGAACTTCTACAGAAGATGCAAAACACCATTATCTAGAACTTCTATATAAAACAATTTAGCATATGAGATCTCCAAGATGGCTTAAACAACCTCTGAACTGAACTGAATGTTTTTGACGATCAAAACAGGACGACAAACTTCTAAAATTCATAAATGGAGATATACTAATTCAAAAATTATAAGCTTTACCAATTTGGAAACATTAACAAAAAATTCTACAACTTTCATGCTACAATTTTTGGAGTTTGAAGAGCCTAAGATACACAAAACAAGACTGCAAAACAATTGAACTTTTCTGATGACTGAACAATAGCAGAGCACTAAAAAACTCATACTGATCCAATGTTTATGATCTTTAATAATCTAGAAAGCCTATTAAAATACCTACCACTTTCATATAGATCATTTCACAAGATTATGGACTTAAGATATCGTAAAACTGAATACATCTAAAACTGTCTAGAAGTCTGACAACACAAATGCACCACCAAACAATGATTATATCTCCTAAACCAGAACAACTATAAAGGTGATATCTATACCATAAGAAAGGTATTGAAGTATAATACTTACTAATAATTTTTATATGTTTTTTGGGCACATAAAAATATCCTTAAACAGCACACAAACAACAACATCGTAATCTCGAACTCGGTAAAACAGCAGGGCTTATTTATGAGATTAGAACCCTAACCCCACTCGCTAATCCATCGAACTCGGTAAAACCTAACCTGGATTCACTTAAAAACAGTGGGGAAAAGATAAATCTTACCCCAACAGCGAGTATGATGAACACACAATGATTGATCTCCTGTTTCCCTCTTCTTCCTTGCGGCGCTCCTGCATTACATGTCTCATTGACTTGATCTACTCCGCACATGTTATCACCATCAAGAACAGTGAGGGGAAGAATGGAATCAAGGAAAATAGGAAGAGGAGATGATGCCTAACCAATTTTAGATGAGGATTGGATATGTTGGCAATGGATGATCAAGTCCTCCCTCTCATCTCTCCTCTCTCTCCTCTCTTCTCTTCTCCGATCTTGTCTTCATGTGTGAATACGAGACGGTGCCGGCGGTGGCTCATTAGGGGATATTGGTATTAGGGTTTGACAGAGGGGTGGGAAGGACACGATAGAAAAGGGTGCGGTGTTTACTGTAGTGATGCCACAGGAACATGTGTTACTATTCACATGTTTTTTTACCCTTTAATCTTCCAAGGGCCGTAGGTTCTTGATCCGAACTCCGAATAATGCATATAAGTAGTCAAACAGAATGCATTCGATGAGCTCTATGCATCTATGGTCCCCCAATCATCCATCTGAGCAACAAGTAAAAAGTTTATTTTGTTTGCCACTCATTAAAACTCCTAATTAACTATTTACCACTTGTGCTTCCTAACACACAAAACTTATTGTGGGCTTTACACAACAGCATAAACATCCTTTACAAGGATGTTTTCGAGAAGCTAAACATCAGAACAAGCAAGTTGCGCCCCTCACACTCTTTGTTCCACTGGGATCGTCCTAGGACTGCCGAGTTATGCCTCTAGGCACCATCACCCTCTCGGTCACATTCGATGATTAGGTACACTGCTGCATGGAGACACTCTCGTTCGAAGTTGTCGATTTTGAGGGTCCCTACAACACCATCTTTGGGAGACCATGCTATGCCAAATTCATGGCGGTCCCTAGCCATGCCTACCTCAAGCTCAAAATGCCAGGGCCACGTGGTATCATTACCATACCTGGCAATTCAGGGATGCCTATGAATGTGAGAAGCGGGCTGTGGAGCATGCCGAGCGTGTTCTCATTCTCGACGAGCCGAGGCCTGAATGATGAGATTAAACACAGAATGAGCTCAGGAACCTCCTGATGCGCACTCTCATCCCCTGAACATTAGACCACGCCAGTCGCCCTCAGCGAGCATAATGTCCACCTTCCATCTATCGTTAGCCTCACCCATGACTCCGGTGCCTAGGGAGGCACCCGAAGAAGCAAAACCAGAGGAGAAAGGGGGTGAGCCGACCATGGATGACAGCTCTAGGGCTAAGACCTAAAACATCGACAACATTTCAACAATAAGGCTCGGGCTAGCCCCGAGCAAGTCAAGGGCATAGGACAGCAAGCGAAGCTTAGGTACGTCGTCAACACACCTAGTTTTTTATTATTCCCTTTTCAAATATGTTACACATATCTCGGATTGCTATGAATAAAGTCTTACGCCCTCGAGACCCGAAGGCTATTGCCCTTAAGCTACTCAGGGGTCTAAGTTATCATTCTATGCAACGCTCATCATGAGTTTTTGTCTCAGTACCTTGGAATGTTATACTAACACAACATGGTATTTGGGGCTATAAATCCTGATCCTGAGACCCCCTTTCTAGCACGGTTATGCTAACCTATCAAGCTGTCCACTAGCATGGCTACACTAGCCCGATGATAATCAACTTAAGTCTCGATCCCCCAAAAAGCTAACGTACTTTACTGTAGTCAAAATGCTCGAGGGCTATGTGCCAAACACAAAACTTGTTACTCGATTGAGGGCAAACCTATAAACGATGGCTTGTTTGATTCGGGTATTGTGCATGATCTATCATTTCATAATGCCTAGAAGGTCTCAACACTAGGATATGTTATGCTAACCTACCCAACTGTTTGGGTGTAGGCTCGAGATGGCTGACTAGAGGGGGGGGGTGAATAGTCCTTTCTAAATTTAATCACGTTGGCTAACCGAAACAGGTGCGGAATTAAAACTATCGGTCTAGCCAAGACTACACCCCTCTATCTATGTTCTCTAGCACCTTGCAAAGATCCTAATTAAGCAACAAAGATGCCTGGGCTAGCTAGAGCTCACCTAACCAATTTTAGGAGCAAGGTCACACAAACCTATGCCACTAGTATTTCAAGCAATGAGGGAGCTCCTACACATGCTAGTAAGCAAAAACACAAAGCCAACTAAGCTCACTAGCAATGCTCAATAACAAGGCAACAAATGCCAAATTAGAGAGCGCAAATACTTAGCTACACAAACTAAGCAATGTGACTAACAAGGTTACACAAACCAAATTAGTCACGCAAGGGAACTACTTCTATGCTACACAAGCAAGAAGGTAACTAGTGAGCTACATAAGCTAACTAACTACAAGAGCAACTACACAAGCACAAAGTATATGAAAGTAAATACAAGCTTATGTAAGGGGATAGCAAACCAACGGGGAGAACAATGTTGACACGGTGATTTTCTCCCAAGGTTCAAGTGCTTGCCAACACGCTATGTCCCTGTTGTGTCGACCGCTCACTTGGTGGTTCGGTAGCTAATTGGCATCACCCTGCCAAGCCCGCACGTCGGGCACCACAAGAACCTACCCCGAAAGTGAGGGTAGCTCAATGATACGCTCAACTAGAGTTGCTCTTCGTGGCTCCCGCGGGGTGAGCACAATACCCCTCACAAAAGCTCTTCTTCCGGAGCATCATACAAGCTTCTTGCAGGGCTTCGACTGGAGACCACCACCAAGCCATCTAGGAGGTGGCACCTACCAAGAGTAACAAGCACCACTGGCTTGCAACTCGATCACCTAGTGCCACTCGATACAACCTCATGATGAAATCACACTAGAATCGCTCACTCACACAATCGGATGATCACTATCAAGCATATGTGAGATGGAGGGCTCCCAAGCACTCTCAAGCATGGACACAAAGTCCCCCAAGGTGCTCAACACAAGCCATGGCCGAGACCACCTTCTATTTATAGCCCCATGGGCTAAACTAGCCGTTACCCCTTCACTGGGCAAATTTCAGGATGACCGAACGCTCCGGTCAGATTGACCGGACGCACCTTGCCAGCATCCGGTCGCTCTACGCCATCCACGTGTTGCTCTGCGTTCAAGTAGAGCCGCCCGATCTCAACAGTTAAGTTGCAACCAGATGCTGCACAGTGAATGACCGAATGCTGCTACGCCTGAGTTCGGTCATTTCCAAAGAGCTCCTCGAGCCTCTGTTTTGCGATCGGACGCGTCTAGTCCACCATGACCGAACATAGACCAATGTTCGATCAGTTCTGTGCCCACACGCCTAACTCCAGCGCCGCCTACGTCACCATATGTCAGCACTGACCGAACGCAGATCTAGAGCGTCCGGTCACTCTTTGCACCAACGTTCGATCATGAGACTGAGACCGCGTGCTCACTGCTGCTACTAACCAGACGCGCCAGTCCTGCCGAGGCCAGCGTCCGATCAGTTCTGTGAAACCCTGTCTTTTCTGTATAGGGTGCCGGTGGCACCATTGGACTATTCGCACTCTATGGGCGGACACTCCGCCGGTGAAGTTTCAAACCCTTCTTGCCTCCGTTCCATCGCCGAGTTGATCCACATCAACTCCAACTTCATCTCCTTTGTAAATGTGCCAACACCACTAAGTGTACATCACTGATGAGGACATGACACCCATGCACATGACCATGTTTGACACATGGTATGGAGGGGTAGGAGGCCAGCAAGGGTGTCCAAGTCAAGAAGGAGGTCCGAGGCTAATTCGGTTCGAGTCCCCGAGGTGGAGGCCCAAAGCAACTCAAGTTCGAGTCTGCCTCGGCCTTCAGGACCAGTCTGCCTTAAACTGGTCACCCAGGACGCATCCAGACTCCGTTTTCGATGATCCACCTATGGATGGAAAGCTAATTCGATAAGGAAGTCAGCCCAATTGGTCTCATGTCAAAATACCTTTGGAATCAACAGGAATCGTCAAAACAAGTCAGCATCCAGAATCTGTCAGGGTGCTGCGACACTGTCTTTTGGTCCGTTGGACCATGTATCATGTTTGGGCCCATTAGGGGGCGTGTCCAAGGGGGTGACGCCCAAGACTCTATAAATAGTAGCCATCGCTCTCCTTAGGGTTTGGGGGTTTTGTTTAGTTCTTGATTTCCTCATGAAACAGACGTCGTTTTGCTATAACTGTCGCCGTCAAGGCTGCTTGCTGTGAACCAGGGCCCTAGTTCTTGATCTTGTTTACCTGTGGCGATTAGTCCTTTAGAATAAAGACTTGAACTCTTTATCATTATCATAAGTCTCATATTTATTTGCAATTTTAGATTGCGTTTATCTTGTTCTTGCTTGTGTTCTCGATTCGCTTGCAGGAAAGCCTTCTTGGCGAGGTCAATCGTGTTTGCGTGGTTGATAACCAATGAAGCAGTGGTGTAATGGTTGCGGGGGTTCGAATCAATCTTGGTTCGAAGCCTAGATCATGAACATCGAGTCTCCACCAATCGATGCTATCATACCTTTCAGAAGATCGGGCCTTGTCTACATCAATCACCATGTGTATGTGTGTTAGCATTTTCACAATCATTTTCCAAAGGATTAGCCACTCAACTTGCCATGCCACTCAATCCTAGCAATGATGCAAAGTTAGATCACTCGAGTGGCACTAGATGACCGATATGCAAACAAGTTTGCTCCTCTTGATAGTACGACCATCTATCCTAAACCTAGTCATAAACTTCTCTACACACGTATGACCGGTGAAATGAAATGCCCTAAGTTATACCTTTGCCTTGCGCATTCCATTCCTTCTCATCTAATGTTGATGCAACACATGCACCAACCAATCACCAAATGATATGATCCACTTCATATCATCACGTGACTATATTGGTTCATCAATCTTGACTTTACTTGCTTTGTACCGTTGCCTTCGTCCATCGGTGCTAAGTCTTGCTTAGGCTTCACCGCCATGCGGTCCATCACTCCAAAGCCTCTGACTTGCCCTTCATGCTTGCAACCGGTCCATCAAGCCAAGTTATGTCTTGATCTTCTCCACCTTGATCACATGACTAAATGTCATGTCTCATGTGCAATGAGCTCCTTCATCATCACACGTGTGAGCTTTGCAACATCTCCATGCCATTTTCACCTTCATGGCATATGTTGCTCACACACATGTACCTGTGGACTAATCACCTGTGTATCTCACATAAACACAATTAGTCCACCTAGGTTGTCACTCAATTACCAAAACCACACAAGGACCTTTCATTGGGGGCTACTATTGTGCACTCACACACATAAGAAGATTTGTAGTTACTTAGTAAAATGGCAAATTTAATTTTATTCATATCTTGTATTACAAGAAAGATAGGTCGATAGAAGTCACCCTCGGTGAGGGGTGTCCTTGATGACCTGCTCCACTCTAACTATAGCCGTAATGGCGTTGGAGGTGGTGCTAGAGTCGACAATCAATCGATCAACGTCAACATCATCGGGCACTTCTGCCAGAAACCCGAGCTCCACCATGTGCAGATTCACCTTGGGCTGAAGGCGAAGGTGGGTAGTGACTAGGGCTATCGTAGCCCTGTGGTGAATGCCATGCGCCTCAACCTCCCTGATCCGCATCAAGACGCCACAGATCCATTCATGGAAGCCCAATGTCGCCGGTAGCACCAACCTAACAACGGCACCCACCGCCTCCTATAGTGCCGCATAACGATCACTATTGACCCTCGCTATGGTAGTGGAGCCACGTGCCTAGGCTGCCGACTCGTCCCAGAGGTGAGCCACCTCCACCAACTGTTCGGCCAAATCTTCATTGGCCCGACGTAGGTTTGCGGCCTTAGCCTGGGTAGTGGCCAATTGCCCCTGCATGTCTGAAAAGAGCAAGAATGCAAAACCCTCTGTATTAGTGTATGGATTACTCCAAGCAGGACACGAGGAAGATGAAGTTTGACTTACCGATGAGCTCTAATTGGGCCGTCGTCGCCGTGGCTTTGTCCATGGCTACTTCTTCATCTGCGCCGCCCAGCACCATCTCTGAGGCTGAGAGGCATTCCCTCATGGCTGGTCACATCTAGCTACCATACCACCATGAGGAATTGTAGTTCTGCTTATAGCACAATGTCTATTTTATGGTTCTGTAATAATAGTAGTACATGTTGAACCCTTTTTATCACTATGTTCCTCTTTAAATTAAACCTAACATCTATGTGCGATATGAGCGACATCTAGTCTGACTACCTTGTTGCAACTCGAGCCATTCCTCTAAAGAGAGAACTACAGGGTCGAACAACCCCATGCAAGTCAAGGAGTCACTCGAACACAAAATCTATTGTCCAGTGTGTTATAATCATAGAGTACCAGAACTTTCTTTCATGCACAATCAAATCTTGCGTGTGCATTCAAAAAAGAGTAACAAATATTGTCCGACGTGTTACAATCACATAGCTTTGGACTTTCTCATGTGTGTATTCAGATTGTGCCAACGATTAACATTTGCAATGCCTGACATAGGTGGAAGCATTTCATAAGAGAGGAGGAAGCTTACCTAAAGACCTAACTCCCTTTCGAGAGGGGGGGCAAGATCCAACCCATGACCTCCTAATCAGTTCATCCGAGCATGTCGACCGCACAAGCCGATCGCATCCAAGCACAAGAAGGAAACACCAGTGAAAGACAAAGTGATGCGCATAAGTTGCTCTTCGAATTAAAGTAACAAACAAGCCTTTCATTAAGATTGGAATGACCCTAGATACAATCTATGGGTCCAAGAAGGCAACGAGGATGACGTCTCCCGCATCTATGGTCACCACAATGGCCTCCATGGTAGCGGTAAAGTCACCAATGAGCTCCTCCTGCTCTAGATTGGCACCAACTGGGAAACTAGGTTCAAGCAGGTGGAGATCATGGCTAGAATGAAGCTGCGTAGCGGCTAGGGCAGTGCTAGTCCCATGGCACATCCCCTAAAAGGCCACCATCCTAACACGAGCTGGCATGACCCATAGACGGTCCTCAAGTAGGATACCCCTAGGTTCACATCATTGATGGCGACGAGGGCTGCCTCTCAAAGAGCGGCCAACTCCTCCTCCTAGGCTAAACCTAGGCACACTAGGCTCTCTGGGTTTCATGCAAATTTAATATAGATTTAACTACTGTGGATTTCCAAGCAACAATTTGTAGCTGTGTGCATTCAGAAAAGAGTAATAGATATTGTCCGGCGTGCTACAATCACAAAGATTCAGACTTTCTCGTGTGTGCTTTAGAAAAGAGTAATACACATTATGCCAGTCAATTAACATTTACAATGCCTGACACAGGTGGAAGCATTCAGAACATAAATATGCTTAGTTACTAAGTTACCTATGGTCTTTCATATGTTTGGTGGATCACTCAGAGGCCCTTGTGGAATACATTTACATCATTGTGGATGGCAAGAAAATTTGGTGTCAGGAGACGCATCCACTTCTCGCACTAGGCTACAGGCTCCTCCTCTGTGGGTCACACATTATACAACTAGTGCCCCTAGCCTATCGTACCATTTCTTCATGAAGTCCTTTAGGGCCTTCTGCATCATCGACTTTGGTGACACTACCGGCTTTCCACCTAGGTGATGAGCATGTGGAACACGTCATACTCCTGATTTAGCGTGATGACACCAATGGCAATGAACCAGGATGCCAAGTGTGGTACAACGAGCTCATCAACAAATGGTGGCCATCTTGTCATCACAATTTGCTATGAAGAACCACCTGCACAAAGCACCCTACCAATTGTATCTAGGGAACTCACCCCGTAGGAGGTCAAGCATGTTCTAGGGCAACACCTCAGACGCCCACCTCATCAGTTGGTCAACCCACTGCATCCGTAGTTTCCATTCCTCCCTATGATGGCTTGTCATGAACCTCTTGAAAGGTCCTAATGGCTAGAGGGGGGTGAATAGCCTATTAAAATTTGTACAATAACAATTTGCAAACCGGTTAGATAAATATGAGGTGAAGCAAGTGTTGCGCTAGCCTACTAAAAATGCAAGCCACCTATCATGATTCTAGTTTCTATAGTCTATCCACACAATGGCTATGTTACTACACTATCACCATGATCGGAGCCAGAGAAAGGTCAAGAACCCCTCACAATCACCACGATCGGAGCTGGAGACAATCACCAACCTCCGCTCGACAATCCTCGCTGCTCCAAGCCATTTAGGTGGCTGGCAACCACCAAGAGTAACAAGCGAATCCCACAGCAAAACACAAACACCTAGTGTCCTCTAGATGCATACACTCAAGCAAAGCATTTGGATTCACTCCTAGTCTCACAAAGATGATGAATCAATGATGGAGATAAGTGGGAGGGCATTTGCTAAGCTCACAAGGTTGCTATGTCAATGCAAATGGCCAAGAGAGTGAGGTAGAGCCAGCAACATGCCATTAAATAGAGCCCCCAACGAAATAGAGCTGTTGGGCTCACAGAGCACCCTACTGCGCACCGACCAGACACATAGGTTGGGGTGACCGGACGTACACCACCCAATGTTCCGGTCACACTGATGCGCGCCTCGTAGCCCCTCGGTTTAACCTCATCCACAGTGATCTCAATGGCTAGTCTGCTTCACGCCATGTGTTAAGTTGTGACTAGATGCGCTGCTCAAAGTGATCGGATGCTCCATCACTAGAGTCCGATCGTTTCCAGTAAGGTTCCAGAGACGTTTTTTCACGATCGGACATGTCCGGTGGCTCATGACCAGAACTGAGCCTACGTCCGGTCAACTCAGCCTCTCTCTGTTGCTTGCGTCAACTTGGAATGTGCCACCTATCTCATAATCACTTTGATAAACTAGGTAAACACATAGGGTTTTATCAATTCACCAAAACCAAACTAGAGCTTTCAATCTCCCCCTTTTTGGTAATTGATGACAACCCTTTCACAAAGATATGAATTGAAATTCATTTGAATCCATTTTGCTTGCCCAAGCATATTTACCATGTGTAAAAGGATATGGACAAGTTTCATGAATCCCATATGGTAGTAATTTCTCCCCCTACATATGTGCTAAGAGTTTAGATTGTAGCTTGCACATATGCTTAGATAGGAAATTTAGGAGACAATGTCTACCAAATGATGCTAAGGTATAAAAGATGAACCTTTGAAGCAGTGATACCAATCGGAGTGCACCAATCTACCATCCTTAGCACCATTAGTAACTAGACATACACAAAAACTAGAACACCCCATGAGATCAACATTAGAAGTAAGGGTATAGTTTTTATAATGTGAGCATGAGTCTAGTTACTTAACCTATGCATGCTAGTTTTTCATTTCATCATTCAAACCTACAACTAGCATACACCACACAAGCATGGATATTGAAATTTAAAACTTGTGCCATGCAAGCAAACATATGAAATGCACATTCAAATGCATCCACCAAGTTTATGAGCTTGCTCTCCCAACTTGTGTGCTCAAAATTTTAATTTGATCCCCTTACTTTGTCATATCTCTTCCCCCTATATCAAATTCTCCCCCTTTGTTATCTTTTCACTATCTTTGTACACTATTTCTCCCCCTATCACTTATATCTTTGTTTTTCTCCCCATTTGTCATCATTATATCTTTGTTTTTCTCCCCATTTGTCATCAATGACCACAAAGGTTCAAAATATAGATAGGTTGAGATTATCAATGTCAATCAATGGGGTGAGGATCATTTTCCCAAATATGGTTCAATCTAGATCACTTGCCAAAGATATTTAACTTGGTTTGATCCATGGACAAGCTTCTTCACACCTCCAAATAAGGGTTATCTTATACCATGTTGAGTTAAACACTTAGAGCTCATTTTCTAGATCAAACACTAGGTTTACAAGCCTAGAAACATGTCATATGCTACCACTAGACCAAATTAAGCATAGAAGCAATAGTGGTAGCATACAAACATCAAAATCATTGCATTTTCATGAATGAGCCTATTAAATGTGAAAGATGACTAGATGCACTAAACATGTCCTTAGCAAGGATGTATGCCATGCCAATCAACTTTTACCTTGGATTGCTTGATGGAGAGACATGTCATATAAGTGGGAGGGGGGGGGTGCATCAACACATATTTGAGAAATCCAATATGTTCAACTCATTCCTTAGCTTACAAAACCTTTTCTCATCCAATGGTTTGGTGAATATATTGGCAAGTTGATCTTTGGTGCCTACACTCTCAATACAACTGTCACCTTTTTGTTGGTGATCTCTTATGAAATGGTGGCGGATATCAATGTGCTTTGTTCTTGCATATTGAACCAAGTTGTTGGTTAACTTGATTGCACTCTAATTGTCACATAGCAATGACACTTTCTTGAACTTGATTCCAAAGTCACTCAAGGTTGCCTTCATTCAAAGTATTTGTGCACAACAACTACCGGTGGATATGTATTTGGCTTCGGCGGTTGATAATGCAACACTATTTTGCTTCTTCGATGACCATGAAACAAGTGATCTTCCCAACAATAGACATGTGCCCGAGGTGCTCTTCCTTTCAACCTTGCATCCCGTATAATCCGAGTCAGAGTAACCAACTAGCTCAAACTTTGCTCCTTTGGGATACCACAAACCAATATTTTGTGTATGCTTCAAGTACATCAATATTCTCTTTGTAGCCTTCAAATGACTTTCTCTTGGTGAGGCTTGAAATCTTGCACACATGTATATGCTAAACTTGACATCTAGCCTTGATGCAGTCACATAGAGTAGGCTTCCAATCATAGACCGATACAATTTTTGATCCACCATATTGCCACTTGCATCAATATCCAAGTTGCCATTTGTTCCCATTGGTGTACTAATGGCTTTGCTATCACTCATGCCAAACTTCTTGAGCATGTCTTTGATGTACTTGCTTTGACTCACAAATATACCATTTTTCAATTGCTTGATTTGAAGACCAAGGAAGTAACTTAACTCTCCAATCATGGACATTTCAAACTCATTAGCCATCATCTTTCCAAACTCTTCACAAAAGTCTTGATTGGTTGATGCAAATATGATGTCATCAACATAGATTTGCAACACAAATAAGTCTTTGCCAATCTTCTTGGTGAAAAAAGTGGTGTCAACCTTGCCCATCATGAACCCTTTAGAGAGTAGGAAGTCCCTCAATCTCTCATACCATGCTCTACGTGCTTGCTTCAAGCCATACAATGCCTTCTTCAACTTGTACACATAGTCAGGCTTCTTGTCATCTTCAAAATTGGGAGGTTGCTCAACATATACTTCTTCATTGATGTAACCATTGAGAAATGCACTCTTGACATCCATTTGATAGAGCTTGATGTTGTGGGCACAAGCATAGGCTAATAAGATTCTAATTGTTTCCAATCTAGCAACCGAGGCATATGTTTCTCTAAATTCAAGACCTTCAACTTATGTATATCCTTGTGCTACCAATCTTGCTTTGTTCCTTACTACTATCCCATCTTGATCTTGCTTGTTTCTAAAGACCCATTTGGTTCCAATCACATTGTGTCCCTTTGGTCTCTCTACCAATTCCCATACTTGATTTCTTGTGAAGTTATTCAATTCTTCATGCATAGCATTCACCCAATCAACATCCTTCAATGCTTCATCTATCTTCTTTGGTTCAATGGATGACACAAATGAGAAATGCTCACAAAATGAAGCCAATCTTGATCTAGTTTGCACACCTCTTGAAATATCACCAATGATAGTGTCCAATGGATGATCTCTTGCAATATTGGTTAGTTGGAGTATTGGAACTTGATTGCTTGCACTTGCTTGATCATTGGATTGAGATAATGTACTAGCCACTTGATTTTATTCATTGTCATGAGAGCCATTTGTACTAGCTTGATTTGTATCATCTTGCAAATTTGTGTTAGAGAGCACTTGCACTTGATCATCTTCATCATCATTCACTTGCCTAGGCCTCAATTCACCAACATCCATGTTCTTCATGGCATTTGAAAGTTGAATGCCTCTAACCTCTTCCAAGTTCTCATTCTCATCTTGGGAACCCTTAGTTTCATAAAATTCAACATCATGAACTTCCTCAAGAATACCACTATCCAAATTCCAAACTCTATATGCTTTGCTAGTAGTTGAGTATCCAAGTAGGAATCCTTCATCACATTTCTTGTCAAATTTGCCCAATCTAGTGCCTTTCTTCAAGATATAACATTTGCAACCAAAGACCCAAAAATATGCAATGTTGGGCTTTCTACCATTCAAGAGCTCATATGGTGTCTTCTCTTTTAGTGGGTGACAATAGAGGCGGTTGCTATAATAGCAAGCCATGTTGATAGCTTCGGCCCAAAAAGATTGACTCACATTGTACTCACCAAGCATATACCATGCCATATCAATGAGTGTTCTATTTTTCCTCTCAATAAGGCCATTTGATTGTGGAGTGTACTTGGTTGAGAATTGATGTTTAATTCCAAATTCATCACACAACTCATCAATTCTAGTGTTCTTGAACTCACTACCATTGTCACTTCTAACTCTCTTGATGTTTGTTTCAAACTCATTGTGAATGCCCTTGACAAATGATTTGAATGTTGCAAACACATCACTTTTGTCCACTAGAAAGAATACCCAAGTGTATCTAGTATAATCATCCACTATCATAAAGCCATATTTGTTTCCACCGATGCTAGTGTATTGTGTTGGCCCAAACAAATTCATGTGCAATAACTCAAATGCTTTACTAGTGCTCATCATGCTTTTCCTAGGATGGGTGTTTCCAACTTGTTTGCCGGCTTGACAAGAGCTACAAACCTTATCCTTCTCAAACACAACATCTTTCAAGCCTCTAACCAAGTCATGCTTAACCAATCTATTCAATTGTTTCATTCCAACATGACCAAGCCTTCTATGCCATAACCAACCCATGCTAGACTTAGTGAACAAACATGTAGATAGTTGAGCTTCACTAGCATTGAAATCAACCAAGTATAGATTCTCTTATCTAAAGCCTTTGAAGATCAAGTTAGAGCCATCTACACTTACGATCTCTACATCATCTACCCCAAATATGCATTTGAATCCAAGATAACACAATTTAGCCACGGATAGCAAATTGAAGTTCAATCTCTCAACAAGCAACACATTCGAAATACATTAGCATTTTTTGCTCTTGTTCTTGCACTCATGCTCTTTATGATCAACTTGCTTGTAACTAGTGCAAAACCAACCATTATTCTTCACAAAACTAGTCTTATGAGGAGCAAAGGCCGCCTTGCCTTTCTTGGGGGTATAACCCAATCCCTCTTTGTAGAGAGAAGCTCTTTGGCTACCCAAGCACATAAGCAAGTGATCCTCACCACCATAGGCCTTAGCCAAGGTGTGAGTGAGCTCATTGACCTCCTTCCTGAGGGTCTCATTCTCAACCATTAGTGAGGCATCATATGTGAAACCATCACTAGCAGATGAGGTGGAAGTGGAAGTGCTACAAGAAGGGTTAGTGGGAGCAAAAATGATAGACTTATAGAATGATTCATCAATTAAGTCACAAGTTAAGCCTATAGTACATGTCTCAATAGGCTTCTTATTTTTCTCATCAAGCAAAGAGGAATGAGCTTTTTCAAGCTTCTTGTGAGCATTGCCAAGCTTCTCAAGGGCTTCCTCTAGACTCTCATGAGATGAATTAAGCTCATCAAAGGCTTGCTTAAGGGCTTTTAGTTCCTTACGCAAGATTTTGCATTCCCTTCTCTTAATGTCAAAGTGTTCTTTAGCATCATCCAGCATGTCAAGTAGTTCATCCTTAGTTGGTTCATTATCATCAATATCACTTTCATTTTCATTTTCATTATCATGTTCCTCATCACTTCCATCATCACAAGTTTGTACCTTAGTGGCCTTAGCCATGAAGCATGATGGAGTGTTGAAGAGAGAAGGCTTCTCATTGATAGCAATGCTTGCAAGTGCCTTCTTCTTGGTGGTCTTATCATCATCACTATCATCATCATCACTTGAGGAGGCATCACTATCCCAAGTTATCACATAAGAACCACCCTTCTTCTTCTTCTTGAAGGTCATCTTCTCCTTCTTTTTCTTTTCCTTCTTGTTCTTCTTGTTGTCATCACTATTCTCGCTATTCTATGGGCATTGAGCAACAAGATGATTTTTGCTTCCACAATTGAAGCACCTTCTTGACTCTTCCTTGTTCTTAGATGAAGACTTCTTTCTTCTAGAATGGTAGCCCTTCTTCATCATGAACTTGCCAAATTTCTTGACAAAGAGAGCCATCTTCTCATAATCCATATCATCAAAGCTCAAGTCTTCATCTTCACTTGATGAGTCTTGCTTTGCCTTGCCCTTGGATGATGTGGCCTTGAATGCAACACTCTTATTCTTCTCATCCTTCTTCTCATCTTTCTTCTCCCTCTTTTCTTCCTTCTCATCATCGTCTCTATATGTATCATCGGTCATTATATCTCTGAACACTTGGTTTGGTGTCATGGTGTCCAAACCACTCCTCACTAGAATAGTGACCAATGTGCCAAATTTTGAAGGTAAGCATCTCAAGAACTTGTGGGAGAAGTCCTTGTCCTTCACCTCTTCTCCAAGTGCTTTGAGATTATTGACAAGCACTTGAAGCCTATGGAACATATCCGACACACTCTCATCCTCCATCTTAAAGCTTGCAAACTTCTCCTTGAGAATGTATGCTTTTGCACCCTTCACGGCTTGAGTTCCCTCAAATGATTCCTCCAACTTCTTCCATGCCTCATGAGCTCTCTCAATATTCTTGATTTGCTCAAATGTTCTCTCATCCAAAGCATCATGGATGGCACTAAGAGCAATGTCATTGTTTTGGAGTAGCATCTCTTCAGCGGTGGTGGGAGCCTCTTCATCATCAATCTCAATCTTGGTATCCACCACCTTCCAAACCTTCCTATTGATTGACTTGATATAAGTTATCATCTTAGCCTTCCAATAGGGATAGTTTGAGCCATCAAATTGGGGTGGCTTCTTAGTGTTGTTGATTTGAGCCATTTTTACTGAGGTTCACTTGCTTGCTGGCAAGCTAGTCCTCGTTGTGGCGATTCACTCACTTGGAGGTTCACGTGCTAATTGGCATCACATGCCAAACCCTCAATAGGGTGCCGCACAACCAACACAAGATGAGGATCACACAAGCCATGAGCAATTTACTAGAGTACCTTTTGGCTCTCCACTAGGGAAAGGTCAAGAACCCCTCACAATCACCACGATCGGAGCCAGAGACAATCACCAACCTCCGCTCGATGATCCTCGCTGCTCCAAGCCATCTAGGTGGCAGCAACCACCATGAGTAACAAGTGAATCCCATAGTGAAACACAAACACCAAGTGCCTCTAGATGCAAACACTCAAGCAATACACTTGGATTCACTCCCAATCTCACAAAGATGATGAATCAATGATGGAGATTAGTGGGAGGGCTTTGGCTAAGCTCACAAGGTTGCTATGTCAATACAAATGGCCTAGCGAGTGAGCTAGAGCTAGCCACATGCCTTTAAATAGAGCCCCCAATGAAATAGAGCCATTGGGCTCACAGAGCACCCTACTGCGCACTGATCGGACGCGTAGGTCGGGGTGACCGAACGCATGCCACCCAGCGTCTGATCGTGTGATGCATGCCATGTAGCCCCTTGGTTTAACCTCATCCATGTGATCTCAACGGCTAGTATGCTTCGCACCACGTGTTAAGTTATGACCGGACACATTGCTCAAAGTGACCGGACGCTCCATCACTAGAGTCCGGTCATTTCCAGTAAGGTTCTAGAGATAGTTTTTTGCGACCGGATGCATCCAGTGGCTCATGACCGGACCCGGGCCTGCATCTGGTCAACTCATCCTCTCTCTGTTGCTTGCGTCAGTGTACATCACTAGGTGATTGGATGCACCCCCTGTGCATCTAGTCCCTCTTTCTCTTCAGCGTTCGGTCAAGGGATCGAGGGTGACCTTCACTGTGCGCCATTGACTGGGCACAGGGTCAGAGTCCAGTCACTACCCAAGGCAAAGTCCGGTCAATACGAAACTTGTCCTTTTGACCCTGAACTTCACCACCCTTGATCAAATGTGCCAACCACCAAGTGTATCACCTTGTGCACATGTGTTAGCATATTTTCACAACACATTTTCAAGGGAACTTTGGAGGCAGGTTGTGCAAGAACTGTACTAGTTGTTCCTGCTGTAGGGACTTGGTGGTAGTCCACGTCTCCTCCAACCATTTCATAATGGGGTTGACCACCAGTTCAATGAGCAGCTCAGCATATGTTGAGGCAGCAAACTCATCGTCTAAGAGTATGTACTTGGGCTTGCTCACCACCTCCATCTTCCTGTTTGGTTGCTCTAATAGATCATCCACATCAACTGCTTGAACATCTCCTATAGGATAGGGACCAACATCTTGTGTGCTATGTCCGCGAGGGACATCTCCATGTAATTGGAGGGATACTAAGTCAGCAACTTCATGAAATCACTAATAACCATATCCATGGCAACCTCAGTGTGGCTCTTCTGTGGGCTTGGGGGTTGCATGGCCTTGTCGTCATTAGGACTCGAATTGGTTGCGCCCTCATCATCAGATGAGGTTGAATCCTTGGAGGGATTATTGGTTGTAGGGTGATGGAGAAGGCATTGACGCGATCAGTGCTAAGACCCGAGTACTTGCGGTGCATTCACACCTATATGGGGCTGGCGTCCCCTTGGTGGTGCAGTCCTAGGCCATGGCCAATAGTGTAGCCCATGTGTTCCATTATCTAGTGAACTGCTAGGTTGTTAACAGCAGGTGTCATCAGCGTCGTTGGATAGGGCGATACCTAATGCATGTCCAACAGAGCAAAATGGCCAAACGACAAAACTAGGCCCCCATAGACAAACAACATGGGTCACCTATAATCCATGATAGCAATGGGCATGGCATCCTCATCAGCAACCATGACACCATGAGCATCGTCAACCGTGGCGCAATCAGCATCACCAACCGCGACACCCCCATCATCGACAATGGTGGTGCCATTAGCATCGCCAACCATGGTTCTTGGGATAAAGCCAGTGTTGTGCTCTACTGGCACTGTATGCTGGATGTTGCCACTAATGGGCTCATCGAAGGCCGTGGGAAGCACAACAGTCGTGTGGATGGATGTCACAACTAAGTGGAAGGTCAAAGTAGTTGTTCACTACTAACTTTCCAGTTAAGTACGAGAATGTGTTGTGGTAGTTCCAAACATTGGATGGAGGATGATTAATAACTGCTGCATCAATGTGCTTTAATTGAGATTGGGCTGCATCTCCTCGGGGGCGTCGCATCTCCTTAGGCATCACAACCGTCAAAGTTCGCCCTTTCTGATCGAAGGACGTGAGTGTATAGCTATTGAAATTTTTGGGACCCTAAGACAGTCTGACCCTATGAAATATAGACGATTCAGATCAATGCGAGTCCATGAACAACAAAATACAATGCTCACAACTATCAGGGGCTAACAACTAGTTCTAGTCTATAGAACCCAACAATTAGTTCAGGATACAAACAGGTAAACAACTAATTGTCTAATTTTTTGTTCGCTATTTTTTAGCGATGGCTAACTAGTCACAGGCCATCCAAACAGGGCCTAAGATAGTCTGATACTAGGAAATCTTGACACGCTGGATAATAATTTTATTGAAATAACAAAATACAGATCGTCTCAACTCTTGCGTCGAGTTCACCGCATCCATCCACCGTTCGCCTTGCGCACCTCCACCTTGAGGTTAGCTTCATTGTCCTCCTACTCCTCCCATTCCTTGTCATCATCATCACCGTAGGTGGCCTCATGGATCATGCTAAAGAAGCATGTGTCGCCGACATTGAGGTGGTTGCTAGCGCAGAAGTTATCCCACCCGTACTTGAATGACGTGCGCATGACATTATTCATGAGGTACCTATTCAATCCCACAAACCAAGACTATCGAGCCATCTATAGCTCGATGACTTGCCGCTGCTAGTAGCCATGCGCTAGCTTGAAGGCCACTGGCATGTTCTTCACCTCACACAAAAAAAGAATGATGAGAAAGATGACTCTGGTAACTTGCGACATCAGTACGTTCTACGTCTCACGTGAGTGCTCACTAGATACTTTGATTTGAGGTTGTACTTCTCTAGGATCACTGCAAAACTCCTTGGCTCATGATAGGCTAGGAGAGCTGACTACCACCAGCCTCAAAAGTGTAGGTACTACTTGTGGTGGGTGGTAAGGTCGAAGACCTTGACGTTAATCTATGACCGGCCATGTCAGTGTTTTGTCAACCAACTAGCAAATTTATACGAATGTCACGCTGCTCCAAGAAGATAGTGGTAGCATCCAAAAGACAAGAGGAGTTATACTGGTTCAGGCTAGAGCCCTATGTGTTCCTCACTTCAATACTCTAAAGTTCTTACAATGGGGGGTGCAAGAATGGTGGAAGAGGTAGGAGAGCTAGAGCTAGGAGATGGACTGCCCAAATGAGAGCTTTGAGAGTCCGATGTCTTGGAAGGGGCCCCTGGCTGCCCTTATATAGAGTCCAAGACCAAGTCACATACAAATAAGGAGGTTCTTCTGACCGATGGGTCATGAGCCTGAGGGAGGGGCCTAGCTAACTTGGCTTGCAAGAAACACCATCTTTGTCACAGAACTGTCCAATTTATAAGAGCACAAGTACAATAGCAACCACCAAGGCAGTCAAACCATCACACTTGAGCCCATATAAATCTGGTAGTCCATCAAGTATCACAAAGGATCTCAATTCAACCAACATACAAGCGAAGATCGTATATGATTCAACTTAACCAGTCACATGTTACATCACCGTTCACAAATATCTCACATACATCGGAGTTCACATAGTTATTACAAACCAAGTTTAAAAGTAGTGGAAGCAAAGTAGTTTGACATCAACATCACACGTAGTTTAATACATAGCCAGTTTCATAGTCATCTCCAACCAAAAGCATAAGGGTGAGATGAAATATAGAATGACCATGCACATGGTCCTATTCCTCATCCACTGCAGGAGCAAAGCAGTTCTTAGAGTAGCCATGGTACATAACATTATCTGCAATAATGAGAATAAAACCCTAAGTATGAGAAGGCACTCAGCTAGACTTACTTGTCATCAACTAAAATACTAAGACACCAAGGAGTATGCAATGCTTTTATCAGTAGAGCTGGTAGACTTTATTTGCATAAAAGCATAAGTTGTCCAATATCTTTCAAACTATGAATCACCAGTTATTAATCCTATCTCATACTACATTAGCATCTATCCTATGCCAAACATGTTGGTACCATTAAGTCATCAGAATAATAACCATATCAAGTTGAGTTCTTTCATAATCTCATAACCAACACTTCCATCAATTACTACAATGAAGCGTACTCCTGTCAAGTTCTCACTATCCGGGAGAGACGATGATTCGAATTGATTCCTACCTAGCTGGGGAATTATTCCTAACACACACCCATACTTCCCCCATCAGGGTTGCATCAGGTCACCTTTGGGACAACTCAAGTACAATCGCGGGTAAGACCAGCGCCGCACCCTCAAAGATACAACCAATCTACCAGGAGGCTTGGGACTCTAACCCGTCCTTGGGCTTACGCCATTGGCTCTCTACACATCCTTACTACCTCCAAGGTGCGCACTTTAACTGCTCATGTCCCTAGCCTAAGTTGAGCTACTCGGCTTCGCGGTTGAAATGACTTATCCGGCCAACTATGTGAGAGGCATGCGTTCAACATGATAAGATGACCTCCAACGACCGGTCCTTAAATGACATAGATGGAATCACTATGATTTCCACAACATAAGACTCCGCCTGATCTCCAATTATTCAACATCATTAGGTTATGTTCCACAATAGCACAATACAGCCAACCGTGATCAAGTTATCACCTATAGCTCGCAGGTGACAGGAAATCACCCGACTTCTACCGGTCTAAGCATAGCTAAGCATAATAAGCGTTCCTAGACTTAAATAGGATTCATGGTAGATATTTATGGACAAGGAAAGGTAATATGCAGCAAGTGTTTCCAAACAACTCCTATCATGTAATGCATCAATACAAATAACTTTAGGTGACATTAATAAAGTAGGGAGACTTATAATGCTCCAGGGCTTGCCTTTCACGAATGTTGCTAGCTGGTGATCCGGGCACTCAGGAAGATGATCGACCTTAGGATCTCCTTCTCTAGGAATCTCCTGGTGCTGCACCTTTTGGTTCTCCTCCTATGGATCGATGTCGAGTTCCACCAATGTGATCTCCTCGGTTGCACCTATTGCATGCATATGCATAGGTAAGTCCCATGAATGCATAAGAAGGATCATGGATGATGTGATAGGGGAAAGTACATGCTGTGATAATGAGGTTAAGTAACATAATGATAACAATGCTAACTCCATGTTTACTGAGTAGGTGCATATCTCTTCTCTATTCACTTCCAATATTCTACACAAGAGAATTTCTAAGCTACACATAACAGTTACAAGTTTACATCATAACTATAGTTTTGATTATCCAAATGCTGTGATTTGGACTTTATGGAAAGATTATAAAATTTCCTACAACTCTTATTTAATCACTAAAAGCTAATTCAAACTCTATCCGAACCAAAATAGGCAATCTATCCAGCTCTATCCAAAAATTCTAGAAAACAAGTATTTTGGGAGACCAACTTTAAACAGAAATAACTCCTAAACCGTTTGGCCTATTGCCCTAAAATTTTGACACAAGATATATGAAGAAGTTATCTACAACTTTGTTATTAACTATTTTTACAATAAACATCATTATGACTATGTAACATACCCAAGAATAGAATCTATCCTAAAACACCTTTAGATTGAATTATAGAGCAATAATATTTTTACTGCATATAAGTATTCAAAATTGGACATCACCGAACATACCAACAGTTCAGGAATATCAAATACACCCAAGAAAACATAATGGTCAAGCCCAATCTATTTACTTAAATGCCTTTTTTAATTTAATTAGATAATTAGGTGAAATAACAAACATATACCAACTGGGAACAATAAATTCTTAGAAAATTACAGTGGCTTCCAAGTGCTCCCAATAGACTGCTGTACAAATTTCATATCATTTGAACATGTATAACATTCTCTACAAAAATGACAAGCTAGCAAGGTCTATTTTAGTGAAAATAGTTAACCCTATAGAAAAGTGTCAAACAATAGATTATATATTTTCCTTAGCTTCATCCTAGTGCCAGACTACTGTACAAAAATTTGCATGGCCATATGTTACTTATTTTTATCCCTATAATTTTCCTCAGAAAATACCATTTATTAATAGATAAATAGAAAGACCCTACTCCAAACAAGTTTACAGTAAGTTTATTATTTTTCCTAGCTAGAGCATGTCAACACAAGACCAGCTAAATTGGAATCACAATTTTATCACTTTTCTAGCTCAAGATATACATTTTACAATATTGCAAAAATTCAAAAATCACTTATCTAGCTATATTTTATTCACCTATAAAAATACTAGAAACTATACATTTCATATTTTTATAAAATACTACACTTCATGAGGAATATAACAAAATTTGGTTCACCAAAATTAGACATCTACAACTCAACTTATGATTTTTCAAAGTTTGCATACATTTCAAAAATAAATGCATTAGAATTAGATCTACAGCCACTGACAGCTGGGGACCAAGAGTCAGCCGGGCCCGCGTGTCATTGGCATAGAATAGAGCACCAGCACTGACTGACTGGAGTTCGTCGACGGCAAGCTTTCTGACGATGGCACCAGCACCACTAGGTTCCCCACGACCCTCCGCATGCACTGGGGTAGCAAGCTAGGCTGATTACAGAAGCTATGGGCGACGGCGGCGCTAATGGTGGCATGACGGACAGGGGTTGATGGTTCACCACCGGAGTTGGCTAAGATGGCACAAATTAGGGTTCGGCCGAGCTTCTACACCCTACGGCGAACCTAGCTCACACACAAGCACGGTGAATGGTGGTCGGAGATGGCCCGACCACATGCAGCGTGGCATGGCGGCGAGAACGACGATGATGGCCGCGGCGCTGCACATAGGGCCTTACCGTGCTCTGCTAGCTACACGAAGGGTTCGATGAGGTGGTGGGAACACAACGGAGCTACGACTACGGCAAGAGAGCGGTGCAAGCATGGTGAGGTGCCGAGCGGCTAGCAATGGCGTCGGCAGCGAGAGCGCTGCTGCGGGTGGGTGCGCTAGTGAGTGAAGGGGGAGGCATAGAGAGCAAATGAGGGCGTGGGCGTGAACGGGTGAGTGCGGGGCGCCTTTGTACCCATCGTGGCTTGACCGACTAGGCCGTCGGCGATGTACAGCCACCACGTTGCGTCATCGGCCTGACGCGGTCGGCCACCCATGGCACGGCGGCGACGGTCATCAGAGCCTGATCTCATGTCTGACAGCGCCAAATGAACCTTTCCAATCTCCTAAACCAAAGCGAAATAGCAAAAACTTGTTTAATAAAAGTTGTAGAGCTACATACCAGCTCCAACTTTTCTTAAGTGATCTAGGGCTAATTCACAAAGGTTAGCAAATTAAATCATCCCAAAGTCAGGCACAACAAACTGTTAAATCAGTTAGGACTTAGAAAATTTCCTAAGTGCCAAAAATAGTGTTTTGCTGATTTTTGTGAGCTCTAAATGACCAAGCTAGGCATTGAATTAGCTCATGACCCAAAAATAAAAGTTGTTGATCTAATCAAGTACTACAACTTTGCTTAAGGGTGCACTGCCATGAAAACACTCTATAACATAGTTCAACCTAGGTCAAACAGACAACATGAAAATGATGATTTACACTATAGCTATGACTTAGAGACCAAACTAGCCTTAGTCATGAATACCATAGTTGTTCCTTATGATATTCTAAACATGTTTAAGGTACTCCTAGGGTTCCACAAAGATTTCATACATTGGTTACAAGTAAACCCTAGCATATGTAAGGCAATTGAGTGACAACACATGCAATGTAAGCCAACATAGAGATACTATTTGAGATGCTCATCCTCATAAAGGATCAATGATGCTTGTGCTCATGCAAATGTCAAGGTTAAATGCATGCTTAACACCTAGGGTGTTATAATCTTGTCTTGGTGTAGCGCACATCCGGGCGTGGCCGTCATCATGGTCTTGTGCCCACATCGCGGCATGGTGTGGCATGGTGCTACTGTGCTGGTTGTGGTGGCACTATAGTCATGGTGATGGTTCGCTAGCCATCCTGCACAACATGGTCTCACCATGGCCTTCGTCATTGCCTCCTGATCTCCTAGGGATGCCATATGAGAGTTGGTAGCCGCCCCTAGGTCATTAGTCGTCTTATTGCTTGCAGAGCTAGTGGCCACGTTCTTGAGCTCTAGGGTCATGGCTTTTGTTGGCTTGGATGGCCTCAAATGTCAAGGCTACCATCATGGACCTAATCCTGTAGTGGGTGGGGTGGTGCATCCATCTTGTCAGTCCATATTTGGATGGTGGGTCACCATACTAGCCGTCACCGCTCGGCGGTGTTGTCTTTTCTACCACTACTACACTCGGACCTTTCACAGCCACATTGTAACCCCATCGTAGTCTAATTTTGCCCTTGGTAGTAAGCTGTCATCAGTGATGATCACAACCCTCACCATCACTATTTGAGACCGACTGCGGTGTACACTAACACTACTGTATTGGCTTATGATCCATTCATGCTAAGGTCCTTACTTCTATCACATTGGAGCATGACCCGACCGTGTGGGTATACACTAACATCGCCATATTGCGATATGATCCGTCTATGATTAGGTCCTTGTTTCCATCACATGGAAGCATGACCCGCCTATGTGGGTGTACACTTACACCCCCATGTTGGCTTATGATCCATCCGTGATGAGGTTGTTCTTTCTGTCACGTTGTACCACGACCCGCTTGTGTGGGTGTACACTAACACCACCATTTTGGCCAATGATCAGGATCACAGTTGCCTTGCACAATAAGCCAATTGTGTGTAGTGCATGTTCATCGTTGCTTTGGTGGCCGACGTGTCTGTTTCTAGGTGGACATCACCGTCACTTCATTATATGAACTATTTGGTCATAGGTAATGGTCACCATCATGTTGTAGTATGATCTGCCTCTGAAGATCCTTTAATCAGTGTTAGGTTACTAAGCCATTCAGTGGTGATACACTATTGACCCCTGCCACATGAGATGAATAGCGGCGATGATGACAAAATAGCCAATGGTCTTTACATCTGACGGTGACATAACTCAATTCGGTTTTCACAATTTATTTACTAATTTAGCTAGGCCTTAATAACTTACTAAACACACCATACAAATATAATCATTACACACCATTCATCAAGTCCACAATGAAGAGTACTTTTTATAATAACAAGCGACACTAACATAACAACTGTGTCAACTCAAGAATTAACACAAGCGGTACATAGATAGGAGAATAAAGGTTCTGCTCCCTATAGACTTACATAACGAAAACAAGGTAGATGTGCTCCTCTCCTTCTGATCGACACTCCTGCTTACAAGGCAAAGCTTCCTTCAGCTTGGTAGCCAGTGCACCATGGAACCCCTCTTCTTCCTCCCTTAGCCATTGTAGAAAAATCGTTCAAAAGCACTCAAAGTCCACAATCTGCACAAAGCAGCAGCATTAATAATATTCAACATACAAGTGCTTTAGTTACCAAGGCAAAATTGGACTATATATATAGAATCAAAACAACTCCCTACCTGAAGAAAGAACATCATATGCAACTTTACTTCTCCTATTGACTCATGAACAAGGGAACATAAGGAAGATAGTGAGGTCCCTCCGAACATAGCTTCCAGGTAGGTCTAGGATACTGCACGACCTGGGCAGGGAGGACAAGAACTTTTCTAAAGTTCATGTCATGTGTGATTAGTGTTCTGTCCTCGCTAACAAGGAAAATCAAATTCCATTCTAGGTGAACTACAATCACTCTGTAGTCCGCATCACAAACATCATAACCAAATTGAATATTTGTCCCGTCCAAATATCTCCAGCGTGGTCACCGTATGCTTCAATGTCCAGTTATCAGTACCATATTCTTCTAGGATTTAGAATGAAAGCTGATACTTCCTAAACATACTAGCAGTACACAAACACAACTGACCCTGAGCTTCATGGATGGAGATTGCTTCACCACGTGGCCTATGAATTTTTCTCCATGTCTTTCCCTGCATATCAACAACAACTATCTAGGACAACTCCAACTAGTGCATAGAACCATTAAGGAACACACTTGTTGAATATGTGCATACAACACCCTCGCCCCATTCAGATTCCTTAAACATCCATGCTACACTCTTAGATGAGTAGATGCTCACACCTACGGACTCACTCACCCTCTTCTTCCCATATTCAATCACATGGAAGTGTGAGGAGACTGTCGGATCAAACCCCATGTGAGCTAAACTAAGAGAATGATTGTTATCTAGCAGTAACCACCTTATGTTAGTCATCGGATTGCAGACAACATAGTGAAACCCAACGCACCAGCAGAGGATGAGCCCACGAAACTAATCTAAGATCATAACATCCTAAATGGGGAAGGGCAAGAAGGTCATGGAGGGGTATTCACCATTGATGCTGGGGAAGTTGTGTTTGCCTTTCCAGCTACGATAGAAGAATCCGGTGATAATCTGGGGTAGCTCCTTACAGTACTCAGATTCAGAGATGAGGTGGTTCTAGGAGCGATAGACACACTTGAAGCTGCACAAGGAGCGAGCAGTGAGGTGTTGGAGGATGAGGACGAAGACATGGTCTGTGAGGACAACCACTTCATTTCTCTTGTTGGGGGCCTCCTCCTCCATCCTGAGTTCTTGACTAGGATCGGGTGAAGCGGGTTCGGTGATGGAAACAGTGGTGCTATCGCCTAAATCAGAGAAGGAGCGCCTGTGGAGATTAGATCATGAGCTCCTTAGTAAACAAATGGAAGCTTGCTTCGTACTCAGATGTGTGAAAAGGGAAAAAATCCAAGAAAGATGGAAGGAAGTGTGAAAGCATTACCATTGCCTTTGGATCATGCGGGATTGAGGTGGAGCAGCCACAACGGTGATAAGTACTAGCCTAGTCACTGGTGGATCTCTGTGTGCCCTTGCCAATGAGGCATACCGGTGTAGGGTACTAGCTTGTTGGTGGTGAGTGGCAGCTTGCACCCTGCTGAGTAGGGGTAGTCGTGCAGTTCAGCATTGGGGAGCAAGGAGCGGCGATGAGGAGCAAAAGCTTTGGGCGAGAAGAAAGACACAGGGTGGGAGCGTGCTTTGTAAGCAACCGTTTTAGACGCAGGAATGGAAATTGTGAACAACTTTGTAAAAACATGTGGAAATTTTAGATTAAGTTCGAAATAAACTAGAACTAAGTCCAACATTCAACAATAAATGTTAAGATTTCATTAATATCTTATACCCTACATACAATCTATGGGTCTAGGAAATATGGCATTACAACGATCCTCATAACTTGCTTTGCTTTTTATAAGGTTTATTTGCATCTATCTCCTTAATACGTTCAATCAATGATTGATCTAGATGCAACAACATTCTTCCATTTGCATCTACCTCCTTAACCCATACCTAACTAAATAGGAGAATGAAGATGGGGAATAGCCTTGTGAAACCTCCTCTAATGTCCCCCTAGGAGCAGTGGGAGGAAGAGGAGAAGTGGAGCAACGAGGATATCTATTCCCACATCTAGATTGCATTCATGAGCCAGAACTGCTCTAGCTCACGAATGCAATCCAGATGATGCTTGGGCCCTTGCTCCAGTGCAAGCTCTAGAAGATCCACTGGCGCTAAGGCCCTTGCTCCAATGAAAGCTCTCCATGGGTTAGATTCCGCATGCTCTAACCATGGATGGCGATTAGTAGTGGGACCGTACCATGGAGGTGTTCCTCCCTACCTTTGTGAAACATCCTCTAACACCTAGGACGAGTGGACATATCCATTCCTAGGCAATGGCGGAAGCTGATCTTGAAGGCCTTCTCCCAGCGGTGCCAGAGTCGATGGAGGTCTAGGGTAGCCATGGCGATAGGAGACTAGGAGCAACTGAAGGGTTTCTCTAGTTTGTCCGATGGTAAGGGATTAAGAAGGTTGGGATCAGAGTGCACTTAAGAGGCTCGCCTTACCTTTGCTTAAATAGTCCCACCTCAAGACGTGAGTAGGGAAAGAACCATCAAGACCCGTGACTTGCGCGGTCACCCACGTGGGTCAAGAGCGATGGCACGGCGAAGATGACAGGAAGTGGAAAACGAGGCGGTTTACATTCACTTGCACATTTCATAGTCATCTAAAGGCTTGTCTTAGTGGTACTTTCATTTTCATTAAATAGGCCACATCTCCCATGCAATCTTAGTGGAGCACACTTCTCCTAAAATGGCGTTGGAAGTTGGATAGATATAACTGACTTCACCACGCGGCTAGTTCCGAGTACCCATGCCACATTGTAGAAGGTATTTAGCCCCTGCTCGGCTGCCTTCGCCGCCTCCTGCTCAATCAATGTACATCAATCGCTCTGCTCTGCCTCTCTAGCCCTTTGGCTTGCCACCATCCACACGCCATAGCTCCATCCACGCCACCGCATGAGCTCTTAGTTGGACTCGTTGCACTCCACATCGCGCGACGTCGAACGCTAGCAATCATGGCGGCAAGGCGGCACCCCATGTCGTTGATGGTGCTCCCTACTGACCTACCCATTAGGATCACTGGCCACCTTGCTACAACCTCATAGTGGTCTACGGGTGACCTCCTCATCCATGCGCTACATCTGCGGCAACTACACCATCGGTTTGCGTCTGTCACTAGTTCAGTTCAGATGCGGGACAACGTGGGATGACCCCATCGACTATGAAGCCCTCCTTGCTAGCCTGACCCAACTTGGCAACCCGAAGGCTTGCTTCTTCACCGGGATATGAACCTTATTCATGGAAAACCACATCCCCCAGCTATGCCTCGATGATCTCGCCCACACCGCCGATGGTAGGCATAATCTGGTGGCCTATCTGGTCGCCCTATTGCTCTATAGGCACAATGGTGCTGCCGACAACAATGACACTATGAGGCGGTACATGGGATGGGTTGAGGGCAAAGAAGAATCATGGGCAGCGACGGCGGGTGGTTGCTAAACAACAATGGGTGTGTGCTGTGCTATCGCCCGATCGTCAAGCTGATCCACCAATTGATGTGGGGCATGTTGTCGTTGCCACCGCTAGCATAGGTGCACGGTGATCTTCCATGCGCAGGCAGCGTCTACGGCAATATTGTAGATGAATGGGAACTTAGGGCTCTGTATTGTAGCGAGGACTGCAGGCTTCGCCAAGAAATCTATTTTTTCGAATGGGAATTTAGAATAAGAGACTAGTAATTCACTCTTTACATGCGAGAGTGAATTACTCCCTCCATCCTAAAAGGTAGTGTATTCTGGCATTTGAAATTTGTCCTCAAATATAGTGTATTCTATAGCTTTTGATTTCCTGTTGCTTTTCCTTAATTAATGAATAGAATAAAAATAGGAATGTGAGTTGCATGACAATAACAACTTATACAATTGTACAATGTATGATACGACATGAGCAGGGAAGGCAACAATCAATCAAAGAAATAATATGTCTACAAATACAAATGTTAAAAAATGAAATGATAGATGCGGGACTCACGCGTGGGCTTGGAGATTGACACAAAAGTGTTACCATCCACACCGTCTGTAGGTGGCGATGAAGGCTACTGGTGGTGGTGAATGGGTCCTACAAAGATGTTAGCACCTAATAATGAGGACCATGTCATATGGTGTCATACGTGTCAAAGGCACATAAATGGAACGTTCCAGGCAATAGTTAACACAGATATGTTCAAAGTTCAAACTCATAGTAAATAGTAGTATGAACAATTTTTGTACAGGATGCAGAGGTAGATTACAATCCAACTACTCATAGGGAGTGTTAAGAATGATGTCTGGTACATCCATCACGGCTGAGATGGTCATGGCAGTGGGCTGAAAGTAGATGACGAGGTCCTCTCGATCATGAAAGGACGACCATGGTGGGAACTCTGGCTCCAGCCCATGTAGGTCCCAATGCCAAAGCTAGGCGGTGGCCAGGGCCCCTGCGGCACCTTGGCGAGTGCCGTAGTTGGTCCCCTCCATGACCCGCGCTAGCAAGGCATAGAGACACTCCTCCATTGTTGCCCCCACTAGCGCCACCGCATAGACATCGACGACTACTGCCTGGTTGAGGGCGTCATAGCGGCGGCTATTTTCCGCCGACAACTGGGTGGCAATGCGGGCATTGTCATCGGCATCCCAACGAAGGAGGATCACCTCCGCCTTCTATCGGGCCAGGTTATCTTTGGCTTGATGAAAGTTCATCACCTTGGCCTATGCGGTGTGCCGCTGCTCCTCAATGGCTGAAAAAGGTGTCCAATGCGATGGTTCTTTCTTGAGGAACCAATTGGTACCTCACTCAAGTTCTAGCCGTTCATGTAAATGTTTCATAGGAAAGTGAATCATTGCAAATCTTGTGTTAATAGAAGATCTATAATCATCTTGGCCTCTCCTATTTAGGGGCTCCATACTCGATTGGGGGTGCTTCAAGTTTGTGAGGTGCTCATTCAGGGGCTCCATGTTCCCTTGTTCTTGGAAAATTAGCAGTGCAATCCATCTACTCAATGTCATCCAACTACTACCAATACATACTAGTTCTAACTATAGATGATTAACATGACTTCATACTTGAGAAAAGGAGCTTTTGACCACCATGACATGCTTGAGACTTGAATCCCTGGTGCAGTTGTGATGGGTCTTTTTTGTACTTTTATTTTACTCTAATCCAAGCAGTCACAACAGTCTAGGGGCAAACTGGTTGCTACGACATTCAAAACTAACGACCCTTTATACTATGTCCTATGAGATCAAATATACAACAGCCAGACTTTCTCGTTCATAGTAAAATTCAATAGCAAAACAACCCTATTGGTTGGTTTTGCCTACAAGTTTCTTTCTGGTTCTCTTTCTGATCTATAATATGGTAAACATGCATAACATAATTCATTCCATCAAGTCTCGTGTTGATGTAATGCCTAACGGAGGAGCCACATAGCTATTCAAATTTTACAACACATGCAAGAAAGTCCGAGCATTGTAAATCTGACCAGGCTAGACACATCTCACATTCTACTAGAATATTCCCAACACGTCTAGTATTGGAAACTGTTCGACCAACCCCTAGAATCCTAGATGGCATTTACTAGAAGTCGTCTAAGGTCCTCTACATTTGAAGCCAGGTTCCCTTTATCTCATAACTATCTCCCCATTCATCCCACAAATATTTAACACCAGGTTCCCTTTAAATCATCCTTGCTCCAACTCCAAACCAATTCAAATGATAGCTACAAAATAAGCCACTAGACCCATAGAGTAGCCATCGCCATGAGCTCCACCGAAGATCCTGCTGCCCAGTTTTCCACTTTCAAACACTGCATCAAGTGCAAAATGACGTCAAAGAACATCTTCACCATCAAGGATCCATCTAGCATGAGCATCCTTGAAGCATCATTCTCTATGACCCTAGAATGCATAGTGACCAAGACCCTCAAAGACGGTGGTCACTGGCAACCAGTGTACCTCCTGTATGACTTAGGTAGTGCCACTAGGATCTTGAAGGTGAATCAAGCTGTGGGCATCCCTAGTGACCAGGAAGGTGTCCATGATGTCCTTTGAGGCTTGATGAGGACATTCACACAGCTGTAGCAACTCAACCTCACCGACAAGCAGTGGGAGGACATCCTTTCCGAGCCTGAGGTTCCAGAACTCACAGCCCTAGCGCGCAAGGCCTACTAGGATGGCTACATCGCCCATGCCACGCTTGAGCTTTGGGTCAACAAACAATTGAAGTTCATCATGTTTGAGATGCTCTTGACACTCAGCATGGAAACGGAGGTGGCGCCAGCGAGGTGTCAGGATTGCTGCATCTACCTAGAGGATGAAACATCTCATCCTACAACCAGCCATGCTATGGACATGCCTAGCTATGACCATGCATTCCACTGCAAGTGGTTACTAAGTGGTTTAGCTAGAGATCCACCTACCCAATGTGCCGACGAGATTTGTCTATGTATCTTGACCCAGCAGTGCAGAGATTCCTCTCACACTTCACCGAAGAGGATTATTGATTAAGATCAATGTTTTATGTTGTATGAAATACTTATTATGCATCATACTCCTCTATATATATTTGGTCAAAATTCAGAATCTTTGAGTAAATCTTCGCTCTGTCGCTCTAACCGCCGCAATCTTGTCCGCAACTCCACTTTTTCTTATTTCCTACCTTCCTAGAGCTCTCCCATTCCCTCTGTAGATCTAAACCACAAGGAACATGTAGTTGCCTTCTCGTACATGTGATCAACACAAAAAATACATGACTCCATGCCATCAGGCCAGACACCCAAGGCAACAGAAATAACAAATAGAAACCAATTAAGGAAACTTCATCCACTACAACATTTTCACTGTTTGAGGCATTCAAAAAATGGCAGGAGGACTTTCTTGCTTGTTCAATAACATTTCAACACCAATGGCACTTCTTTTCTGCATTACATTAAGGCCAGACTTGCTCCTCGATTCAAGGTTCTGGCAAGTTTAACAAAGTTTGACATAGACATGCAAATAACACAACATATATTAGCAAGGGTTCCTACTACATGAGCTCAACACATACACTACATCACTTTGTGCCATCCCACAGATCAAAGCCAGTCATGGCTACTACTACTTGTACTACTGATACATGACAACAAATAGTACCCAAAGCACACAAAATCTCAATGTTGTCAAATCGGTTTGGTCTTGTTGAGATAGTTGAGGTCATAAGGACTTTTGATCAAGTTGAGACGGTGAACCATCTTGAAAATGACACAGTCTCCACTGACATCAACACTGTAGTTAGAGAGCCGATGGGCATCCACAATAGTGTGGCAAAGCACAAAGCTTTCTCTAGAATCATGGTCTTCAACAACTCTGGTAATGCGTTGTTGCCCAACAACTGCATGAACAACAGCTTCAATGATTAGGCATCGTGCAACTCGGTCATATACACGACGCTCCCAAGTCACAAGCAACCTATTCTATTCTCCTGGCTCCACACCTAGCTGCCAAAACACATCATTTGTTGTAGAGTACACATCCGTTGTATGGTAAGTAGTTGACATCTGTAAACATGATTTTGGTTAGAACAAATGACAATCAAGGAAAGGTGGGAAGCAATGATGTTAGCAGACACAACAATAAGTTCATACAAATAGTATGGTTTGATATGAAGCACATTACCTTTATCTAGATCCTAAAACCACCAGGGAACATGATTAGGAAAATGCAAATGGGTGAGGGAAGGGGGAGCAAGCAGATTGATGCAATGCTATTAGACGAGGGAAGGGGAACACTTCTTTCATATAGACCTTGCATGGTTGATGAGAGTGAAGTGAATGCGGAAGGAAAACTAGACACAAGAAGGAATCAAGAAAAAGGAGCATTTGACCACCATGACACGCTTGAGACTTGAATGCCTGGTGCGGTTGTGATGGGTCTTTTCTGTATTTTTTTACTCTAATCCAAGCAGTCACAACATTCGAGGTGCAGACTAGTTGCTACGACATTCAAAACTGATGACCCTTTATACTGTGTCCTACAAGATCAAATATACAATGGCTGGACTTTCTTGCATTTGTAGTAAAATTCAATAGCTATGTCTCATCCATCATGCATTTGATCTAAGGCGATACTTGTTGAGATGAACTCCTCGCTGCATGGTCCTTGCAAGTTCAACTAATTTTATCAAAGACTACTGATATGTGTTTGGTTCTTGCAAGATCAAAGCCACTCATGACTACTAGTAATATTGATATGTGTTTGGTTTAACAAACTGAGGCACAAAGCAACCCTTGCACGATTGCGATGAGTGAATTGAATGCATGAGAAAAGCCTCGCAGTTATTTAACTCCAAGCATTCATAGTAGTCAAGGGGCAGACTGAAGAGTGAAGACGAGTTGCTCTTGCTTCCATAAGTAATTTCTCTTGCTTGGTTTTATAGAGCAGTAGCTAGCTAGAGATGGTTACATGGTTTCATAGATCCTGATCATCAGCACTCGCTCGGCTATGGCTAAAGATGCCGCTTCAAATCCAACTACCTTACTAGTACTTCATGCATGTAGCCATAGCCAGTGTAGTTGTTCTTTCTAGCATAGCCAATCTGGCAAAAGTTCTAGTCATAGCTCAGTACCAGAGTAAAATGTCTGGGCTGGTCAAATTTACACGACTCGGACTATGAAGCGTGCATGCGATTTACAAGAAATAGGTAAACATCATTTCATCAATACTATACTTGTCTATATATATTTGGTCAATAGAGTTTAACCCACCTA
Organism: Miscanthus floridulus; assembly: GCF_019320115.1. Classification (NCBI taxonomy): domain Eukaryota; kingdom Viridiplantae; phylum Streptophyta; class Magnoliopsida; order Poales; family Poaceae; genus Miscanthus; species Miscanthus floridulus. Next base: position 91,464,737 of record NC_089581.1, on the reverse strand, counting down.
ATACAAAGTTCAACAAAACTCCATTTACATGGATATTATTACAACAAGATAAACTAAAGAACATCACCATTGTCCTTGTGAACATTGAAAACACAAATCAGAACATCAGTGTTATGAGATACTTGAACATCACACCTATTTCAAAAATAGAGAACAAGGGCATATCTCTAATGCCATAGATACTAAACATTAACATCATCTGACCATGTTGCTACTACTCAATTGAAAGGAACTACACGAACTCCACCAATCTTAGGATCATTCGAACAGATTGTAATATAACGGATACGATGAGAAAATACTTCTGCACCACGAAACTCATAGCGGTATGAAAGCAAAGTATGGAGATCTACATTTGAAGGAACCACAACAAACACATAGGGTCCTAGATGATCTTGAGCAAGACGGTAGTTTCAATGGCCAAGAACTTGATGAAGAACTATAAAAGTAATGTACCACCTACTATAAAAGTTAGAATGCACTGCAAGCACTATAACCCTTGTTTGTAGGCCATGGCGAACACGAAGCTCGCGAAAGACATAGCGATACACAGACATGTCCCAAGAATGATCATAGTTATCCATGGTCTATGTAAAAAAGAAAACAATATGTAGAAAAAACGAAGAACAAATATGCGTAGTAGTAGGGTGGAGGGCAAAAGCTTTGGGATGGAACTAAAGATGCAGCTTTAGAGAGCCTTCCTCTTGCCCCTTGTCTCTACTGTTATATAGTTCATGGGTCGTGAACCACCCCATGACTCGCGCATGCACGCCTATGCGCCATGACCCCACATATACAACGCAAGAGTTCACACGACCTATATTTTGTTATTTCATCAAAACTATGATCTGGCCGATCAAGCTTTCTTTAGTATCGGACTATCTTAGGCCTTGTTTGGATGGACTGTGACTAGTTAGCCATGACTAAAAAATTAACCAATTAGTTGTGTTATTAGTCCATACCTGTTTGTATCTTGAACTAATTGTTGGGTTCTACAGACTAGAACTAGTTGTTAGCCCCTAGTAGTCGGGTTCTATGGATTAGTTGGATGGCCCCTGTATTTTGTAGTGATCCAAATCATCTATATTTTGTAGGGTCCGATTGTCTAAGGGTCCAGAAAATTTCAATATCTATACACCCATGTCCTCCAATCAGAAAGGGCAAACACCGTTAGTATAACTAGTTACCAAATGACTTGAGCTACTCCACGCTCAATAGTTTAACCAACCTAATACAAAGTTCAACAAAAGTTAACAAAGACATGCATGCCAATAAGACTTCACATATGGTCATCCCACAGACCAAATGTAGTCGTGACTTGTACTACTAATGCGTTCCATAGATCAAGGGTCGAGGCAGGCGTGCAAGATGTTGTCGTCCATGTTCACCTTTGCTAAGACAGCGTTGGCGACTAGCTCGAGCCTCACAAACAATGGGAACATACTTGAGTGATGGAAAGTACAGCACCGACTATGATTTTAGTGAGGAGGAGGATGATACGGAGTACCGGTGAGTCAGCGAATCGCAAGAGCACTAGCCAGGAAAAGCATGCTTTAATTTTTTTCTCTTCTCTGAAAACTCAAAGAACCTTAGAATCCATGACTACTTTTTCTAGGGTGGGAAATCCATGGGGATATCATTTGAATAACCCATTTAGTTTTTTGAAGGGTTTTCCATCCCTAGGCATGCCTTCCTACTGATGCAGTCACACATACAAAAAAATCACCAGCTACAGCGCAATAAGCTACAACGAGCAGGTTTATTTTTTCTTTTTTTGGTATTTTTAGGCGTCAAATTCATGGATCTTTTAATTGTTTGTTATCATCCTCTTTTAGTTTTATGTTTATTTATATTATGAAAAAACCAAAAAGGCAACAACTCACTGATTGGATATATAAATAGGTGCACGAGAGAAAAAATGAAAAGACGAATATTAGGTAAGTACAACATTTTGTCGTAATCATTTCCTATTAAAACATGAAATAAATTTCGGTCTCTGCTGAACACCGCACCGAGCAGTCCCGCCAACATGCACCGAAAATTAGATGTCTCTCTTTTGCCCTCCGCATAGAAAATAGGTTTACCACACCATCGATTTCAGACAAGGGCATTTTTGGTAATATGATGGCCACATAAAAGCACAAAGAGTCACCGTCTCCGTCTTCATCTCCATTCTCCAACTGCACCATCTCTCCTCTAGCTCCAAATCCTAGTCCCATGGCCTCCCTGTCCACTCTCCAGCCGCCCCGTCTGCCACCCCACTCTGAACCCTAGGCGCCATCAAAAGAACAGCTCGACTCCCTCTCCACTCTCCAGCCGCACCCTATCTCATACATTTCTAAACCCTAGCCAGAGCTAGATCCCCTTCGATTCGTCGATAGCAAGTCGATCAGCTAGCGGCGGAAGGACCACCTCGATAAAGGTACAAGCAGGATCCAAATCCCCAACCTAGCTCAGAACCTATCACGACCGATCAGATCTAATCCCTAGCTAGAGCCAGATCTGGTACCCCTTCGTCAATGCTGGCTGCACCAGCTCCATGACCATGATGACATGATGGTGGTGCTGATGACAATGCAAAGCTAGCGAACACGGATGAAGAGGTACCCAAATTCTTTTTATGATGTGTGCTCTACTGTAGTGGCTAAACCAAGGATATGTAGATAGTGATGGGGTTTCATATTTCCTATAGTTGAGTGTAGCTAACATGTGCTTTATTGGATTAATGCATTCCATATAAGCTGTAGTTACTAGTTTGGTGCTTATTTGCATACTCTTGCTCTGTTGTGTTGACATTCCGTAGAAGATTTAGTTAATAAATGCCTTTGTAATATCGATGAACAACCACTAACTGCTAATGAACAAGCATGGGATGCACAGATCACAAGGAATCATAGAAAGATGGAAGAACTTGGAATACGTGTGGGCTCAAAACCTATGTCTCCAAAGGCAAAAAAGTCAAGCACAAAGGGTAGACATGATGAAGATTTGGAATATATCCCTGAACCAAGGAAGATAGTTGATGGATTTGATGATACAGATGAAATAGATTTAGATTTAGAAGATCAGATAGTGCCCCTATCAATTGAGGTGCTTGTTCTATCTTGTATTTTGTTTGAAGGGGGAGGGGGTGTAGGTAGCCATGCAATTCTTTACTATTTGGATAGCAATGGAACTTGTACATGCTTGCTGCTTAAGTTTGTATCTCCAAATTTAGTATCTAGGTCAAAGAAGCCATAGAGGAGGCTCTGCCTGCAGGACCAAAGGCAGTGCTGCCATGAGTCCTGGTCGAAGGCTCTCCAAGCGAGTGAGGTCAACACCACCAAAAGTGGCTGCTCATGGCTTTTGTACTCGGAGGTCTTCCACTAGCAAAAGAGTGGACGTAGCAGCAGTAGGTGAACATAATTCTCCATCATGACCGACACCCGGATTGAGGGATCAATTCCAAGTTCATCAATTGACTAAAGACATTGGTCGAGATGGCACCCTACCTAGCCCTGAGAGAGACTCCTCATGGCTAGATGATGGTAGCCCTACTAAAGAGGAGACCTCTTAGCAAACTGCCATCTCCCCCACCCGCAGAACGATGAAAGTTGACACGGTTGGTATTACCATACAGATGTCTATCAATCAATTTGCATTAGCTATTTGATATCCATGTAACTTTTCTAACAATCTAAATGTACGAAAACTATGTAGTACCATTGCTAGGAAAAGTGAGGAAGCCAAGGCCTCAAACTCATGGAATTATGCTTGACAAAATGAACAAATCAATAGGAGGAGTGATGATGGGCATCTCTGTTGCCAAGGGGAACAGAAGGCCACATGATCCAGTGCAAGCTGCCAAATTTGCTTCAGATGCAGGTGTAGTAGTCAGGAGTGAAGTACTAATTTTGACGCATTGGAAACAACACAAGGGGAAGAGGCCTGGCACTGTCTATTGCACAAGATTTGTGGATAGGCTAAATGTATGTATGGGTATCCCCTCTTGACATTCAACTCTGCTTTGAGCAACTTTAATAGACTTACTTTTCATTCACACTACTGTGTGCAGTGAAGGCTGCATGTTAACAGTGCTCACTCACCAATAAAAGAATCTTGCTAGAATGTAATGCAGTCTATGGTACGACAGGCATGGTACAGGTTGAAGCAAAAATACTTTATTAGCATCCTTGCTAATCAGATCCATATGACCTCTCTTGTCTCATCCATGAACAATGCATAGTGGTGTGAACTTGTCGAAATTTGGTCTAGTGCTAAGAACAAGGTGTGTGAACCCATCAATTTCCTATATAGTCTTGCTATAGTCTACTTGTGCTATAGTCTAACACAAATGAAGCTATAGGAAACATCTAAGAAGAACAAGCAAAACCGGTCGCAGAACCGACCAATTTATAAGAGTACAAGTACAATGGCAGCCCACAAGCAGTCACACTGTCATACTTGAACCCATATAAACCCGGTAGTCCGTCGAGTACCACGACGGGTCTCGATAAACGATTACAACAACCAAGATCGTACAGGATTCAACATACATGCCACATATTACATAAAGTTCACAGATACATTTTCATCATCAGAGTACAGATAAAAGTTATTACAAACCGAGTTTGATAGATAAAGCGGAAGCAATTAAGTTCAAAAATAAAGTTTCCAACATAGTTTGATACAGTGCCAAGTAGGATCACGGTCCACAAAAGCAAAGATAGGGATTAATAAAGAAGCCTGCCCAAGGCTTACTCCTCATCCATGGCGGGATAGAAGCAACTCTTGCAATAACCATGATACATAGTGCCATCTGCAACAATGGGAAATAAAACCCTGAGTATAAGAAGGTACTCAGCTAGACTTACCCATCATAAACTAGAAATAAATCGACCCCAAGGATTATGCAAGGCTGTATAAGTGGAGGTAACTTGACAACATTTTGCATAAAAGCAATTGACTTAGTTGTACAATTACGATTCCTTTATCAAGTTAATTATAACTATCCATTTCTAGGTTAGCAACTATCCTATGCCAAACATGTGGTATATCAATTTAAAAGCATACAATAGTAACCATAGCAGGTATTGTAATTCCATATTCATCTGAACCATCATGTTCCATAACACAGTTACTACGATGTTGGAGCTAGCCAAGTTTCTCACTATCCGGGAGAGACAGCGATTCGAATCGATTTCAACCAGCTGGGAATTTATTCCTAACACAAACCCAGGCATATCACGCGAAGGTAGCCTTAGGTCACCTTTGGTACAACTCAAGTCCACATTTCATGGGTCCGTAACGCGCCGCACAATCTGGGACACTAGATGCTAGGACGTTCAGGCCTAGCCTGCCCATAAGCTCAGTCTGATTGCCCCCCGGAAGGACCGCACAACAGAATAGATCCCGACCTGAGTTGAGCTACTCGGCTTCGCGGTCGGAATGAGTTATCCGGCTAGCTAAGTGATAGGCATGCGTTCAATTTGTCAGAAGTTCCAACAACGGAACGGTCCTTGATCGGCACAGACGGAATCACATGAGTCATCCTACGCATAGACTCCGCCCGGTCCTCAATTTTCTTTTACCCCATGGTTCTGTTCCACGATAGCAAATATAGCCAACCGTGCTCCGGTATCCACCTGTATCTCGTAGGTGACAGGACATCACCCGACTTCTACCGGTCTAAGCATGGCTAAGCATATATTCGATCCTGGACCTATACCGGTTAAAGGTGTAATATCTGGACAAGGAATGTATATGCATCAAGTGGTTTCATTCAACTCTTATAACCTAATGCATCAATCATAAGTACTTAAGTAATCATTTGTAAAATACTGGGAGACTTAGAATGCTTCGGGGCTTGCCTCGCAGAAAGGAAGTGGGGCGGTGGTCAGGACACTCCGGAAGCTCTTTAGGATTCTGCTCCACGCCTTTGGGAGCTACGACTTGAGGATTCTCCTGCTGGTCCCCTTCCTCTACTTCGTTGAATTCCAGCAACATTATTTCTTTCTCCGATCCTAGATGCATGAATATGGCATACGATATTGCGAATGCATATATGTTAACAAGGGTGGTGTGATGATACATGAAGAATGCATTCTTGCAATTATTCTTATCAGCATGTGGTTTAAGTAACAACAAGTGCATCGCGTTTACTGAGTAGGTGCATATCTCTTCTTGATTATGCAATTAACTACTTCAACAATTTATCAACTACTTCACAAACAGCAGCTACTTGTTTTACTCATAACTGGAGTTCTAATTATCCAAATGCAGTAATCCTGGACTTTCTGGAAAGCTTATAAAATTACCTACAACTTTGTTATTAACCATTTTTACAGCAAACATCATTTTTAACATGCATCTTATCAAACTCCGGAATCTGTTCGGAATCCTTCCAATTCGCATTACAATGTAACAATACTTCTACTTCATGTAATCATTCAAAGTTTGACAACACAAAGTCTACCAACAGTTTAAGCATACCAAATACACTCAAGAAGATATAATGGTGAAGCCCAAACTATTTCTTTATATGCCTTTATTATTTTATTTAGATACATAGGTTAAATAATAAATATATATCAAATGTGCATAATAAATTCTTAAAAATTTACAGTGCCTTACTAATGCTACCAAAAGACTACTACAAAAGTTTCATGCCATTTTATTACAGTAAAACATTCTATACAAAAAAGACAAGGCAGAAAGGACTTAAAATAGCATAAATAGGAAACCCTAGTGAAAAGTGTCAAGCAACAGATTTCCTATTTTTCTTAGCATCCACTATGGTACTAGGATAACCTCCAACAATTTCATGAATATTGGATTCCTAAATAATTTATAAAATTCATACAAGGATTACCTATTTATAAAAGGAAAATCTATAACTACAAATCTATGCATGCACTGATCCCCAAATTTTTACCAGAGATTATACATGTCAATAATAGCTTACCACAAAAATTTCATAATTTTTGGAGCACAGGAACTGTAGATATAAAATAAACAATTTTGCATGCATTCAAAAACACATTTCAAATCTCCATTTAAATCTTCCAAACTTTCTACTGTAAGTGTCAAGATCATATTTTTCCTAAATACTACACCTCCTAAGGAACATTACCAAATTTATTTTACAATTTTTGAAGCTACCAAATTGGAGATCTAAAAATTACAAAACAGTACAAAATCTGGAATTAAATGAACTATCCTATACTCTCACTGCCGCTGATCAGTGGGACCTGCTGGTCAGAGGACCCCATGCGTCATTGACCCAAAATAGGGCAGCTACACTGCGCGACGGTGGCGCGGCCAAAGCTTGCCAGCGACGAACAATTCCGATGACGGCACCGACACTGATGTGACCACCAAGACACTACGCATCTATTGAGCTAACTAAAAGGACCAGTCGCCGGAGCTAACAACGATGGTGGCCTGAATGGCGAGGCGGTGGAGTTGGACGACAGTGAGACGCCAGGGCTGGCCATGAAAACTCAATCAAACGCTACACCGAGCATCGACACACGACGACGAAGCTATTGCACTCACTATCACTGCTAGAGGTGGTCGGAGATGTCCTGGCCATGGCGTCGTGGCGTGGCAGTGAACTCCGGCGAGGCTGCGCGTGGCGCTAGAGCTTTACTGAGCTCTATCAGCGGGCACTGGTGGATGCGGTGAGCTGCTGGGGTGGCGGTGGAGTGCTGCGGTGGTGATGGAGTAGCTAGGCGCGAGCTGGTGCCATCAACGGCGATGGTGGCGCCCGGTGCCAAGGCTGCAGCTGCTGCGGGTGCTGCGAACGGCGAAGGAGGAGCTGGGAAAGGAAAATGAAGGCATGGATAGGAGCGGGTGAGCGCTGGCATGTTAAAGGCTCGCTCTGGCCGGCCTGGCCGCATGGGGCAGGGCATCGGCAACACGCGGCCATCGCTGCCTCCACGCGGCGGCCCTGTCCTGGCGACGGTCGGCCACTGAGCCGAGCGATTCAGTTAGTTCAGACTCGCGATGTGATGCCTGACAGCGGGTTTTTCATTTGAATTATCTCCCGATACAAAGCCATTCAGTGAATGATTCCAAAACAAAAGTTGTAGTCCTAAGTAGCATCTACAATTCTTGTTCAATGAACTCGTGCTAATTTGCAACCAAAACTGAGTAATATCATCACAAAGATTGGCTTGTCAGTCGGTCAGTTAACAAGGACTTAGCAAATTTTGTTAAGTGTTGACATGTTGATTTTTCTGATTCTTGTGATCCAATTTCAAACATGTTAGGAGCTGAATCATTCAATGACCCAAAAATAAAAGTTGTTCCTTATATCAAATACTACAACTTTGCTTTAGTGACCACCTCCATGCAAGGTCTCTAACACCTAGTTCAAACTTGGTCAAACATGTCACATTTAAAAGATGATACACTTCAAACTATGGCTTAATGACCTAATTACCCCTAACCATGAATATCAAAGTTGTTCATAATGATACTCTAAACATGTTTAAGCAAATTGCAAGGTCATACCATCATTTATGTATTAGTCACTCATAGTGCTATTTAGTTTAATCACATGAAATCTTAAGTGTTGGTTCATGCAAGGTGACTTCATGAACCATGTCCTATTTGCTAACCTAGGTGTTGCTACATGTTTGTGTGACTTACATCCACCAAGTACATGTGTACACTCATGATCATATGCATATACACATGGAGACATGAAATAATGAGAAAAATTGCATATGTTCAAGGAAACATGCGATAACAAGCAAATGTTGCAGATGTTTCAATCCAATGTTTCAATTGTAAATGCTTGTTTATGAATGCTTGATGCTCATGCTCATGTTATGCAAGTCAAGTTATGCAAGGCTAACACCCGAGGTGTTACAGCCCCTCCCCCTTATAAAAATCTCATCCCGAGATTTGCAAGACCTACCATTCCTGGAAAAAGGCAGGATAAACTTCTCATAAATAATCTTCTCTTTCCCACGTAGCATCGTATTCACTATGATTGTTCCACACCACCTTATAGAACTTAATAATCTTACTCTGTGTCACTCTTTCCATCTCCTCTAATACTCGAATTGGCTTTTCCTCATAGGTCAAATCCGATTGAAGCTGCACGTTGGTGGGTGCAATAGCTTCTTCAGGTACTCGAAGACATTTCTTCAACTGAGAAACATGGAAGACATCAAATATTGCACTCATCTCTAGTGGAAGTTGTAACCTATACACAACATTTCCTTTCCGTTCCAAAATCTTGTATGGCCCCACATATCTGGGTGAAAGCTTCTTTTTCATCCCAAATCTCTTCACGCCTTTCATGGGTGATACTTTCAAGTATACATAGTCACCCACTTCAAAAGTCAGTGGTCTCCTTCTTTATCAGCATAACTCTTTTGTCTCGATTGAGCTGCCTTCATATGCTGTTGGATGATACGTACTTGCTCTTCAGCTTCATTGACAAAGTCAATACCAAAGTATCTCCTTTCACCGGGCTCAATCCAATTCAATGGAGTTCTACATTTTCTGCCATACAATGCTTCAAATGGAGCCATCTTGATACTTGCTTGATAATTGTTGTTATAGGAGAACTCAGCTAAAGGTAACCATTTCTCCCATGAACCTTTTGAAGATATAACACAAGCTCTAAGCAAATCTTCTAGGATTTGGTTCACTCGCTCCTGTCTGTCCTGAAGTTTGCGGATGGTATGCCGAACTTCTAATTAGCTTGGTTCCCAAAGCCTGGTGTAAGTGCTCCTAGAAACGAGCTATGAACTGTGGTCCTCGATCTGATATTATGGTCCTAGGGCACTCCATGTAGTCTCACAATTTGAGAAATGTACATCTCGGCGTACTTCCCCACAGTGATATGTGGTGTGAACTGGTACAAAATATGCTGACTTGGTGAGACGATCAACAATAACCCATATTGAATCATGACCTTATGGCGTCATTGGAAGGCATGTGATAAAGTCCATACTGATTTCTTCCATTTCCAACCTAGAATAGGCAATGGTTGAAGTAATCCAGCGGATTTCATATGAATAGCCTTTACTCTACTGCAGTTATCACACCTAGCGACATAGGCTACGATCTCTTTCTTCATCTTAGTCCACCAAAAATGGATTTTCAAATCTTGGTACATCTTACTACTACCCGGATGGATAGATAATTTGGACGAGTGAGCTTCATCTAAAATTTGATTCCTTAGCTCATGGTCTTTTGGTACCACAAGTCGGTCCTCAAACCATAAAACACCTCTTTCGTCCAATCTGAAATGCTTGGTCTCTTGCTCTTGCATTTTTCTTTTGATGTGACTTATTCCTATATCTGTCTACTGCAGCTCTATGATTTTGCTCTCAAGTGAACAACTGATCGTGATATTGTGTAGTACCGCAGGGTGTAACAAGTTGAATCCATCTTCCAATAATGCTTCTATAGTGTTGCAATGAGACTTTCGACTGAGTGCATCTGCTACTACATTAGCTTTACCCGGATGGTAATGCACTTCTAAATTATAGTCCTTAATCAATTCTAACCATCTTCGTTGTCTCATGTTCAGCTCTGGTTGGGTAAAGATATACTTGAGACTTTTGTGGTCAGTATATATATGACATATATTGCCCAACAAATAATGTCTCCATATCTTTAATGCATGAACAACTGCTGCAAGTTCTAAATCATGTGTAGGGTAGTTGACTTCATGCTTTCTCAATTGCTGAGAAGCATATGCAATAACTCTTCCTTCTTGCATAAGCACACATCCCAAACCTATTCCCGATGCATCACAAAATACATCAAAAGGCTTTTCAATGTCTGGTTGTGCTAGCACAGGTGCGGTAGTCAACAAAGTTCTGAGGGTGTGAAAAGCTGCTTCACATTCTGGTGTCCATTTGTACTTCTCATCTTTCTAAAGTAGTCTGGTCATAGGCTTAGCTATCTTTGAGAAATCTGGAATGAAACGACGATAATATCCTGCTAACCCTAGAAAACTCCGAACTTCATGAACCGAAGTTGGGGCTTTCCAATCCATGACCTCTTGTACTTTTGATGGGTCTATAGAGATTCCATCCCTTGATAAGATGTGACCTAAGAAAGGTACTTTGCTCAACCAAAACTCACACTTGCTAAATTTCGCATATAGCTTATGCTCCCTCAATCTGGATAAAACAATCCTCAGATGCTCTTCATGATCTGACTCATTTTCTGAATAAATCAATATATCATCGATAAACATGACCACGAACTTGTCGAGCTCAGGCATGAATACCGAATTCATCAGGTACATGAAGTAGGCTAGAGCATTTGTTAGTCCGAAAGACATAACCAAATACTCATATAAGCCATACCTAGTAGAGAAAGCAGTTTTAGGTATATCCTCCGGTCTGATCTTGATCTGATGGTAGCCTGATCTCAAGTCAATTTTGGAGAATACCTTTGCCTTCGCTAGCTGATCGAACAAGATGTCGATGCGAGGCAATGGATATTTGTTCTTGATGGTCACAGCATTGAGTGGTCTGTAATCTACACACATTCTCAGTGACTTGTCCTTCTTTTTCACAAACAAGGCTGGACATCCCCACGGAGATGAGCTAGGTTGGATAAGACCCTTGTCCAATAGATCTTGTAATTGAACCTTAAGTTCTGCTAACTCATTGGGTGGCATTCTATAGGGCCTTCTTGATATGGGTGCCGTACCTGGCACTAACTCGATCTTAAATTCCACATCCCTATCAGGTGGTAAGCCTGGTAATTCCTCTGGAAATACATCCGAAAACTCACAAACCACTGGGATATCACAAAGTGTGGTGGTTTGGATAGCACAAGCTAAATGTTGGAGTTCAAAATTGCGGGAGAGTGGTACTAGAAAAGCATTCCCTCCCGTGGGTTCTCTCAACATAATAGTACGGGTGCTAGTGTCAATAAGAACACCATGATACTTCATCCAATTCATGCCTAAGATTACACTTATCGATAACCCGGGCAATATTATCAAATCCGTTGTGTACTCCCTCCCTTGTATAGAGATGAGCACATTTTTTACTATCTTTTTGGTAGAAATAGTACCTCCTACTGAACTTATATTATAACCCCCTTTGCTTACTTCAATTATTTCCTGATCATGTCTAGATGCAAATGCTTGACTCATAAATGAATGAGAAGCTCCTGAATCAAATAAAACAACAGCGGGATGCTTGTTGACGAGAAACATACCAGCCGTGACAACTTCTCCAGCGGGCACTTCCTCAATAGCGGTATAATGCACGTATCCTGACGTGCCCTTGCGTTCGCCTACCTCTGATTGTTCTGATTTGGGTTGCCATTCTTCTTGGGGTGGGGGCATTCCTTGGCCCAATGACCCATTTGGTTGCAGTTGAAACATGGCTGATTATTCCTAGGTCCTGTGGAGCTCCCCTAACTGCCAGTCCCTTTTGGTAAGGCAATAGTGAATGCCTTACGGAATGGTTTTTGAGGTCTATCGTTCTGAGCCTTAGGTGGTGGAGGCCTAAACTTGGGTGCAGGTGGACGGAATTGTGGCCTAGTTGTGATAGGTGCTTTTGACTGTGAAGATCCGGAGGCACCTGCCTCATATGCCCTCTTGCGACCCTTAGCAATGGCATGCATGTTATTGTGGTTTTCTTGGGTCAAAGCATCACTAATAAACTTATTGTACATGGCACACCTAGAATTGGCCATGGTCTTCATTAGTTTGATACCCAGACCCTCGCTTAAAGCTCTCTATCTTTTTCTCCTTAGTATCCACAAAACCTAGAGCGTATCTGGCCAAGGTTGTTGAATGCGTGCATATATTCTGTGAGGGTCTTCGTTCCTTGAGTGAGCCTCATAAATTCAGCCGCTTTCATGCGCATTAGGCCCAGGGGGAATATGATGTCCCCTAAAAGCCAGCTTGAACTGTTCCCAGGTCACTCGCGCATTAGCAGGCAAAGACGACAGGAAATGCGTCCACCAGATCCCTGCTGGTCCTTGCAGCTGATGAGAAGCATACTCAGCTTTCAGATGCTCTGTGACCCTTAGCAGACGAAACTTCTGCTCAATGGTATTGAGCCACTCGTCAGCCTGTAGTGGTTCCTCAGCCACCTTAAAGATTGGAGGCTTCGTATCTAGAAATTCCTTGAATGTACTGTGCTGATTTGGCTCAGCCCCTGGTTGATGTGGGTGGCCACGAGCGGTGTTTTGCGCGATGAGGCGTAGAGCTTCTTCCATTGTCCTTTGGCTCTCCAAGAACTGGGTAAAGAACTCCTGAGCGGACTGGTGGCGGCGGTGGTGGTAAGTCATCATTATTGCCATCATGGCTGCTACCAGCTCTAGCACGGGTGCGCGTCATCTGCGATGTTACAACAATAAGCGATTATCGGTTGATGCCACAAGATTGCAGACTGAATCATAATCATGCCAAACTGAAATTACTGGAGAAAACTCTCAAATTCACAATAAAAACAGAGGCATAACAATTCATTCTCGCAACATGACATCACCAATTTGATCGCTCATCGGACTCGTAGCACGTTAATATCCAAATCATGAGCTCAGATAGCTCAACTGGAATTAGAGTTTTAACCGCACGTGCGATAGTCATGCAAATAACAATTTTACATGAGTTCAAATTACCAATACCAATTCCAAACTACAGGTCCATTACAAATCCAATGATGATATATTAGGCACTTATACTAAATACTACGCGGTCTAATCCTCGTCATGATCACTATCGAGGTCAGAAATAGGACCATCTCCTTCCTCAGGCTCCACCTCTTCCTCTTCCGATTCTGCTTCCACTCCTGCCAGAAGGGCGGTTGTGTGCGGGCTGGTATAGTGAGCCGCACCTCGTACCATGGCTGTCCTTCTAGGTACTCATCAATCCAATGATAAAGGGGCAGTTCATGGTACCCCACAAAGTGCAGAACTCTCCACAAGAGGGTAGGTGTTCCGAAAACATTCAGGAAATTCTCACTCCCAACTAGGCGCTGCCATCTGTACCATCAACATGTACTCTTGGTGAGACAAGGCCATAATGGATGAGAGTTACATAATCCGAGTAAGAAATTTATAAGGGGAGGAACAATTTAATTATATGAATGGTAATTATCATGATGCATGCTCATTCCGTACTGTCCTCACAAACTTAGGAAAAATTTGTTTCTAACGGTAGACACGGTGGCATACACACGTTCTCTCATATATATCGTAACTAGTCGAGCTACACATTTCGTTGTTAGTGTACCTGCATAAAATTTCATTTCAGCCCCAAACCCATAATGAAATATGCAGAATGTAAATTTAAATACTTCCATATATGTATACCCATACATATACTTCCGTATCAAGCTACCCGATAATAATTTAAACCCATAATTAAATACGTACCATATACACATGCAAGCATGCATACATAGTCGTACCAAAGCTAACTCTCCCCGACCACACGCTCACATCTTGCGGTCATACACTCATCATCTTACCTTGGTGTAGAGGCATTTGATCCATACATTACCATTCAAGTGAATGGCATTCATACAATAGCACACCGTATGGACGACGAAGTAAAACCCCCATGTTAGTACTTAAATAGCCACCTAATAGTCCTTAATTTGGGCATAAGGAAAGTGATCATTGGCACACTTTAGATTTCAAATACCTATTAATATAACTATTAGTTGCTAGAGAAGGGTTTTTAGGAAAACAAAAACTTTTGTTTTAAATACACATGTGACAATTAATGTTAAATCTTGCTCTGATGGCCAGCTGTCGTAGAATCGACCAATTTATAAGAGTACAAGTACAATGGCAGCCTGCAAGCGGTCGCACTAGTCATACTTGAACCCATATAAACCTAGTAGTCCATCGAGTACCACGACGGGTCTCGATAAACGATTACAACAACCAAGATCATACAGGATTCAACATACATGCCACATATTATATAAAGTCCATAGATACATTTTCATCATCAGAGTATGGATAAAAGTTATTACAAACCGAGTTTGATAGATAAAGTGGAAGCAATTACGTTCAAAAATAAAGTTTCCAATATAGTTTGATACAGTGCCAAGTAGGATCATGGTCCACAAAAGCAAAGATAGGGATTAATAAAGAAGCCTGCCCAAGGCTTACTCCTCATCCATAGCGAGATAGAAGCAACTCTTGCAATAACCATGGTACACAGTGCCATCTACAACAATAGGAAATAAAACCCTGAGTATGAGAAGGTACTCAGCTAGACTTACCCATCATAAACCAGAAATAAATTGACTCCAAGGATTATGCAAGGCTGTATAAGTAGAGGTAACTTGACAACATTTTGCATAAAAGCAATTGACTTAGTTGTACAATTATGATTCCTTTATCAAGTTAATTATAACTATCGATTTCTAGGTTAGCAACTATCCTGTGCCAAACATGTGGTATATCAATTTAAAAGCATACAATAGTAACCATAGCAGGTTTTGTAATTCCATATTCATCCGAACCATCATGTTCCATAACACAGTTACTACAATGTTGGAGCTAACCAAGTTTCTCACTATCCGGGAGAGACGGCGATTCGAATCGATTTCAACCAGCTAGGAATTTATTCCTAACACAAACCCAGGCATACCGCCTGAAGGCAGCCTTAGGTCACCTTTGGTACAACTCAGTTCCACATTTCACAGGTTCGTACCGCGCCGCACAATCTAGGACACCAGATGCCAGGACGTTCAGGCCTAGCCTACCCTTGGGCTTAGTCTAATCGGCCCCCGAAAGGAGCACACAACAGAACAGGTCCCGACCTGAGTTGAGCTACTCGGCTTCGTGGTCGGAATGAGTTATCCGACCAGCTAAGTGATAGGCATACGTTCAATCTTGTCAGAAGTTCCAACAATGGTACGGTCCTTAGTCGGCACAGACAGAATCACATGAGTCATCCTACACATAGACTTCGCCTGGCCTCGATTTTCTTTTACCCCATGGTTCTGTTCCATGATAGCAAATATAGCCAACCGTGCTGTGGTATCCACCTATATCTCGCAGGTGATAGGACATCACCTGACTTCTACCGGTCTAAGCATGGCTAAGCATATATTCGATCCTGGACCTATACCGGTTAAAGGTATAATATCTAGACAAGGAATATATATGCATCAAGTGATTTCATTCAACTCTTATAACCTAATGCATCAATCATAAGTACTTAAGTAATCATTTATAAAATATTGGGAGACTTAGAATACTTCGGGGCTTGCCTCATAGAAAGGAAGTGGGGCAGTGGTCAGGACACTCCAGAAGCTCTTTAGGATTCTGCTCTCTGCCTTTGGGAGCTGTGACTTGAGGATTCTTCTGCTGGTCCCCTTCCTCTATCTCGTTGAATTCCAGCAACGTTATTTCTTCCTCTGATCCTAGATGCATGAATATGGCATAAGATATTGCGAATGCATATATGTTAACAAGGGTGGTGTGATGATACATGAAGAATGCATTCTTGCAATTATTCTTATCAGCATGTGGTTTAAGCAACAACAAGTGCATCGCGTTTACTGAGTAGGTGCATATCTCTTCTTGATTAAGCAATTAACTACTTCAACAATTCATCAACTATTTCACAAACAGCAGCTAATATTTTACTCATAACTGGAGTTCTAATTATCCAAATGTAGTGATCCTAGACTTTCTGGAAAGCTTATAAAATTACTTACAACTTTGTTATTAACCATTTTCACAGCAAACATCATTTTTAACATGCAACTTATCAAACTCCAGAATCTATCCGGAATCCTTCCAATTCGCATTACAATGTAACGATACTTCTACTTCATGTAATCATTCAAAGTTTGACAACACAAAGTCTACCACCAGTTTAAGCACACCAAATACACTCAAGAAAATATAATGGTGAAGCCCAAACTATTTATTTAAATGCCTTTATTATTTTATTTAACTACTTAGGTTAAATAATAAATATATATCAAATGTGCATAATAAATTCTTAAAAATTTATAGTGCCTTACTAATGCTACCAAAAGACTACTGTAAAAGTTTCATGCCATTTTATTAGTAAAACACTCTATACAAAAAGGACAAAGCATAAAGGCTTAAAATAGCATAAATAGAAAACCTTAGTGAAAAGTGTCAAGCAACAGATTTTATATTTTTCTTAGCCCCCTTTTGGTACTAGGATAACCTCCAACAAATTTCATGAATATTGGATTCCTAAATAATTTATGAAAATTCATACAAGGATTACCTATTTATAAAAGAAAAATCTATAACTACAAATCTATGCATGCACTGATCATCAAATTTTTATCAAAGCTCATAACAGTCAAGAATAGCTTACCACAAAAATTTCATAATTTTTGGAGCACAGGAACTTTAGATATAAAATAAACAATTTTGCATGCATTCAAAAACACATTTCAAATCTCCATTTAAATCTTCCAAAATTTCTACTGTAAGTGTCAAGATCATATTTTTTCTAAATACTACACCTCCTAAGGAACATTACCAAATTTATTTCACAATTTTTGAAGCTACCAAATTGGAGATCCAAAAATTACAAAATAGTACAAAATCTGGAATTAATGAACTATCCTATACTCTCACTATCGCTGACCGGTGGGACCCGCTGGTCAGAGGACCCCACGCGTCATTGACCCAAAATAGGGCAGCTACGCTGCGCGATGGTGGCATGGCCAAAGCTCGCCGACAGCAAACAATTCCGGCGATGGCACCGACATTGATGTGACCACCAAGACACTACACTTCTATTGAACTAACTAAAAGGACCAGTCACCGGAGCTAACGACGACGGTGGCATCAATGGCGGGGCGGTGGAGTCAGACGACGGTGAGATGCCAGGGCTGGCCGTGAAAGACGCCACAGATCCATTCATGGAAGCCCAATGTCGCCGGTAGCACCAACCTAACAACGGCACCCACCAGCCTCCTATAGTGCCGCATAACGATCACTATTGACCCTCGCTATGGTAGTGGAGCCACGTGCCTAGGCTGCCGACTCGTCCCAGAGGTGAGCCACCTCCACCAACTGTTCGGCCAAATCTTCATTGGCCCGACGTAGGTTTGCGGCCTTAGCCTGGGTAGTGGCCAATTGCCCCTGCATGTCTGAAAAGAGCAAGAATGCAAAACCCTCTGTATTAGTGTATGGATTACTCCAAGCAGGACACGAGGAAGATGAAGTTTGACTTACCGATGAGCTCTAATTGGGCCGTCGTCGCCGTGGCTTTGTCCATGGCTACTTCTTCATCTGCGCCGCCCAGCACCATCTCTGAGGCTGAGAGGCATTCCCTCATGGCTGGTCACATCTAGCTACCATACCACCATGAGGAATTGTAGTTCTGCTTATAGCACAATGTCTATTTTATGGTTCTGTAATAATTAGTACATGTTGAACCCTTTTTATCACTATGTTCCTCTTTAAATTAAACCTAACATCTATGTGCGATATGAGCGACATCTAGTCTGACTACCTTGTTGCAACTCGAGCCATTCCTCTAAAGAGAGAACTACAGGGTCGAACAACCCCATGCAAGTCAAGGAGTCACTCGAACACAAAATCTATTGTCCAGTGTGTTATAATCATAGAGTACCAGACTTTCTTTCATGCACAATCAAATCTTGCGTGTGCATTCAAAAAAGAGTAACAAATATTGTCCGACGTGTTACAATCACATAGCTTTGGACTTTCTCATGTGTGTATTCAGATTGTGCCAACGATTAACATTTGCAATGCCTGACATAGGTGGAAGCATTTCATAAGAGAGGAGGAAGCTTACCTAAAGACCTAACTCCCTTTCGAGAGGGGGGGCAAGATCCAACCCATGACCTCCTAATCAGTTCATCCGAGCATGTCGACCGCACAAGCCGATCGCATCCAAGCACAAGAAGGAAACACCAGTGAAAGACAAAGTGATGCGCATAAGTTGCTCTTCGAATTAAAGTAACAAACAAGCCTTTCATTAAGATTGGAATGACCCTAGATACAATCTATGGGTCCAAGAAGGCAACGAGGATGACGTCTCCCGCATCTATGGTCACCACAATGGCCTCCATGGTAGCGGTAAAGTCACCAATGAGCTCCTCCTGCTCTAGATTGGCACCAACTAGGGAAACTAGGTTCAAGCAGGTGGAGATCATGGCTAGAATGAAGCTGCGTAGTAGGCTAGGGCAGTGCTAGTCCCATGGCACATCCCCTAAAAGGCCACCATCCTAACACGAGCTGGCATGACCCATAGACGGTCCTCAAGTAGGATACCCCTAGGTTCACATCATCGATGGCGACGAGGGCTGCCTCTCAAAGAGCGGCCAACTCCTCCTCCTAGGCTAAACTAGGCACACTAGGCTCTCTGGGTTTCATGCAAATTTAATATAGATTTAACTACTGTGGATTTCCAAGCAACAATTTGTAGCTGTGTGCATTCAGAAAAGAGTAATAGATATTGTCCGGCGTGCTACAATCACAAAGATTCAGACTTTCTTGTGTGTGCTTTAGAAAAGAGTAATACACATTATGCCATCAATTAACATTTACAATGCCTGACACAGGTGGAAGCATTCAGAACATAAATATGCTTAGTTACTAAGTTACCTACTGGTCTTTCATATGTTTGGTGGATCACTCAGAGGCCCTTGTGGAATACATTTACATCATTGTGGATGGCAAGAAAATTTGGTGTCAGGAGACGCATCCACTTCTCGCACTAGGCTACAGGTTCCTCCTCTGTGGGTCACACATTATACAACTAGTGCCCCTAGCCTATCATACCATTTCTTCATGAAGTCCTTTAGGGCCTTCTGCATCATCGACTTTGGTGACACTACCGGTTTCCACCTAGTGATGAGCATGTGGAACACGTCATACTCCTGATTTAGCGTGATGACACCAATGGCAATGAACCAGGATGCCAAGTGTGGTACAACGAGCTCATCAACAAATGGTGGCCATCTTGTCATCACAATTTGCTATGAAGAACCACCTGCACAAAGCACCCTACCAATTGTATCTAGGGAACTCACCCCGTAGGAGGTCAAGCATGTTCTAGGGCAACACCTCAGACGCCCACCTCATCAGTTGGTCAACCCACTGCATCCGTAGTTTCCATTCCTCCCTATGATGGCTTGTCATGAACCTCTTGAAAGGTCCTAATGGCTAGAGGGGGGTGAATAGCCTATTAAAATTTGTACAATAACAATTTGCAAACCGGTTAGATAAATATGAGGTGAAGCAAGTGTTGCGCTAGCCTACTAAAAATGCAAGCCACCTATCATGATTCTAGTTTCTATAGTCTATCCACACAATGGCTATGTTACTACACTATCACCATGATCGGAGCCAGAGAAAGGTAAAGAACCCCTCACAATCACCACGATCGGAGCTGGAGACAATCACCAACCTCCGCTCGACAATCCTCGCTGCTCCAAGCCATCTAGGTGGTGGCAACCACCAAGAGTAACAAGCGAATCCCACAGCAAAACACAAACACCTAGTGTCTCTAGATGCATACACTCAAGCAAAGCATTTGGATTCACTCCTAGTCTCACAAAGATGATGAATCAATGATGGAGATAAGTGGGAGGGCATTTGCTAAGCTCACAAGGTTGCTATGTCAATGCAAATGGCCAAGAGAGTGAGGTAGGGCCAGCAACATGCCATTAAATAGAGCCCCCAACGAAATAGAGCTGTTGGGCTCACAGAGCACCCTTACTGCGCACCGACCAGACACATAGGTTGGGGTGACCGGACGTACACCACCCAATGTTCGGTCACATGATGCGCGCCTCGTAGCCCCTCGGTTTAACCTCATCCACATGATCTCAATGGCTAGTCTGCTTCACGCCATGTGTTAAGTTGTGACTAGATGCGCTGCTCAAAGTGATCGGATGCTCCATCACTAGAGTCCGATCATTTCCTAGTAAGGTTCCAGAGATGTTTTTTCACGATCAGACATGTCCGGTGGCTCATGACTAGAACTGAGCCTACGTCCAGGTCAACTCAGCCTCTCTCTGTTGCTTGCGTCAACTTGGAATGTGCCACCTATCTCATAATCACTTTGATAAACTAGGTAAACACATAGGGTTTTATCAATTCACCAAAACCAAACTAGAGCTTTCAATCTCCCCCTTTTTGGTAATTGATGACAACCCTTTCACAAAGATATGAATTGAAATTCAGTTTGAATCCATTTTGCTTGCCCAAGCATATTTACCATGTGTAAAAGGATATGGACAAGTTTCATGAATCCCATATGGTAGTAATTTCTCCCCCTACATATGTGCTAAGAGTTTAGATTGTAGCTTGCACATATGCTTAGATAGGAAATTTAGGAGACAATGTCTACCAAATGATGCTAAGGTATAAAAGATGAACCTTTGAAGCAGTGATACCAATCGGAGTGCACCAATCTACCATCCTTAGCACCATTAGTAACTAGACATACACAAAAACTAGAACACCCCATGAGATCAACATTAGAAGTAAGGGTATAGTTTTTATAATGTGAGCATGAGTCTAGTTACTTAACCTATGCATGCTAGTTTTTCATTTCATCATTCAAACCTACAACTAGCATACACCACACAAGCATGGATATTGAAATTTAAAACTTGTGCCATGCAAGCAAACATATGAAATGCACATTCAAATGCATCCACCAAGTTTATGAGCTTGCTCTCCCAACTTGTGTGCTCAAAATTTTAATTTGATCCCCTTACTTTGTCATATCTCTTCCCCCTATATCAAATTCTCCCCCTTTGTTATCTTTTCACTATCTTTGTACACTATTTCTCCCCCTATCACTTATATCTTTGTTTTTCTCCCCATTTGTCATCATTATATCTTTGTTTTTCTCCCCATTTGTCATCAATGACCACAAAGGTTCAAAATGTAGATAGGTTGAGATTATCAATGTCAATCAATGGGGTGAGGATCATTTTCCCAAATATGGTTCAATCTAGATCACTTGCCAAAGATATTTAACTTGGTTTGATCCATGGACAAGCTTCTTCACACCTCCAAATAAGGGTTATCTTGTACCATGTTGAGTTAAACACTTAGAGCTCATTTTCTAGATCAAACACTAGGTTTACAAGCCTAGAAACATGTCATATGCTACCACTAGACCAAATTAAGCATAGAAGCAATAGTGGTAGCATACAAACATCAAAATCATTGCATTTTCATGAATGAGCCTATTAAATGTGAAAGATGACTAGATGCACTAAACATGTCCTTAGCAAGGATGTATGCCATGCCAATCAACTTTTACCTTGGATTGCTTGATGGAGAGACATGTCATATAAGTGGGAGGGGGGGGGTGCATCAACACATATTTGAGAAATCCAATATGTTCAACTCATTCCTTAGCTTGCAAAACCTTTTCTCATCCAATGGTTTGGTGAATATATCGGCAAGTTGATCTTCGGTGCCTACACTCTCAATGCAACTGTCACCTTTTTGTTGGTGATCTCTTATGAAATGGTGGCGGATATCAATGTGCTTTGTTCTTGCATATTGAACCAAGTTGTTGGTTAACTTGATTGCAGTCTAATTGTCACATAGCAATGACACTTTCTTGAACTTGATTCCAAAGTCACTCAAGGTTGCCTTCATTCAAAGTATTTGTGCACAACAACTACCGGCGGATATGTATTTAGCTTCAGCGGTTGATAATGCAACACTATTTTGCTTCTTCGATGACCATGAAACAAGTGATCTTCCCAACAATAGACATGTGCCCGAGGTGCTCTTCCGTTCAACCTTGCATCCTGCATAATTCGAGTCAGAGTAACCAACTAGCTCAAACTTTGCTCCTTTGGGATACCACAAACCAATATTTTGTGTATGCTTCAAGTACATCAATATTCTCTTTGTAGCCTTCAAATGACTTTCTCTTGGTGAGGCTTGAAATCTTGCACACATGTATATGCTAAACATGACATCTAGCCTTGATGCGGTCACATAGAGTAGGCTTCCAATCATAAACCGATACAATTTTTGATCCACCATATTGCCACTTGCATCAATATCCAAGTTGCCATTTGTTCCCATTGGTGTACTAATGGCTTTGCTATCACTCATGCCAAACTTCTTGAGCATGTCTTTGATGTACTTGCTTTGACTCACAAATATACCATTTTTCAATTGCTTGATTTGAAGACCAAGGAAGTAACTTAACTCTCCAATCATGGACATTTCAAACTCATTAGCCATCATCTTTCCAAACTCTTCACAAAAGTCTTGATTGGTTGATGCAAATATGATGTCATCAACATAGATTTGCAACACAAATAAGTCTTTGCCAATCTTCTTGGTGAAAAAAGTGGTGTCAACCTTGCCCATCATGAACCCTTTAGAGAGTAGGAAGTCCCTCAATCTCTCATACCATGCTCTACGTGCTTGCTTCAAGCCATACAATGCCTTCTTCAACTTGTACACATAGTCAGGCTTCTTGTCATCTTCAAAATTGGGAGGTTGCTCAACATATACTTCTTCATTGATGTAACCATTGAGAAATGCACTCTTGACATCCATTTGATAGAGCTTGATGTTGTGGGCACAAGCATAGGCTAATAAGATTCTAATTGTTTCCAATCTAGCAACCGAGGCATATGTTTCTCTAAATTCAAGACCTTCAACTTATGTATATCCTTGTGCTACCAATCTTGCTTTGTTCCTTACTACTATCCCATCTTGATCTTGCTTGTTTCTAAAGACCCATTTGGTTCCAATTCACATTGTGTCCCTTTGGTCTCTCTACCAATTCCCATACTTGATTTCTTGTGAAGTTATTCAATTCTTCATGCATAGCATTCACCCAATCAACATCCTTCAATGCTTCATCTATCTTCTTTGGTTCAATGGATGACACAAATGAGAAATGCTCACAAAATGAAGCCAATCTTGATCTAGTTTGCACACCTCTTGAAATATCACCAATGATAGTGTCCAATGGATGATCTCTTGCAATATTGGTTGGTTGGAGTATTGGAACTTGATTGCTTGCACTTGCTTGATCATTGGATTAAGATGAATGTACTAGCCACTTGATTTTATTCATTGTCATGAGAGCCATTTGTACTAGCTTGATTTGTATCATCTTGCAAATTTGTGTTAGAGAGCACTTGCACTTGATCATCTTCATCATCATTCACTTGCCTAGGCCTCAATTCACCAACATCCATGTTCTTCATGGCATTTAAAAGTTGAATGCCTCTAAACTCTTCCAAGTTCTCATTCTCATCTTGGGAACCCTTGGTTTCATAAAATTCAACATCATGAACTTCCTCAAGAATACCACTATCCAAATTCCAAACTCTATATGCTTTGCTAGTAGTTGAGTATCCAAGTAGGAATCCTTCATCACATTTCTTGTCAAATTTGCCCAATCTAGTGCCTTTCTTCAAGATATAACATTTGCAACCAAAGACCCAAAAATATGCAATGTTGGGCTTTCTACCATTCAAGAGCTCATATGGTGTCTTCTCTTTCAAGTGGGTGACAATAGAGGCGGTTGCTATAATAGCAAGCCATGTTGATAGCTTCGGCCCAAAAAGATTGACTCACATTGTACTCACCAAGCATATACCATGCCATATCAATGAGTGTTCTATTCTTCCTCTCAATAAGGCCATTTGATTGTGGAGTGTACTTGGTTGAGAATTGATGTTTAATTCCAAATTCATCACACAACTCATCAATTCTAGTGTTCTTGAACTCACTACCATTGTCACTTCTAACTCTCTTGATATTTGTTTCAAACTCATTGTGAATGCCCTTGACAAATGATTTGAATGTTGCAAACACATCACTTTTGTCCACTAGAAAGAATACCCAAGTGTATCTAGTATAATCATCCACTATCATAAAGCCATATTTGTTTCCACCGATGCTAGTGTATTGTGTTGGCCCAAACAAATCCATGTGCAATAACTCAAATGCTTTACTAGTGCTCATCATGCTTTTCCTAGGATGGGTGTTTCCAACTTGTTTGCCGGCTTGACAAGAGCTACAAACCTTATCCTTCTCAAACACAACATCTTTCAAGCCTCTAACCAAGTCATGCTTAACCAATCTATTCAATTATTTCATTCCAACATGACCAAGCCTTCTATGCCATAACCAACCCATGCTAGACATAGTGAACAAACATGTAGATAGTTGAGCTTCACTAGCATTGAAATCAACCAAGTATAGATTCTCTTATCTAAAGCCTTTGAAGATCAAGTTAGAGCCATCTACACTTACGATCTCTACATCATCTACCCCAAATATGCATTTGAATCCAAGATAACACAATTCAGCCACGGATAGCAAATTGAAGTTCAATCTCTCAACAAGCAACACATTCGAAATACATTAGCATTTTTTGCTGTTGTTCTTGCACTCATGCTCTTTATGATCAACTTGCTTGTAACTAGTGCAAAACCGACCATTAGTTCTTCACAAAACTAGTCTTATGAGGAGCAAAGGCCGCCTTGCCTTTCTTGGGGGTATAGCCCAATCCCTCTTTGTAGAGAGAAGCTCTTTGGCTACCCAAGCACATAAGCAAGTGATCCTCACCACCATAGGCCTTAGCCAAGGTGTGAGTGAGCTCATTGACCTCCTTCCTGAGGGTCTCATTCTCAACCATTAGTGAGGCATCATATGTGAAACCATCACTAGTAGATGAGGTGGAAGTGGAAGTGCTACAAGAAGGGTTAGTGGGAGCAAAAATGATAGACTTATAGAATGATTCATCAATTAAGTCACAAGTTAAGCCTATAGTACATGTCTCAATAGGCTTCTTATTTTTCTCATCAAGCAAAGAGGAATGAGCTTTTTCAAGCTTCTTGTGAGCATTGCCAAGCTTCTCAAGGGCTTCCTCTAGACTCTCATGAGATGCAATAAGCTCATCAAAGGCTTGCTTAAGGGCTTTTAGTTCCTTACGCAAGCTTTTGCATTCCCTTCTCTTAATGTCAAAGTGTTCTTTAGCATCATCTAGCATGTCAAGTAGTTCATCCTTAGTTGGTTCATTATCATCAATATCACTTTCATTTTTATTTTCATTTTCATTATCATATTCCTCATCACTTCCATCATCACAAGTTTGTACCTTAGTGGCCTTAGCCATGAAGCATGATGGAGTGTCGAAGAGAGAAGGCTTCTCATTGATAGCAATGCTTGCAAGTGCCTTCTTCTTGGTGGTCTTATCATCATCACTATCATCATCATCACTTGAGGAGGCATCACTATCCCAAGTGATCACATAAGAACCACCTTTCTTCTTCTTCTTGAAGGTCATCTTCTCCTTCTTTTTCTTTTCCTTCTTGTTCTTCTTGTTGTCATCACTATTCTCGCTATTCTATGGGCATTGAGCAACAAGATGATTTTTGCTTCCACAATTGAAGCACCTTCTTGACTCTTCCTTGTTCTTAGATGAAGACTTCTTTCTTCTAGAATGGTAGCCCTTCTTCATCATGAACTTGCCAAATTTCTTGACAAAGAGAGCCATCTTCTCATCATCCATATCATCAAAGCTCAAGTCTTCATCTTCACTTGATGAGTCTTGCTTTGCCTTGCCCTTGGATGATGTGGCCTTGAATGCAAAACTCTTATTCTTCTCATCCTTCTTCTCATCTTTCTTCTCCCTCTTTTCTTCCTTCTCATCATCATCTCTATATGTATCATTGGTCATTATATCTCTGAACACTTGGTTTGGTGTCATGGTGTCCAAACCACTCCTCACTAGAATAGTGACCAATGTGCCAAATTTTGAAGGTAAGCATCTCAAGAACTTGTGGGAGAAGTCCTTGTCCTTCACCTCTTCTCCAAGTGCTTTGAGATTATTGACAAGCACTTGAAGCCTATGGAACATATCCGACACACTCTCATCCTCCATCTTAAAGCTTGCAAACTTCTCCTTGAGAATGTATGCTTTTGCACCCTTCATGGCTTGAGTTCCCTCAAATGATTCCTCCAACTTCTTCCATGCCTCATGAGCTCTCTCAATATTCTTGATTTGCTCAAATGTTCTCTCATCCAAAGCATCATGAATGGCACTAAGAGCAATGTCATTGTTTTGGAGTAGCATCTCTTTGGCGGCGGTGGGAGCCTCTTCATCATCAATCTCAATCTTGGTATCCACCACCTTCCAAACCTTCCTATTGATTGACTTGATATAAGTTATCATCTTAGCCTTCCAATAGGGATAGTTTGAGCCATCAAATTGGGGTGGCTTCTTAGTGTTGTTGATTTGAGCCATTTTTACCTGAGGTTCACTTGCTTGCTGGCAAGCTAGTCCTTGTTGTGGTGATTCACTCACTTGGAGGTTCACGTGCTAATTGGCATCATATGCCAAACCCTCAATAGGGTGCCGCACAACCAACACAAGATGAGGATCACACAAGCCATGAGCAATTTACTAGAGTACCTTTTGGCTCTCCACTAGGGAAAGGTCAAGAACCCCTCACAATCACCACTGATCGGAGCCAGAGACAATCACCAACCTCCGCTCAATGATCCTCGCTGCTCCAAGCCATCTAGGTGGCGGCAACCACCATGAGTAACAAGTGAATCCCATAGTGAAACACAAACACCAAGTGCCTCTAGATGCAAACACTCAAGCAATACACTTGGATTCACTCCCAATCTCACAAAGATGATGAATCAATGATGGAGATTAGTGGGAGGGCTTTGGCTAAGCTCACAAGGTTGCTATGTCAATACAAATGGCCTAGCGAGTGAGCTAGAGCTGGCCACATGCCTTTAAATAGAGCCCCCAATGAAATAGAGCCATTGGGCTCACAGAGCACCCTACTGCGCACTGATCGGACGCGTAGGTCGGGGTGACCGAACGCATGCCATGTAGCCCCTTGGTTTAACCTCGTCCATGTGATCTCAACGGCTAGTATGCTTCGCACCACGTGTTAAGTTGTGACCGGACACATTGCTCAAAGTGACTGGACGCTCCATCACTAGAGTCCGGTCATTTCCAGTAAGGTTCTAGAGATAGTTTTTTCGCGACCGGATGCATCCGGTGGCTCATGACTAGACCCGGGCCTACGTTCGGTCAACTCATCCTCTCTCTGTTGCTTGCGTCAGTGTACATCACTAGGTGATTGGATGCACCCCCTGTGCATCCAGTCCCTCTTTCTCTTTAGCGTTCAGTCAAGGGATCGAGGGTGACCTTCACTGTGCGCCATTGACTGGGCACAGGGTCAGAGTCCGATCACTACCCAAGGCAAAGTCCGGTCAATACGAAACTTGTCCTTTTGACCCTGAACTTCACCACCCTTGATCAAATGTGCCAACCACCAAGTGTATCACCTTATGCACATGTGTTAGCATATTTTCACAACACATTTTCAAGGGAACTTTGGAGGTAGGTTGTGCAAGAACTGTACCAGTTGTTCCTGCTGTAGGGACTTGGTGGTAGTCCACGTCTCCTCCAACCATTTCATAATGGGGTTGACCACCAGTTCAATGAGCAGCTCGGCATATGTTGAGGCAGCAAACTCATCGTCTAAGAGTATGTACTTGGGCTTGCTCACCACCTCCATCTTCCTATTTGGTTGCTCTAATAGATCATCAACATCAACTGCTTGAACATCTCCTATAGGATAGGGACCAACATCTTGTGTGCTGTGTCCGTGAGGGACATCTCCATGTAATTAGAGGGATACTAAGTCAGCAACTTCATGAAATCACTAATAACCATATCCATGGCAACCTCAGTGTGGCTCTTCTATGGGCTTGGGGGTTGCATGGCCTTGTCGTCATTAGGACTCGAATTGGTTGCGCCCTCATCATCAGATGAGGTTGAATCCTTGGAGGGATTATTGGTTGTAGGGTGATGGAGAAGGCATTGACGCGATCAGTGCTAAGACCCGAGTACTTGTGGTGCATTCACACCTATATGGGGCTGGCGTCCCCTTGGTGGTGCAGTCCTAGGCCATGGCCAATAGTGTAGCCCATGTGTTCCATTATCTAGTGAACTGCTAGGTTGTTAACAGCAGGGTGTCATTAGCATCGTTGGATAGGGCGATACCCTAATGCACGTCCAACAGAGCAAAATGGCCGAACGACAACACTAGGCCCCCATAGACAAACAACATGGGTCACCTATAATCCATGATAGCAATGGGCATGGCATCCTCATCAGCAACCATGACACCATGAGCATCGTCAACCATGGCGCAATCAGCATCACCAACCGTGACACCCCCATCATCGACAACTGGTGGTGCCATTAGCATCGCCAACCATGGTGCTTGGGATAAAGCCAGTGTTGTGCTCTACTGGCACTGTATGCTGGATGTTGCCACTAATGGGCTCATCGAAGGCCGTGGGAAGCACAACAGTCGTGTGGATGGATGTCACAACTAAGTGGAAGGTCAAAGTAGTTGTTCACTACTAACTTTCCAGTTAAGTATGAGAATGTGTTGTGGTAGTTCCAAACACTGGATGGAGGATGATTAGTAACTGCTGCATCAATGTGCTTGAATTGAGATTGGGCTACATCTCCTCGGGGGCATCGCATCTCCTTAGGCATCACAACCGTCAAAGTTCGCCCTTTCTGATCAAAGGACGTGAGTGTATAGCTATTGAAATTTTTGGGACCCTAAGACAGTCTGACCCTATGAAATATAGACGATTCAGATCAATGCGAGTCCATGAACAACAAAATACAGTGCTCACAACTATCAGGGGCTAACAACTAGTTCTAGTCTATAGAACCCAACAATTAGTTCAGGATACAAATAGGTAAACAACTAATTGTCTAATTTTTTGTTCGCTATTTTTAGCGATGGCTAACTAGTCACAGGCCATCCAAACAGGGCCTAAGATAGTTTGATACTAGGAAATCTTAATACATTGGATAATAATTTTATTGAAATAACAAAATACAGATCATCTCAACTCTTGCGTCGAGTTCACCGCATCCATCCACCGTTCGCCTTGCGCACCTCCACCTTGAGGTTAGCTTCATTGTCCTCCTACTCCTCCCATTCCTCATCATCATCATCACTGTAGGTGGCCTCATGGATCATGCTAAAGAAGCATGTGTCACTAACATTGAGGTGGTTGCTAGCGCAGAAGTTATCCCACCCATACTTGAATGACGTGCGCATGACATTATTCATGAGGTACCTATTCAATCCCACAAACCAAGACTATCAAGCCATCTATAGCTCGATGACTTGCCGCTGCTAGTAGCCATGCACTAGCTTGAAGGCCACTGGCATGTTCTTCACCTCACACAAAAAAAGAATGATGAGAAAGATGACTCTGGTAACTTGCGACATCAGTACGTTCTACGTCTCACGTGAGTGCTCACTAGATACTTTGATTTGAGGTTGTACTTCTCTAGGATCACTGCAAAACTCCTTGGCTCATGATAGGCTAGGAGAGCTGACTACCACCAGCCTCAAAAGTGTAGGTACTACTTGTGGTGGGTGGTAAGGTCGAAGACCTTGATGTTAATCTATGACCGGCCATGTCAGTGTTTTGTCGACCAACTAGCAAATTTATATGAATGTCACGCTGCTCCAAGAAGATAGTGGTAGCATCCAAAAGACAAGAGGAGTTATACTAGTTCAAGCTAGAGCCCTATGTGTTCCTCACTTCAATACTCTGAAGTTCTTACAATGGGGGGTGCAAGAATGGTGGAAGAGGTAGGAGAGCTAGAGCTAGGAGGTGGACTGCCCGAATGAGAGCTTTGAGAGTCTGATGTCTTGGAAGGGGCCCCTGGCTGCCCTTATATAGAGTCTGAGACCAAGTCACATACAAATAAGGAGGTTCTCCTGACCAATGGGTCATGAGCCTGAGGGAGGGGCCTAGCTAACTTGGCTTGCAAGAAACACCATCTTTGTCACAGAACCGTCCAATTTATAAGAGCACAAGTACAATAGCAACCACCAAGGTAGTCAAACCATCACACTTGAGCCCATATAAATCTGGTAGTCCATCAAGTATCATGAAGGATCTCAATTCAACCAACATACAAGCGAAGATTGTATATGATTCAACTTAACCAGTCACATGTTACATCACCGTTCACAAATATCTCACATACATCGGAGTTCACATAGTTATTACAAACCAAGTTTAAAAGTAGTGGAAGCAAAGTAGTTTGACATCAACATCACACGTAGTTTAATACATAGCCAGTTTCATAGTCATCTCCAACCAAAAGCATAAGGGTGAGATGAAATATAGAATGACCATGCACATGGTCCTATTCCTCATCCACTGCAGGAGCAAAGTAGTTCTTAGAGTAGCCATGGTACATAACATTATCTGCAATAATGAGAATAAAACCCTAAGTATGAGAAGGCACTCAGCTAGACTTACTTGTCATCAACTAAAATACTAAGACACCAAGGAGTATGCAATGCTTTTATCAGTAGAGCTGGTAGACTTTATTTGCATAAAAGCATAAGTTGTCCAATATCTTTCAAACTGTGAATCACCAGTTATTAATCCTATCTCATACTACATTAGCATCTATCCTATGCCAAACATGTTGGTACCATTAAGTCATCAGAATAATAACCATATCAAGTTGAGTTCTTTCATAATCTCATAACCAACACTTCCATCAATTACTACGATGAAGCGTACTCCTGTCAAGTTCTCACTATCCAGGAGAGACAATGATTCGAATCGATTCCTACCTAGCTGGGGAATTATTCCTAACACACACCCATACTTCCCCCATCAGGGTTGCATCAGGTCACCTTTGGGACAACTCAAGTACAATTGCGGGTAAGACCAGCGCCGCACCCTCAAAGATACAACCAATCTACTAGGAGGCTTGGGACTCTAACCCATCCTTGGGCTTACGCCATTAGCTCTCTACACATCCTTACTACCTCCAAGGTGCGCACTTTAACTGCTCATGTCCCTAGCCTAAGTTGAGCTACTTGGCTTCGCGGTCGAAATGACTTATCCGGCCAACTATGTGAGAGGCATGCGTTCAACATGATAAGATGACCTCCAACGACCGGTCCTTAAATGACACAGATGGAATCACTATGATTACCACAACATAAGACTTCGCCTGATCTCCAATTATTCAACATCATTAGGTTATGTTCCACAATAGCACAATACAGCCAACCGTGATCAAGTTATCACCTATAGCTCGTAGGTGACAGGAAATCACCCGACTTCTACCGGTCTAAGCATAGCTAAGCATAATAAGCGTTCCTAGACTTAAATAGGATTCATGGTAGATATTTATGGACAAGGAAAGGTAATATGCAGCAAGTGTTTCCAAACAACTCCTATCACGTAATGCATCAATACGAATAACTTTAGGTGACATTAATAAAGTAGGGAGACTTATAATGCTCTGGGGTTTGCCTTTCACGAACGTTGCTGGCTGGTGATCTGGGCACTCAGGAAGATGATCGACCTTAGGATCTCCTTCTCTGGGAATCTCCTGGTGCTGCACCTTTTGGTTCTCCTCCTATGGATCGACGTCGAGTTCCACCAATGTGATCTCCTTGGTTGCACCTATTGCATGCATATGCATAAGTAAGTCCCATGAATGCATAAGAAGGATCATGGATGATGTGATAGGGGAAAGTACATGCTGTGATAATGAGGTTAAGTAACATAATGATAACAATGCTAACTCTATGTTTACTGAGTAGGTGCATATCTCTTCTCTATTCACTTCCAATATTCTACACAAGAGAATTTCTAAGCTACACATAATAGTTACAAGTTTACATCATAACTATAGTTTTGATTATCCAAATGCTGTGATTTGGACTTTATGGAAAGATTATAAAATTTCCTACAACTCTTATTTAATCACTAAAAGCTAATTCAAACTCTATCCGAACCAAAATAGGCAATCTATCCAGCTCTATCCAAAAATTCTAGAAAACAAGTATTTTGGGAGACCAACTTTAAATAGAAATAACTCCTAAACTGTTTGGCCTATTGCCCTGAAATTTTGACACAAGATATATGAAGAAGTTATCTACAACTTTGTTATTAACTATTTTTACAATAAACATCATTATGACTATGTAACATACCCAACAATAGAATCTGTCCTAAAACACCTTTAGATTGAATTATAGAGCAATAATATTTTTACTGCATATAAGTATTCAAAATTGGACATCACCGAACATACCAACAGTTCAAGAATATCAAATACACCCAAGAAAACATAATGGTCAAGCCCAATCTATTTACTTAAATGCCTTTTTTAATTTAATTAGATAATTAGGTGAAATAACAAACATATACCAACTGGGAACAATAAATTCTTAGAAAATTACAGTGGCTTCCAAGTGCTCCCAATAAACTGCTGTACAAATTTCATATCATTTGAACATGTATAACATTCTCTACAAAAATGACAAGCTAGCAAGGTCTATTTTAGTGAAAATAGTTAACCCTATAGAAAAGTGTCAAACAATAGATTATATATTTTCCTTAGCTTCATCCTAGTGCCAGACTACAGTACAAAAATTTGCATGGCCATATGTTACTTATTTTTATCCCTATAATTTTCCTCAGAAAATACCATTTATTAATAGATAAATAGAAAGACCCTACTCCAAACAAGTTTACAGTAAGTTTATTATTTTTCCTAGCTAGAGCATGTCAACACAAGACCAGCTAAATTGGAATCACAATTTTATCACTTTTCTAGCTCAAGATATACATTTTATAATATTGCAAAAATTCAAAAAGCAGTTATCTAGCTATATTTTATTCACCTATAAAAATACTAGAAACTGTACATTTCATATTTTTATAAAATACTACACTTCATGAGGAATATAACAAAATTTGGTTCACCAAAATTAGACATCTACAACTCAACTTATGATTTTTCAAAGTTTGCATACATTTCAAAAATAAATGCATTAGAATTAGATCTATAGCCACTGACAGCTAGGGACCAAGAGTCAGCCGGGCCCGCGTGTCATTGGCATAGAATAGAGCACCGGCACTGACTGACTGGAGTTTGTCGATGGCAAGCTTTCCGACGACGGCACCAGCACCACTAGGTTCCCCACGACCTTCCGCACGCACTAGGGTAGCAAGCTAGGCTGATTATAGAAGCTATGGGCGACGACGGCGCTAATGGTGGCATGACGGATAGGGGTCGATGGTTCACCGCCGGAGTTGGCTAAGATGGCACAAATTAGGGTTCGGCCGAGCTTCTACACCCTATGGCGAACCTAGCTCACACACAAGCACGGTGAATGGTGGTCGGAGATGGCCCAACCACATGCGGCGTGGCATGGCGGCGAGAACGACGACGATGGCCGCGGCGCTGCACATAGGGCCTTACCGTGCTCTGCTAGCTACACGAAGGGTTCGATGAGGTGGTGGGAACACAACGGAGCTACGACTACGGCGAGAGAGCGGTGCAAGCATGGTGAGGTGCTAAGCGGCTAGCAATGGCGTCAGCAGTGAGAGCACTGCTGCGGGTGGGTGTGCTAGTGAGTGAAGGGGGAGGCATAGAGAGCAAATGAGGGCATGGGCGTGAACGGGTGAGTGTGGGGCGCCTTTGTACCCATCGTGGCTTGACCGACTAGGCCGTCAGCGATGTACAGCCACCACATTGCGTCATCGGCCTGACACGGTCGGCCACCCACGGCACGGCGCGACGGTCATCAGAGCCTGATCTCATGTCTGACAGCGCCAAATGAACCTTTCCAATCTCCTAAACCAAAGCGAAATAGCAAAAACTTGTTTAATAAAAGTTGTAGAGCTACATACTAGCTCCAACTTTTCTTAAGTGATCTAGGGCTAATTCACAAAGGTTAGCAAATTAAATCATCCCAAAGTCAGGCACAACAAACTGTTAAATCAGTTAAGACTTAGAAAATTTCCTAAGTGCCAAAAATAGTGTTTTGCTGATTTTTGTGAGCTCTAAATGACCAAGCTAGGCATTGAATTAGCTCATGACCCAAAAATAAAAGTTGTTGATCTAATCAAGTACTACAACTTTTCTTAAGGGTGCACTACCATGAAAACACTCTACAACATAGTTCAACCTAGGTCAAACATACAACATGAAAATGATGATTTACACTATAGCTATGACTTAGAGACCAAACTAGCCTTAGTCATGAATACCATAGTTGTTCCTTATGATATTCTAAACATGTTTAAGGTACTCCTAGGGTTCCACAAAGATTTCATACATTGGTTACAAGTAAACCCTAGCATATGTAAGGCAATTGAGTGACAACACATGCAATGTAAGCCAACATAGAGATACTATTTGAGATGCTCATCCTCATAAAGGATCAATGATGCTTGTGCTCATGCAAATGTCAAGGTTAAATGCATGCTTAACACCTAGGGTGTTATAATCTTGTCTTGGTGTAGCGCACATCCGAGCGTGGCCGTCATCATGGTCTTGTGCCCACATTGCGGCATGGTGTGGCATGGTGCTACTGTGCTGGTTGTGGTGGCACTATAGTCATGGTGATGGTTCGCTAGCCATCCTGCACAACATGGTCTCACCGTGGCCTTCGTCATTGCCTCCTGATCTCCTAGGGATGCCATATGAGAGTTGGTAGCCGCCCCTAGGTCATTGGTCGTCTTATTGCTTGCAGAGCTGGTGGCCACGTTCTTAAGCTCTGGGGTCATGGCCTTTGTTGGCTTGGATGGCCTCAAATGTTAAGGCTACCATCATGGACCTAATCCTGTAGTGGGTGGGGTGGTGCATCCATCTTGTCAGTCCATATTTGGATGGTGGGTCACCATACTAGCCGTCACCGCTCGGCGGTGTCGTCTTTTCTACCACTACTACACTCGGACCTTTCACAGCCACATCGTAACCCCCATCGCAGTCTAATTTTGCCTTCGGTAGTAAGCTGTCATCAGTGATGATCACAACCCTCACCATCACTATTTGAGACCGACTGCGGTGTACACTAACACTGCTGTATTGGCTTATGATCTATTCGTGCTAAGGTCCTTACTTCTATCACATTGGAGCATGACCTGACTGTGTGGGTATACACTAACATCGCCATATTGTGATATGATCCGTCCATGATTAGGTCCTTGTTTCCATCACATGGAAGCATGACCCGCCTGTGTGGGTGTACACTTACACCCCCATGTTGGCTTATGATCCATCCATGATGAGGTTGTTCTTTCTGTCACGTTGTACCATGACCCGCTTATGTGGGTGTACACTAACACCACCATTTTGGCCAATGATCAGGATCACAGTTGCCTTGCACAATAAGCCAATTGTGTGTAGTGCATGTTCATTGTTGCTTTGGTGGCCGGCGTGTCTGTTTCTAGGTGGACATCACCGTCACTTCATTGTATGAACCGTTTGGTCATAGGTAATGGTCACCATCATGTTGCAGTACGATCCGCCTCTAAAGATCCTTTAGTCAGTGTTAGGTTACTAAGCCATTCCGCGGTGATACACTATTGACCCCTGCCACATGAGATGAATAGCGGCGATGATGACAAAATAGCCAATGGTCTTTACATCTGACGGTGACAGAACTCAATTCGGTTTTCACAATTTATTTACTAATTTAGCTAGGCCTTAATAACTTACTAAACACACCATATAAATATAATCATTACACACCATTCATCAAGTCCACAATGAAGAGTACTTTTTATAATAACAAGCGACACTAACATAACAACTGTGTCAACTCAAGAATTAACACAAGCGGTACATAGATAGGAGAATAAAGGTTCTGCTCCCTATAGACTTACATAATGAAAACAAGGTAGATGTGCTCCTCTCCTTCTGATCGACACTCCTGCTTACAAGGCAAAGCTTCCTTCAGCTTGGCAGCTAGTGCACCATGGAACCCCTCTTCTTCCTCCCTTAGCCATTGCAGAAAAATCGTTCAAAAGCACTCAAAGTCCACAATCTGCACAAAGCAGCAGCATTAATAATATTAAACATACAAGTGCTTTAGTTACCAAGGAAAAATTGGACTATATATATAGAATCAAAACAACTCCCTACCTGAAGAAAGAACATCATATGCAACTTTACTTCTCCTATTGACTCATGAACAAGGGAACATAAGGAAGATAGTGAGGTCCCTCCAAACGTAGCTTCTAGGTAGGTCTAGGATACTGCACGACCTGGGCAGGGAGGACAAGAACTTTTCTAAGGTTCATGTCATGTGTGATTAGTGTTCTGTCCTCGCTAACTAGGAAAATCAAATTCCATTCCAGGTGAACTACAATTCACTTTGTAGTCCGCATCACAAACATCGTAACCAAATTGAATATTTGTCCCATCCAAATATCTCCAGCATGGTCACCGTATGCTTCAATGTCCAGTTATCAGTACCATATTCTTCTAGGATTTAGAATGAAAGCTGATACTTCCTAAACATACTAGCAGTACACAAACACAACTGACCCTGAGCTTCATGGATGGAGATTGCTTCACCACATGGCCTATGAATTTTTCTCCATGTCTTTCCCTGCATATCAACAACAACTATCTGGGACAACTCCAACCAGTGCATAGAACCATTAAGGAACACACTTGTTGAATATGTGCATACAACACCCTCGCCCCATTCAGATTCCTTAAACATCCATGCTACACTCTTAGATGAGTAGATGCTCACACCTACGGACTCACTCACCCTCTTCTTCCCATATTCAATCACATGGAAGTGCGAGGAGACTGTCGGATCAAACCCCATGTGAGCTAAACCAAGAGAATGATTGTTATCTAGCAGTAACCACCTTATGTTAGTCATCAGATTGCAGACAACATAGTGAAACCCAATGCACCAGCAGAGGATGAGCCCACAAAACTAATCTAAGATCATAACATCCTAAATGGGGAAGGGCAAGAAGGTCATGGAGGGGTATTCACCATTGATGCTAGGGAAGTTGTGTTTGCCTTTCTAGCTACGATAGAAGAATCCGGCGATAATCTGAGGCAGCTCCTTATAGTACTCAGATTCAGAGATGAGGTGGTTCTAGGAGTGACAGACACACTTGAAGCTACACAAGGAGCGAGCGGTGAGGTGTTGGAGGATGAGGACGAATACATGGTCTATGAGGACAACCACTTCATTTCTCTTATTGGGGGCCTCCTCCTACATCTTGAGTTCTTGACTAGGATCGGGTGAAGCAGGTTCGGTGATGGAAACGGTGGCGCTATCGCCTAAATCAGAGAAGGAGCGCCTGTGGAGATTAGATCATGAGCTCCTTAGTAAACAAATGGAAGCTTGCTTCGTACTCAAATGTGTGAAAAGGGAAAAAATCTAAGACAGATGGAAGGAAGTGTGAAAGCATTACCATTGCCTTTGGATCATGCAGGATTGAGGTGGAGCAGCCACAACAGTGATAAGTACCAGCCTAGTCACTGGTGGATCTCTGCGTGCCCTTGGCAATGAGGCATACCGGCGTAGGGTACTAGCTTGTTGGTGGTGAGTGGCAGCTTGCACCCTGCTGAGTAGGGGTAGTCGTGCAGTTCAGCATTGGGGAGCAAGGAGCGGCAATGAGGAGCAAAAGCTTTGGGTGAGAAGAAAGACACAGGGTGGGAGTGTGCTTTGTAAGCAACTATTTTAGATGCAGGAATGGAAATTGTGAACAACTTTGTAAAAACATGTGGAAATTTTAGATTAAGTTCGAAATAAACTAGAACTAAGTCCAACATTCAACAATAAATGTTAAGATTTCATTAATATCTTATACCCTACATACAATCTATGGGTCTAGGAAATATGGCATTACAACGATCCTCATAACTTGCTTTGCTTTTTATAAGGTTTATTTGCATCTATCTCCTTAATACGTTTAATCAATGATTGATCTAGATGCAACAACATTCTTCCATTTGCATCTACCTCCTTAACCCATACCTGACTAAATAGGAGAATGAAGATGGGGAACAGCCTTGTGAAACCTCCTCTAACATCCCCCTAGGAGCAGTGGGAGGAAGAGAAGTGGAGCAACGAGGATATCTATTCCCACATCTAGATTGCATTCATGAGCCAGAACTGCTCTAGCTCACGAATGCAATCCAGATGATGCTTGGGCCCTTGCTCTAGTGCAAGCTCTAGAAGGTCCACTGGCGCTAAGGCCCTTGCTCCAATGAAAGCTCTCCATGGGTTAGATTCCGCATGCTCTAACCATGGATGGCGATTAGTAGTGGGACCATAGCATGGAGGTGTTCCTCCCTACCTTTGTGAAACATCCTCTAACACCTAGGACGAGTGGACATATCCATTCCTAGGCAATGGCGGAAGCTGATCTTGAAGGCCTTCTCCCAGCGGTGCTAGAGTTGATGGAGGTCTAGGGTAGCCATGGCGATAGGAGACTAGGAGCAACTAAAGGGTTTCTCTAGTTTGTCCGATGGTAAGGGATTAAGAAGGTTGGGATCAGAGTGCACTTAAGAGGCTCACCTTACCTTTGCTTAAATAGTCCCACCTCAAGACATGAGTAGGGAAAGAACCATCAAGACTCGTGACTTGCGCGGTCACCCACGCTGGGTCAAGAGCGATGGCACGGCGAAGATGACAGGAAGTGGAAAACGAGGCAGGTTTACATTCACTTGCACATTTCATAGTCATCTAAAGGCTTGTCTTAGTGGTACTTTCATTTTCATTAAATAGGCCACATCTCCCATGCAATCTTAGTGGAGCACACTTCTCCTAAAATGGCGTTGGAAGTTGGATAGATATAACTGACTTCACCACACGGCTAGTTCCGAGTACCCACGCCACATTGTAGAAGGTATTTAGCCCCTGCTCGGCTGCCTCTACCACCTCCTACTCAATCAATGTACATCAATCGCTCTACTCTGCCTCTCTAGCCCTTTGGCTTGCCACCATCCACATGCCATAGCTCCATCCATGCCACCGCATGAGCTCTTAGTTGGACTCATTGCACTCCACATCGCGCGATGTCAAATGCTAGCAATCATGGCGGCAAGGTGGCACCCCACGTCATTGATGGTGCTCCCTACTGACCTACCCATTAGGATCACTGGCCACCTTGCTACAACCTCATAGTGGTCTACGGGTGACCTCCTCATCCATGCGCTACATCTGCGGCAACTACACCATCGGTTTGCGTCTGTCACTAGTTCAGTTCAGATGCGGGACAACGTGGGATGACCCCATCGACTATGAAGCCCTCCTTGCTAGCCTGACCCAACTTGGCAACCCGAAGGCTTGCTTCTTCACCGGGATATGAACCTTATTCATGGAAAACCACATCCCCCAGCTATGCCTCGATGATCTCGCCCACACCGCCGATGGTAGGCATAATCTGGTGGCCTATCTGGTCGCCCTATTGCTCTATAGGCACAATGGTGCTGCCGACAACAATGACACTATGAGGCGGTACATGGGATGGGTTGAGGGCAAAGAAGAATCATGGGCAGCGACGGCGGGTGGTTGCTAAACAACAATGGGTGTGTGCTGTGCTATCGCCCGATCGTCAAGCTGATCCACCAATTGATGTGGGGCATGTTGTCGTTGCCACCGCTAGGCATAGGTGCACGGTGATCTTCCATGCGCAGGCAGTGTCTACGGCAATATTGTAGATGAATGGGAACTTAGGGCTCTATATTGTAGCGAGGACTGCAGGCTTCGCCAAGAAATCTATTTTTTCGAATGGGAATTTAGAATAAGAGACTAGTAATTCACTCTTTATGTGCGAGAGTGAATTACTCCCTCCATCCTAAAAGGTAGTGTATTCTGGCATTTGAAATTTGTCCTCAAATATAGTGTATTCTGTAGCTTTTGATTTCCTGTTGCTTTTCCTTAATTAATGAATAGAATAAAAATAGGAATGTGAGTTGCATGACAATAACAACTTATACAATAGTACAATGTATGATACGACATGAGCAGGGAAGGCAACAATCAATCAAAGAAATAATATGTCTACAAATACAAATGTTAAAAAATGAAATGATAGATGCGGGACTCACGCGTGGGCTTGGAGATTGACACAAAAGTGTTACCATCCACACCGTCTGTAGGTGGCGATGAAGGCTACTAGTGGTGGTGAATGGGTCCTACAAAGATGTTAGCACCTAATAATGAGGACCATGTCATACGGTGTCATATGTGTCAAAGGCACATAAATGGAACGTTCTAGGCAATAGTTAACACAGATATGTTCAAAGTTCAAACTCATAGTAAATAGTAGTATGAACAATTTTTGTACAGGATGCAGAGGTAGATTACAATCCAACTACTCATAGGGAGCGTTAAGAATGATGTCTGGTACATCCATCACGGCCGAGACTGGTCATGGCAGTGGGCTGAAAGTAGATG
This sequence comes from Miscanthus floridulus, assembly GCF_019320115.1. NCBI lineage: Eukaryota > Viridiplantae > Streptophyta > Magnoliopsida > Poales > Poaceae > Miscanthus > Miscanthus floridulus. Next base: position 91,423,485 of record NC_089581.1, on the reverse strand, counting down.
ACAAGGTCCTCTCGATCAGTGAAAGGACGACCATGGTGGGAACTCTGGCTCCAGCCCATGTAGGTCCCAATGCCAAAGCTAGGCGGTGGCCAGGGCCCCTGCGGCACCTTGGCGAGTGCCGTAGTTGGTCCCCTCCATGACCCACGCTAGCAAGGCATAGAGACACTCCTCCATTGTTGCCCCCACTAGCGCCACCGCATAGACATCGACGACTACTGCCTGGTTGAGGGCGTCATAGCAGTGGCTATTTTCCGCCGACAACTAGGTGGCAATGCAGGCATTGTCATCGACATCCCAACGAAGGAGGATCACCTCCGCCTTCTATCGGGCCAGGTTATCTTTGGCTTGACAAAGTTCATCACCTTGGCCTATGCGGTGTGCCGCTGCTCCTCAATGGCTGAAAAAGGTGTCCAATGCGATGGTTCTTTCTTAAGGAACCAATTGGTACCTCACTCGAGTTCTAGCCGTTCATGTAAATGTTTCATAGGAAAGTGAATCATTGCAAATCTTATGTTAATAGAAGATCTATAATCATCTTGGCCTCTCCTATTTAGGGGCTCCATACTCAATTGGGGGTGCTTCAAGTTTGTGAGGTGCTCATTCAGGGGCTCCATGTTCCCTTGTTCTTGGAAAATTAGCAGTGCAATCCATCTACTCAATGTCATCCAACTACTACCAATACATACTAGTTCTAACTACTAGATGATTAACATGACTTCATACTTGAGAAAAGGAGCTTTTGACCACCATGACATGCTTGAGACTTGAATCCCTGGTGCAGTTGTGATGGGTCTTTTTTGTACTTTTATTTTACTCTAATCCAAGCAGTCACAATAGTCTAGGGGCAAACTGGTTGCTACGACATTCAAAACTAACGACCCTTTATACTATGTCCTATGAGATCAAATATACAACAGCTGAACTTTCTCATTCACTAGTAAAATTCAATAGCAAAACAACCCTAGTTGGTTGGTTTTGCCTACAGGTTTCTTTCTGGTTCTCTTTCTGATCTATAGTATGGTAAACATGCATAACATAATTCATTCCATCAAGTCTCGTGTTGATGTAATGCCTAACGGAGGAGCCACATAGCTATTCAAATTTTATAGCACATGCAAGAAAGTCCGAGCATTGTAAATCTAACTAGGCTAGACACATCTCACATTCTACTAGAATATTCCCAACACGTCCAGTATTGGAAACTGTTCGACCAACCCCTAGAATCCTAGATGGCATTTACTAGAAGTCGTCTAAGGTCCTCTACATTTGAAGCCAGGGTTCCCTTTATCTCATAACTATCTCCCCATTCATCCCACAAATATTTAACACCAGGTTCCCTTTAAATCATCCTTGCTCCAACTCCAAACCAATTCAAATGATAGCTACAAAATAAGCCACTAGACCCATAGAGTAGCCATCGCCATGAGCTCCACCGAAGATCCTGCTGCCTAGTTTTCCACTTTCAAACACCTGCATCAAGTGCAAAATGACTGTCAAAGAACATCTTCACCATCAAGGATCCATCTAGCAGTGAGCATCCTTGAAGCATCATTCTCTATGACCCTAGAATGCATAGTGACCAAGACCCTCAAAGACGGTGGTCACTGGCAAGCTAGTGTACCTCCTGTATGACTTAGGTAGTGCCACCTAGGATCTTGAAGGTGAATCAAGCTGTGGGCATCCCTAGCGACCAGGAAGGTGTCCATGATGTCCTTTGAGGCTTGATGAGGACTATTCACATAGCTAGTAGCAACTCAACCTCACCGACAAGCAGTGGGAGGACATCCTTTCCGAGCCTGAAGGTTCCAGAACTCACAGCCCTAGCTGCGCAAGGCCTACTAGGATGGCTACATCGCCCATGCCACGCTTGAGCTTTGGGTCAACAAACAATTGAAGTTCATCATGTTTGAGATGCTCTTGACACTCAGCATGGAGACGGAGGCTGGCGCCAGCGAGGGTGTCAGGATTGCTGCATCTACCTAGAGGATGAAACATCTCATCCTACAACCAGCCATGCTATGGACATGCCTAGCTATGACCATGCATTCCACTGCAAGTGGTTACTAAGTGGTTTAGCTAGAGATCCACCTACCCAATGTGCCGACTGAGATTTGTCTATGTATCTTGACCCAGACAGTGCAGAGATTCCTCTCACACTTCACCGAAGAGGATTATTGATTAAGATCAATGTTTTATGTTGTATGAAATACTTATTATGCATCATACTCCTCTATATATATTTGGTCAAAATTCAGAATCTTTGAGTAAATCTTCGCTCCTGTCGCTCTAACCGCCGCAATCTTGTTCAGCAACTCCACTTTTTCTTATTTCCTACCTTCCTAGAGCTCTCCCATTCCCTCTGTAGATCTAAACCACAAGGAACATGCAGTTGCCTTCTCGTACATGTGATCAACACAAAAAATACATGACTCCATGCCATCAGGCCAGACACCCAAGGCAACAGAAATAACAAACATAAACCAATTAAGGAAACTTCATCCACTACAACATTTTCACTGTTTGAGGCATTCAAAAAATGGCAGGAGGACTTTCTTGCTTGTTCAATAACATTTCAACACCAATGGCACTTCTTTTTTGCATTACATTAAGGCCAGACTTGCTCCTCGATTCAAGGTTCTAGCAAGTTTAACAAAGTTTGACATAGACATGCAAATAACACAACATATATTAGCAAGGGTTCCTACTACATGAGCTCAACACATACACTACATCACTTTGTGCCATCCCACAGATCAAAGCTAGTCATGGCTACTACTACTTGTACTACTGATACATGACAACAAATAGTACCCAAAGCACACAAAATCTCAATGTTGTCAAATCAGTTTGGTCTTGTTGAGATAGTTGAGGTCATAAGGACTTTTGATCAAGTTGAGATGGTGAACCATCTTGAAAATGACACAGTCTCCACTGACATCAACACTATAGTTAGAGAGCCGATGGGCATCCACAATAGTGTGGCAAAGCACAAAGCTTTCTCTAGAATCATGGTCTTCAACAACTCTGGTAATGCGTTGTTGCCCAACAACTGCATGAACAACAGCTTCAACTGATTAGGCATCGTGCAACTCGGTCATATACACGACGCTCCCAAGTCACAAGCAACCTATTCTATTCTCCTGGCTCCACACCTAGCTGCCAAAACACATCATTTGTTGTAGAGTACACATCCGTTGTATGGTAAGTAGTTGACATCTATAAACATGATTTTGGTTAGAACAAATGACAATCAAGGAAAGGTGGGAAGCAATGATGTTAGCAGACACAACAATAAGTTCATACAAATAGTATGGTTTGATATGAAGCACATTACCTTTATCTAGATCCTAAAACCACCAGGGAACAGTGATTAGGAAAATGCAAATGGGTGAGGGAAGGGGGAGCAAGCAGATTGATGCAATGCTATTAGACGAGGGAAGGGGAACACTTCTTTCATATAGACCTTGCATGGTTGATGAGAGTGAAGTGAATGTGGAAGGAAAACTAGACACAAGAAGGAATCAAGAAAAAGGAGCATTTGACCACCATGACACGCTTGAGACTTGAATGCCTGGTGCGGTTGTGATGGGTCTTTTCTGTATTTTTTTACTCCTAATCCAAGCAGTCACAACATTCGAGGTGCAGACTAGTTGCTATGACATTCAAAACTGATGACCCTTTATACTGTGTCCTACAAGATCAAATATACAATGGCTGGACTTTCTTGCATTTGTAGTAAAATTCAATAGCTATAGTCTCATCCATCATGCATTTGATCTAAGGCGATACTTGTTGAGATGAACTCCTCGCTGCATGGTCCTTGCAAGTTCAACTAATTTTATCAAAGACTACTGATATGTGTTTGGTTCTTGCAAGATCAAAGCCACTCATGACTACTAGTAATATTGATATGTGTTTGGTTTAACAAACTGAGGCACAAAGCAACCCTTGCACGATTGCGATGAGTGAATTGAATGCATGAGAAAAGCCTCAGCAGTTATTTAACTCCAAGCATTCATAGTAGTCAAGGGGCAGACTGAAGAGTGAAGACGAGTTGCTCTTGCTTCCATAAGTAATTTCTCTTGCTTGGTTTTATAGAGCAGTAGCTAGCTAGAGATGGTTACATGGTTTCATAGATCCTGATCATTAGCACTCGCTCAGGCTATGGCTAAAGATGCCGCTTCAAATCCAACTACCTTACTAGTACTTCATGCATGTAGCCATAGCCAGGTGTAGTTGTTCTTTCTAGCATAGCCAATCTGGCAAAAGTTCTAGTCATAGCTCAGTAGCAGAGTAAAATGTCTGGGCTGGTCAAATTTACACTGACTCGGACTATGAAGCGTGCATGCGATTTACAAGAAATAGGTAAACATCATTTCATCAATACTATACTTGTCTATATATATTTAGGTCAATAGAGTTTAACCCACCTAATACAAAGTTCAACAAAACTCCATTTACATGGATATTATTACAACAAGATAAACTAAAGAACATCACCATTGTCTCTTGTGAACATTGAAAACACAAATTCAGAACATCAGTGTTATGAGATACTTGAACATCACACCTATTTCAAAAATAGAGAACAAGGGCATATCTCTAATGCCATAGATACTAAACATTAACATCATCTGACCATGTTGCTACTACTCAATTGAAAGGAACTACACGAACTCCACCAATCTTAGGATCATTCGAATAGATTGTAATATAACGGATACGATGAGAAAATACTTCTGCACCACGAAACTCATAGCGGTATGAAAGCAAAGTATGGAGATCTACATTTGAAGGAACCAGCAACAAACACATAGGGTCCTAGATGATCTTGAGCAAGACGGTAGTTTCAATGGCCAAGAACTTGATGAAGAACTATAAAAGTAATGTACCACCTACTATAAAAGTTAGAATGCACTGCAAGCACTATAACCCTTGTTTGTAGGCCATGGTGAACACGAAGCTCGCTGAAAGACATAGCGATACACAGACATGTCCCAAGAATGATCATAGTTATCCATGGTCTATGTAAAAAAGAAAACAATATGTAGAAAAAACGAAGAACAAATATGCAGTAGTAGTAGGGTGGAGGGCAAAAGCTTTGGGATGGAACTAAAGATGCAGCTCTAGAGAGCCTTCCTCTTGCCCCTTGTCTCTACTGTTATATAGTTCATGGGTCGTGAACCACCCCATGACTCATGCATGCATGCCTGCGCGCCATGACCCCACATATACAACGCAAGAGTTGACACGACCTATATTTTGTTATTTCATCAAAACTATGATCTGGCTTGATCAAGCTTTCTTTAGTATCGGACTATCTTAGGCCTTATTTGGATGGACTACGACTAGTTAGCCATGACTAAAAAATTAACCAATTAGTTGTGTTATTAGTCCATACCTGTTTGTATCTTGAACTAATTGTTGGGTTCTATAGACTAGAACTAGTTGTTAGCCCCTGGTAGTCGGGTTCTATGGATTAGTTGGATGGCCCCTGTATTTCGTAGTGATCCGAATCATCTATATTTTGTAGGGTCCGATTGTCTAAGGGTCCAGAAAATTTCAATATCTATACACCCATGTCCTCCAATCAGAAAGGGCAAACACCGTTAGTATAACTAGTTACCAAATGACTTGAGCTACTCCACGCTCAATAGTTTAACCAACCTAATACAAAGTTCAACAAAAGTTAACAAAGACATGCATGCCAATAAGACTTCACATACAGTTGTCCCACAGACCAAATGTAGTCGTGACTTGTACTACTAATGCGTTCCATAGATCAAGGGTCGAGGCAGGCATGCAAGATGTTGTCATCCATGTTCACCTTTGCTAAGACAGCGTTGGCGACTAGTTCGAGCCTCACAAACAATGGGAACATACTTGAGTGATGGAAAGTACAGCACCGACTATGATTTTAGTGAGGAGGAGGATGATCCAGAGTATCGGCGAGTCAGCGAATCGCAAGAGCACTAGCCAGGAAAAGCATGCTTTAATTTTTTTCTCTTCTCTGAAAACTCAAAGAACCTTAGAATCCATGACTACTTTTTCTAGGGTGGGAAATCCATGGGGATATCATTTGAATAACCCATTTAGTTTTTTGAAGGGTTTTCCATCCCTAGGCATGCCTTCCTACTGATGCAGTCACACATACAAAAAAATCACCAGCTACAGCGCAATAAGCTACAACGAGCAGGTTTATTTGTTCTTTTTTTGGTATTTTTAGGCGTCAAATTCATGGATCTTTTAATTATTTGTTATCATCCTCTTTTAGTTTTATGTTTATTTATATTATGAAAAAACCAAAAAGGCAACAACTCACTGATCGGATATATAAATAGGTGCACGAGAGAAAAAATGAAAAGACGAATATTAGGTAAGTACAACATTTTGTCGTAATCATTTCCTATTAAAACATGAAATAAATTTTGGTCTTTGCTGAACACTGCACCGAGCAGTCCCGCCAACACGCACCGAAAATTAGATGTCTCTCTTTTGCCCTCCGCATAGAAAATAGGTTTACCACACCATCGATTTCAGACAAGGGCATTTTTGGTAATATGATGGCCACATAAAAGCACAAAGAGTCACTGTTTCCATCTCCATCTCCATTCTCCAACTACACCATCTCTCCTCTAGCTCCAAATCCTAGTCCCATGGCCTCCCTATCCACTCTCCAGCCGCCCCCTCTGCCACCCCACTCCGGACCCTAGGCGCCATCAAAAGAACAGCTCGACTCCCTCTCCACTCTCCAACCACACCCTATCTCATACATTTCTAAACCCTAGCCGGAGCCAGATCCCCTTCGATTCATCGACAACAAGTCGATCAGCTAGCAGCGGAAGGACCACCTCGATGAATGGTACAAGTAGGATCCAAATCCCCAACCTAGCTCGGAACCTATCACGACCGATTAGATCTAATCCCTAGCTAGAGCCAGATCTGGTACCCCTTCATCAATGCTGGCTGCACCAGCTCCATGACCATGATGACATGATGGTGGTGCTGATGACAATGCAAAGCTAGCGAACACGGATGAAGAGGTACCCAAATTCTTTTTATGATGTGTGCTCTACTGTAGTGGCTAAACCAAGGATATGTAGATAGTGATGGGGTTTAATATTTCCTATAGTTGAGTGTAGCTAACATGTGCTTTATTGGATTAATGCATTCCATATAAGCTGTAGTTACTAGTTTGGTGCTTATTTGCACTACTCTTGCTCTGTTGTGTTGACATTCCATAGAAGATTTAGTTAATAAATGCCTTTGTAATATCGATGAACAACCACTAACTACTAATGAACAAGCATGGGATGCATAGATCACAAGGAATCATAGAAAGATGGAAGAACTTGGAATACGTGTGGGCTCAAAACCTATGTCTCCAAAGGCAAAAAAGTCAAGCACAAAGGGTAGACATGATGAAGATTTGGAATATATCCTAAACCAAGGAAGGTAGTTGATGGATTTGATGATACAGATGAAATAGATTTAGATTTAGAAGATGAGATAGTGCCCCTATCAATTGAGGTGCTTGTTCTATCTTGTATTTTGTTTGAAGGGGGAGGGGGTGTAGGTAGCCATGCAATTCTTTACTATTTGGATAGCAATGGAACTTGTACATGCTCGCTGCTTAAGTTTGTATCTCCAAATTTAGTATCTAGGTCAAAGAAGCCATAGAGGAGGCTCTGCTTGTAGGACCAAAGGCAGTGCTACCATGAGTCCTGGTCGAAGGCTCTCCAAGTGAGTGAGGTCAACACCACCAGAAGTGGCTGCTCATGGATTTTGTACTTGGAGGTCTTCCACTAGCAAAAGAGTGGACGTAGCAGCAGTAGGTGAACATAATTCTCCATCATGACCGACACCCGGATTGAGGGATCAATTCCAAGTTCATCAATTGACTAAAGACATTGGTCGAGACGGCACCCTACCTAGCCCTGAGAGAGACTCCTAATGGCTTGATGATGGTAGCCCTACTAAAGAGGAGACCTCTTAGCAAATTGCCGTCTCCCCCACCCGTAGAACGATGAAAGTTGACACGGTTGGTATTACCATACAGATGTCTATCAATCAATTTGCATTAGCTATTTGATATCCATGTAACATTTCTAACAATCTAAATGTATGAAAACTGTGTAGTACCATTGCTAGGAAAAGTGAGGAAGCCAAGGCCTCAAACTCATGGAATTATGCTTGACAAAATGAACAAATCAATAGGAGGAGTGATGATGGGCATCTCTGTTGCCAAGGGGAACAGAAGGCCACATGATTCCAGTGCAAGCTGCCAAATTTGCTTCAGATGCAGGTGTAGTAGTCAGGAGTGAAGTACCTAATTTTGACGCATTGGAAACAACACAAGGGGAAGAGGCCTGGCACTGTCTATTGCACAAGATTTGTGGATAGGCTAAATGTATGTATGGGTATCCCCTCTTGACATTCAACTCTGCTTTGAGCAACTTTAATAGACTTACTTTTCATTCACACTACTATGTGCAGTGAAGGCTGCATGTTAACAGTGCTCACTCACCAATAAAAGAATCTTGCTAGATTGTAATGTAGTCTATGGTATGACAGGCATGCTACAGGTTGAAGCAAAAATACTTTATTAGCATCCTTGCTAATCAGATCCAGTATGACCTCTCTTGTCTCAGTCCATGAACAATGCATAGTGGTGTGAACTTGTCGAAATTTGGTCTAGTGCTAAGAACAAGGTGTGTGAACCCATCAATTTCCTATATAGTCTTGCTATAGTCTACTTGTGCTATAGTCTAACACAAATGAAGCTATAGGAAACATCTGAGAAGAACAAGCAAAACCGGTCGTAGAACCGACCAATTTATAAGAGTACAAGTACAATGGCAGCCCACAAGCAGGTCAGCACTGTCATACTTGAACCCATATAAACCCTGGTAGTCCGTCGAGTACCACGACGGGTCTCGATAAACTGATTACAACAACCAAGATCAGTATAGGATTCAACATACATGCCACATATTACATAAAGTTCATAGATACATTTTCATCATCAGAGTACAGATAAAAGTTATTACAAACCGAGTTTGATAGATAAAGCGGAAGCAATTAAGTTCAAAAATAAACGTTTCCAACATAGTTTGATACAGTGCCAAGTAGGATCACGGTCCACAAAAGCAAAGATAGGGATTAATAAAGAAGCCTGCCCAAGGCTTACTCCTCATCCACTGGCGGGATAGAAGCAACTCTTGCAATAACCATGATACATAGTGCCATCTGCAACAATGGGAAATAAAACCCTGAGTACGAGAAGGTACTCAGCTAGACTTACCCAGTCATAAACTAGAAATAAATCGACTCCAAGGATTATGCAAGGCTGTATAAGTGGAGGTAACTTGACAACATTTTGCATAAAAGCAATTGACTTAGTTGTATAATTACGATTCCTTTATCAAGTTAATTATAACTATCCATTTCTAGGTTAGCAACTATCCTAGTGCCAAACATGTGGTATATCAATTTAAAAGCATACAATAGTAACCATAGCAGGTATTGTAATTCCATATTCATCTGAACCATCATGTTCCATAACACAGTTACTACGATGTTGGAGCTAGCCAAGTTTCTCACTATCCGGGAGAGATAGCGATTCGAATCGATTTCAACCAGCTGGGAATTTATTCCTAACACAAACCCAGGCATATCACTCGAAGGCAGCCTTAGGTCACCTTTGGTACAACTCAGGTCCACGTTTCATGGGTCCGTACCGCGCCGCACAATCTGGGACACTAGATGCGAGGACGTTCAAACCTAGCCTGCCCTTAAGCTCAGTCTGATTGCCCCCCGAAAGGAGCGCACAATAGAACGGATCCCGACCTGAGTTGAGCTACTCGGCTTCACGGTCGGAACGAGTTATCCGGCTAGCTAAGTGATAGGCATGTGTTCAATCTTGTCAGAAGTTCCAACAACAGAACGGTCCTTGATTGGCATAGACGGAATCACATGAGTCATCCTACGCATAGACTTCGCCCGGCCTCGATTTTCTTTTACCCCATGGTTCTGTTCCACAATAGCAAATATAGCCAACCATGCTCCGGTATCCACCTATATCTCGCAGGTGACAGGACATCACCCGACTTCTACCGGTCTAAGCATGGCTAAGCATATATTCGATCCTGGACCTATACCGGTTAAAGATGTAATATCTGGACAAGGAATGTATATGCATCAAGTAGTTTCATTCAACTCTTATAACCTAATGCATCAATCATAAGTACTTAAGTAATCATTTGTAAAATACTGGGAGACTTAGAATGCTTCGGGGCTTGCCTCGCAGAAAGGAAGTGGGGCGGTGGTCAGGACACTCCGGAAGCTCTTTACGATTCTGCTCCACACCTTTGGGAGCTGCGACTTGAGGATTCTCCTACTGGTCCCCTTCCTCTACTTCGTTGAATTCTAGCAACATTATTTCTTTCTCCGATCCTAGATGCATGAATATGGCGTAAGATATTGCGAATGCATATATGTTAACAAGGGTGGTGTGATGATACATGAAGAATGCATTCTTGCAATTATTCTTATCAGCATGTGGTCTAAGTAACAACAAGTGCATCGCATTTACTGAGTAGGTGCATATCTCTTCTTGATTATGCAATTAACTACTTCAACAATTTATCAACTACTTCACAAACAGCAGCTACTTGTTTTACTCATAACTGGAGTTCTAATTATCCAAATGCAGTAATCCTAGGACTTTCTGGAAAGCTTATAAAATTACCTACAACTTTGTTATTAACTATTTTTACAGCAAACATCATTTTTAACATGCAGCTTATCAAACTCCGGAATCTGTTCGGAATCCTTCCAATTCGCATTACAATGTAACAATACTTCTACTTCATGTAATCATTCAAAGTTTGACAATACAAAGTCTACCAACAGTTTAAGCATACCAAATACATCCAAGAAGATATAATGGTGAAGCCCAAACTATTCTTTATATGCCTTTATTATTTTATTTAGATACATAGGTTAAATAATAAATATATATCAAATGTGCATAATAAATTCCTAAAAATTTACAGTGCCTTACTAATGCTACCAAAAGACTACTACAAAAGTTTCATGCCATTTTATACAGTAAAACATTCTATACAAAAAAGACAAGGCAGAAAGGACTTAAAATAGCAAAAATAGGAAACCCTAGTGAAAAGTGTCAAGCAACTAGATTTCCTATTTTTCTTAGCATCCACTATGGTACTAGGATAACCTCCAACAATTTTCATGAATATTGGATTCCTAAATAATTTATAAAAATTCATACAAGGATTACCTATTTATAAAAGGAAAATCTATAACTACAAATCTATGCATGCACTGATCCCCAAATTTTTACCAGAGATTATACATGTCAATAATAGCTTACCACAAAAATTCATAATTTTTGGAGCACAGGAACTGTAGATATAAAATAAACAATTTTGCATGCATTCAAAAACACATTTCAAATCTCCATTTAAATCTTCCAAACTTTCTACTGTAAGTGTCAAGATCATATTTTTCCTAAATACTACACCTCCTAAGGAACATTACCAAATTTATTTTACAATTTTTGAAGCTACCAAATTGGAGATCTAAAAATTACAAAACAGTACAAAATCTGGAATTAAATGAACTATCCTATACTCTCACTACCGCTGACCGGTGGGACCCGCTGGTCAGAGGACCCCATGCATCATTGACCTGAAATAGGGCAGCTATGCTGCGCGATGGTGGCGCGGCCAAAGCTTGCTAACGGCGAACAATTCCGGCGACAGCACCGGCACTGATGTGACCACCAAGACACTACGCATCTATTGAGCTAACTAAAAGGACCAGTCGCCGGAGCTAACAACGATGGTGGCCCGAATGGCGGGGCGGTGGAGTCGGATGACGGTGAGACGCCAGGGCTGGCCATGAAAACTCAATCAAATGCTACGCCGAGCATCGACACACGACGACAAAGCTATTGCACTCACTACCACTGCTAGAGGTGGTCGGAGATGTCCCGGCCACGGTGTCGTGGCACGGCGGTGAACTCCGGTGGGGCTGCGCGTGGCGCTAGAGCTTTACTGAGCTCTATCAGTGGGCACTGGTGGATGCGGTGAGCTGCTGGGGTGGCGGTGGAGTGCTGCGGTGGTGATGGAGTAGCTAGGCGCGAGCTGGTGCCGTCAACGGCGATGGTGGTGCCCGGTGCTGAGGCTGCAGCTGCTGCAGGTGCTGCGAACAGCGAAGGAGGAGCCGGGAAAGGAAAATGAAGGCACAGATAGGAGCGGGCGAGCGCTGGCGTGTTAAAGGCTCGCTCTAGCTAGCCTAGCCGCACGGGGCAGGGCATCGGCAACACGCAGCCATCGCTGCCTCCACGCGGCAGCCCTATCCTGGCGACGGTCGGCCACTGAGCCGAGCGATTCAGTTAGTTCAGACTCGCGATGTGATGCCTGACAGTGGGTTTTTCATTTGAATTATCTCCCAATACAAAGCCATTCAGTGAATGATTCCAAAACAAAAGTTGTAGTCCTAAGTACCATCTACAATTCTTGTTCAATGAACTCGTGCTAATTTGCAACCAAAACTGAGTAATATCATCACAAAGATCGGCTTGTCAGTCGGTCAGTTAACAAGGACTTAGCAAATTTTGTTAAGTTTTGACATGTTGATTTTTCTGATTCTTGTGATCCAATTTCAAACATGTTAGGAGCTGAATCATTCAATGACCCAAAAATAAAAGTTGTTCCTTATATCAAATACTACAACTTTGCTTTAGTGACCACCTCCATGCAAGGTCTCTAACACCTAGTTCAAACTTGGTCAAACATGTCACATTTAAAAGATGATACACTTCAAACTATGGCTTAATGACCTAATTACCCCTAACCATGAATATCAAAGTTGTTCATAATGATACTCTAAACATGTTTAAGCAAATTGCAAGGTCATACCATCATTTCATGTATTAGTCACTCATAGTGCTATTTAGTTTAATCACATGAAATCTTAAGTGTTGGTTCATGCAAGGTGACTTCATGAACCATGTCCTATTTGCTAACCTAGGTGTTGCTACATGTTTGTGTGACTTACATCCACCAAGTACATGTATACACTCATGATCATATGCATATACACATGGAGACATTAAATAATGAGAAAAATTGCATATGTTCAAGGAAACATGCGATAACAAGCAAATGTTGCAGATGTTTCAATCCAATGTTTTAATTGTAAATGCTTGTTTATGAATGCTTGATGCTCATGCTCATGTTAAGCAAGTCAAGTTATGCAAGGCTAACACCCGAGGTGTTACAGCCCCTCCCCCTTATAAAAATCTCATCCCGAGATTTGCAAGACCTACCATTCCTGGAAAAAGGCAGGATAAACTTCTCATAAATAATCTTCTCTTTCCCACGTAGCATCGTATTCACTATGATTGTTCCACACCACCTTATAGAACTTAATAATCTTACTCTGTGTCACTCTTTCCATCTCCTCTAATACTCGAATTGGCTTTTCCTCATAGGTCAAATCCGATTGAAGCTGCACGTTGGTGGGTGCAATAGCTTCTTCAGGTACTCGAAGACATTTCTTCAACTGAGAAACATGGAAGACATCAAATATTGCACTCATCTCTAGTGGAAGTTGTAACCTATACACAACATTTCCTTTCCGTTCCAAAATCTTGTATGGCCCCACATATCTGGGTGAAAGCTTCTTTTTCATCCCAAATCTCTTCACGCCTTTCATGGGTGATACTTTCAAGTATACATAGTCACCCACTTCAAAAGTCAGTGGTCTCCTTCTTTTATCAGCATAACTCTTTTGTCTCGATTGAGCTGCCTTCATATGCTGTTGGATGATACGTACTTGCTCTTCAGCTTCATTAACAAAGTCAATACCAAAGTATCTCCTTTCACCGGGCTCAATCCAATTCAATGGAGTTCTACATTTTCTGCCATACAATGCTTCAAATGGAGCCATCTTGATACTTGCTTGATAATTGTTGTTATAGGAGAACTCAGCTAAAGGTAACCATTTCTCCCATGAACCTTTTGAAGATATAACACAAGCTCTAAGCAAATCTTCTAGGATTTGGTTCACTCGCTCCTGTCTGTCCTGAAGTTTGCGGATGGTATGCCGAACTTCTAATTAGCTTGGTTCCCAAAGCCTGGTGTAAGTGCTCCTAGAAACGAGCTATGAACTGTGGTCCTCGATCTGATATTATGGTCCTAGGCACTCCATGTAGTCTCACAATTTGAGAAATGTACATCTCGGCGTACTTCCCCACATGATATGTGGTGTGAACTGGTACAAAATATGCTGACTTGGTGAGACGATCAACAATAACCCATATTGAATCATGACCTTGCGACATCATTGGAAGGCCTGTGACAAAGTCCATGCTGATTTCCTCCCATTTCCAACCTAGAATAGGCAATGGCTGAAGTAATCCGGTAGATTTCATATGAACAACTTTTACTCTACTGCAGTTATCACACCTAGCGACATAGGCTACGATCTCTTTCTTCATCTTAGTCCACCAAAAACGGGTTTTCAAATCTTGGTACATCTTACTACTACCTGGATGGATATACAATTTGGATGAGTGAGCTTCATCTAAAATTTGATTCCTTAGCTCACGGTCTTTTGGTACCACAAGTCAGTCCTCAAACCATAAAACACCTCTTTTGTCCAATCTAAAATGCTTGGTCTCTTGCTCTTGCATTTTTCTTTTGATGTGACTTATTCCTACATCTATCTGCTATAGCTCTACGATTTTGCTCTCAAGTGAACAACTGATCATGATATTGTGTAGTACTGCAGGGTGTAACAAGTTGAATCCATCTTCCAATAATGCTTCTATAGTGTTGCAATGAGACTTTCGACTGAGTGCATCTGCTACTACATTATCTTTACCCGGATGGTAATGCACTTCTAAATTGTAGTCCTTAATCAATTCTAACCATCTTCGTTGTCTCATGTTCAGCTCTGGTTGGGTAAAGATATACTTGAGACTTTTGTGGTCAGTATATATATGACATATATTTCCCAACAAATAATGTCTCCATATCTTTAATGCATGAACAACTGCTGCAAGTTCTAAATCATGTGTAGGGTAGTTGACTTCATGCTTTCTCAATTGCCAAGAAGCATATGCAATAACTCTTCCTTCTTGCATAAGCACACATCCCAAACCTATTCCCGACGCATCATAAAATACATCAAAAGGCTTTTCAATGTCTGGTTGCGCTAGCACAGGTGCGGTAGTCAACAAAGTTCTGAGGGTGTGAAAAGCTGCTTCACATTCTGGTGTCCATTTATACTTCTCATCTTTCTGAAGTAGTCTGGTCATAGGCTTAGCTATCTTTGAGAAATCTAGAATGAAACGACGATAATATCATGCTAACCCTAGAAAACTCTAAACTTCATGAACCGAAGTTGGGGCTTTCCAATCCATGACCTCTTGTACTTTTGATGGGTCTATAGAGATTCCATCCCTTGATAAGATGTGACCTAAGAAAGGTACTTTGCTCAACCAAAACTCACACTTGCTAAATTTCGCATATAGCTTATGCTCCCTCAATCTGGATAAAACAATCCTCAGATGCTCTTCATGATCTGACTCATTTTTTGAATAAATCAATATATCATCGATAAACACGACCACGAACTTGTCGAGCTCAGGCATGAATACCGAATTCATCAGGTACATGAAGTAGGCTGGAGCATTGGTTAGTCCGAAAGACATAACCAAATACTCGTATAAGCCATACCTAGTAGAGAAAGCAGTTGTAGGTATGTCCTCCGGTCTGATCTTGATCTGATGGTAGCCTGATCTCAAGTCAATTTTGGAGAATACCTTTGCCTTCGCTAGCTGATCGAATAAGATGTCGATGCGGGGCAATGGATATTTGTTCTTGATGGTCATAGCATTGAGTGGTCTGTAATCTACACACATTCTCAGTGACTTGTCCTTCTTTTTCACAAACAAGGCTGGACATCCCCATGGAGATGAGCTCGGTTGGATAAGACCCTTGTCCAATAGATCTTGTAATTGAACCTTAAGTTCTGCTAACTCATTGGGTGGCATTCTATAGGGCCTTCTTGATATGGGTGCCGTACCTAGCACTAACTCGATCTTAAATTCCACATCCCTATCAGGTGGTAGACCTTGGCAATTCCTCTAGGAAATACATCTAGAAACTCACAAACCACTGGGATATCACAAAGTGTGGTGGTTTGGATCGCACAAGCTAAATGTTGGAGTTCAAAATTGCTGGGAGAGTGGTACTAGAAAAGCATTCCCTCCCATGGGTTCTCTCAACATAATAGTACGGGTGCTAGTGTCAATAAGGAACACCATGATCCTTCATCCAATTCATGCCTAAGATTACACTTATCGATAACCCGAGCAATATTATCAAATCCGTTGTGTACTCCCTCCCTTGTATAGAGATGAGCACATTTTTGACTATCTTTTTGGTAGAAATAGTACCCCCTACTGAACTTATATTATAACCCCCTTTGCTTACTTCAATTATTTCTTGATCATGTCTAGATGCAAATGCTTGACTCATAAATGAATGAGAAGCTCCCGAATCAAATAAAACAACAGTGGGATGCTTATTGACGAGAAACATACCAGCTGTGACAACTTCTCTAGCGGGCACTTCCTCAATAGCGGTATAATGCACGTACCCCGGACGTGCCCTTGCGTTCGCCTGCCTCTGATTGTTCTGATTTGGGTTGCCATTCTTCTTGGGGTGGGGGCATTCCTTGGCCCAATGACCCATTTGATTGTAGTTGAAACATGGCTAATTATTCCTAGGTCCAGTGGAGCTCCTCTGACTGCCAGTCCCTTTTGGTAAGGCAATAGTGAAAGCCTTACGGAATGGTTTTTGAGGTCTACCGTTCTGAGCTTTAGGTGGTGGAGGCCTAAACTTGGGTGCAGGTGGACAAAATTGTGGCCTAGCTGTGATAGGCACTTTTGACTGTGAAGATCCAAGAGGCACCTGCCTCATATGCCCTCTTGCGACCCTTAGCAACGGCATGCATGTTATTGTGGTTTTCTTGGGTCAAAGCATCACTAATAAACTCATTGTACATGGCACACCTATAATTGGCCATGGTCTTCATCAGTTTGGTACCCAGACCCCTCTTAAAGCTCTCTAGTCTTTTTCTCCTCAGTATCCACAAAACCTAGGAGCGTATCTGGACAGGTTGTTGAATGCAGTGCATATATTCTATGAGGGTCTTCGTTCCTTGAGTGAGCCTCATAAATTTAGCCGCTTTCATGCGCATTAGGCTCGGGGGAATGTGATGTCCCCTAAAAGCCAGTTTGAACTAGTTCCCAAGTCACTCACGCATTAGCAGGCAGAGACGATAAGAAATGCAGTCCTACCTAGATCCCTGCTGGTCCTTGCAGCTGATGAGAAGCATATTCAGCTTTCAGATGCTCGGTGACCCTTAGTAGACTGAAACTTCTACTCAATGGTGTTGAGCCACTCAGTCAGCCTATAGTGGTTCCTCAGCCACCTTGAAGATTGGAGGCTTCGTATCCAAAAATTCCTTGAATGTACATGTGCTGATTTGGCTCGGCCCCTGGTTGATGCGGGTGGCCACGAGCGGTGTTTTGCGCGATGAGGCACTAGAGCTTCTTCCATTGTCCTTTGGCTCCCCAAGAACTGGGCAAAGAACTCCTGAGCGGACAGCGGCGGTGGTGGTAAGTCATCATTATTGCCATCATGGCTGCTACCAGCTCCAGCACGGGTGCGCGTCATCTGCGATGTTGCAACAATAAGCGATTATCGGTTGATGCCATAAGATTGCAGACGAATCATAATCATGCCAAACTGAAATTACTGGAGAAAACTCTCAAATTCACAATAAAAATAGAGGCATAACAATTCATTCTCGCAACATGACATCACCAATTTGATTCGCTCATCGGACTCGTAGCACGTTAATATCCAAATCATGAGCTCAGATAGCTCAACTGGAATTATAGTTTTAACCTGCACGTGCGATAGTCATGCAAATAACAATTTTACATGAGTTCAAATTACCCATACCGATTCCAAACTATAGGTCCATTACAAATCCAATGATGATATATTAGGCACTTATACTAAATACTACTGCGGTCTAATCCTCGTCATGATCACTATCGAGGTCAGAAATAGGACCATCTCCTTCCTTAGGCTCCACCACTTCCTCTTCCGATTCTGCTTTCCCCTCCTGCCAGAAGGGCGGTTGTGTGCGGAGTGGTATAGTGAGCCACACCTCGTACCATGGCTTGTCCTTCTAGGTACTATTCAATCCAATCATAAAGGGGTGGCTCATGGTACCCCACAAGGTGCAGAACTCTCCACAAGAGGGTAGGTGTTCCGAAAACATTCAGGAAATTCTCACTCCCAACTAGCGCTGCCATCTATACCATCAACATATACTCTTGGTGAGACAAGGCCATAATGGATAAGAGTTACATAACCAAGTAAGAAATTTATAAGGGGAGGAACAATTTAATTATATGCATGGTAATTATCATGATGCATGCTCGTTCCGTACGTCCTCATAAACTTAGGAAAAATTTGTTTCTAACAGTAGACACAGTGGCATACACACGTTCTCTCATATATATCGTAACTAGTCGAGCTACATGTTTTGTTGTTAGTGTACCTGCATAAAATTTCATTTTAGCCCCAAACCCAAAATGAAATATGCAGAATGTAAATTTAAATACTTCCATATATGTATACCCATACATATACTTTCGTATCAAGCTACCTGATAATAATTTAAACCCACAATTAAATATGTACCATATACACATGCAAGCATGCATACATAGTCGTACCAAAGCTAACTCTCCCCGACCGCACGCTCACATCTTGCGGTCATACACTCATCATCTTACCTTGGTGTAGAGGCATTTGATCCATACATTACCATTCAAGTGAATGGCATCCATACAATAGCACACCGTATGGACGACAAAGTAAAAACCCCCATGTTAGTACTTAAATAGCCACCTGATAGTCCTTAATTTGGGCATAAGGAAAGTGATCATTGGCACACTTTAGATTTCAAATACCTATTAATATAACTATTAGTTGCTAGAGAAGGGTTTTTGGAAAACAAAAACTTTTGTTTTAAATACACATGTGACAATTAATGTTAAATCTTGCTCTGATACCAGCTGTCGCAGAACTGACCAATTTATAAGAGTACAAGTACAATGGCAGCCCGCAATCAGTCGCACTGTCATACTTGAACCCATATAAACCTAGTAGTCCGTCGAGTACCACGACGGGTCTCGATAAACGATTACAACAACCAAGATCGTACAGGATTCAACATACATGCCACATATTACATAAAGTTCATAGATACATTTTCATCATTAGAGTATGGATAAAAGTTATTACAAACTGAGTTTGATAGATAAAGCGGAAGCAATTAAGTTTGAAAATAAAGTTTCCAACATAGTTTGATACAGTGCCAAGTAGGATCACGGTCCACAAAAGCAAAGATAGGGATTAATAAAGAAGCCTACCCAAGGCTTACTCCTCATCCACGGCGGGATAGAACCAACTCTTGCAATAACCATGATACACAGTGCCATCTAAGTACGAGAAGGTACTCAGCTAGACTTACCCGTCATAAACCAAAAATAAATCGACTCCAAGGATTATGCAAGGCTGTATAAGTGGAGGTAACTTGACAACATTTTGCATAAAAGCAATTGACTTAGTTGTACAATTACGATTCCTTTATCAAGTTAATTATAACTATCCATTTCTAGGTTAGCAACTATCCTGTGCCAAACATGTGGTATATCAATTTAAAAGCATACAATAGTAACCATAGCAGGTATTGTAATTCCATATTCATCCGAACCATCATGTTCCATAACACAGTTACTACGATGTTGGAGCTAGCCAAGTTTCTCACTATCCGGGAGAGACGGCGATTTGAATCGATTTCAACCAGCTAGGAATTTATTCCTAACACAAACCCAGGCATACCGTGTGAAGGCAGCCTTAGGTCACCTTTGGTACAACTCAGGTCCACGTTTTGTGGGTCTGTACCGCGCCGCACAATCTGGGACACCAGATGCCAGGACGTTCAGGCCTAGCCTGCCCTTGGGCTCAGCCTAATCGCCCCCCGGAAGGAGCGCACAATAGAATGGGTCCCGGACCTGAGTTGAGCTACTCGGCTTCGCAGGTCGGAATGAGTTATCCGGCCAGCTAAGTGATAGGCATGCGTTCAATCTTGTCAGAAGTTCCAACAATGGTATGGTCCTTGATCGGCACAGACGGAATCACATGAGTCATCCTACGCATAGACTCCTGCCCGGCCTCAATTTTCTTTTACCCCATGGTTCTGTTCCACGATAGCAAATATAGCCAACCGTGCTCCGGTATCCACCTATATCTCGCAGGTGATAGGACATCACCCGACTTCTACCGGTCTAAGCATGGCTAAGCATATATTCGATCCTAGACCTATACCAGTTAAAGGTGTAATATCTGGACAAGGAATGTATATGCATCAAGTGGTTTCATTCAACTCTTATAACCTAATGCATCAATCATAAGTACTTAAGTAATCATTTGTAAAATACTGGGAGACTTAGAATGCTCCGGGGCTTGCCTCGTAGAAAGGAAGTGGGGCGGTGGTTAGGACACTCCGGAAGCTCTTTAGGATTCTGCTCCACACCTTCGGGAGCTGCGACTTGAGGTTCTCCTGCCGGTCCCCTTCCTCTACTTCGTCGAATTCCAGCAATGTTATTTCTTCCTCCGATCCTAGATGCATGAATATGGCGTAAGATATTGCGAATGCATATATGCTAACAAGGGTGGTGTGATGATACATGAAGAATGCATTCTTGCAATTATTCTTATCAGCATGTGGTTTAAGTAACAACAAGTGCATCACATTTACTGAGTAGGTGCATATCTCTTCTTGATTATGCAATTAACTACTTCAACAATTTATCAACTACTTCACAAACAGCAGCTACTTGTTTTACTCATAACTGGAGTTCTAATTATCGAAATGCAGTAATCCTAGACTTTCTGGAAAGCTTATAAAATTACCTACAACTTTGTTATTAACCATTTTTACAGCAAACATCATTTTTAACATGCAGCTTATCAAACTCCGGAATCTATCCGGAATCCTTCCAATTCGCATTACAATGTAACAATACTTCTACTTCATGTAATCATTCAAAGTTTGACAACACAAAGTCTACCAACAGTTTAAGCATACCAAATACATCCAAGAAGATATAATGGTGAAGCCCAAACTATTTCTTTATATGCCTTTATTATTTTATTTAGATACATAGGTTAAATAATAAATATATATCAAATGTGCATAATAAATTCTTAAAAATTTACAGTGCCTTACTAATGCTACCAAAAGACTACTGCAAAAGTTTCATGCCATTTTATATAGTAAAACATTCTATACAAAAAAGACAAGGCAAAAAGGCTTAAAATAGCAAAAATAGGAAACCCTAGTGAAAAGTGTTAAGCAACAGATTTCCTATTTGTCTTAGCATCCATATGGTACTAGGATAACCTCAACAATTTTCATGAATATTGGATTCCTAAATAATTTATAAAAATTCATACAAGGATTACCTATTTATAAAAGAAAAATCTATAACTACAAATCTATGCATGCACTGATCCCCAAATTTTTACCAGAGCTTATACATGTCAAGAATAGCTTACCACAAAAATTCATAATTTTTGGAGCAAAGGAACTCTAGATATAAAATAAACAAGTTTGCATGCATTCAAAAACACATTTTAAATATCCATTTAAATCTTCCAAAATTTCTACTGTAAGTGTCAAGATCATATTTTTCCTAAATACTACACCTCCTAAGGAACATTACCAAATTTATTTCACAATTTTTGAAGCTACCAAATTGGAGATCTAAAAATTACAAAACAAGTACAAAATCTAGAATTAAATGAACTATCCTATACTCTCACTGTCGCTGACCGGTGGGACCCGCTGGTCAGAGGACCCCACGCGTCATTGACCTAAAACAGGGCAGCTACGCTGCGCGACGGTGGCGCAGCCAAAGCTTGCCAACGACGAACAATTCCGGTGACGGCACCGACACTGATGTGACCACCAAGACACTACGCATCTATTGAGCTAACTAAAAGGACCAGTCGCCGGAGCTAACGACGATGGTGGCGTGAATGGCGGGGCAGTGGAGTCGGATGACGGTGAGACGTCGGGGCTGGCCATGAAAACTCAATCAAACGCTATGCCGAGCATCGACACACGACGATGAAGCTATTGCACTCACTATCACTGCTAGAGGTGGCCGGAGATGTCTCGGCCACGGCGTCGTGGCACGGCGGCGAACTCCTGGGCAAGGCTATGCGTGGTGCTGGAGCTTTACCGAGCTCTATCAGTGGGCACTGGTGGATGCGGTGAGCTACTGGGGTGGTGGTGGAGTGCTGCGGTGGTGATGGAGTAGCTAGGCGTGAGCTGGTGCCGTCAACGACGATGGCGGCAGCCTAGTGCCGAGGCTGCAGCTACTGCGGGCACTGCGAACGGCGAAGGAGGAGCCGGGAAAGGAAAATGAAGGCACGGACAGGAGCGAGCGAGTGCTAGCGTGTTAAAGGCTCGCTCTGGCCGGCCTGGCCGCACGGGGCAGGGCGTCAGCGACAGCGCGGCCATCGCTGCCTCCACTGCGGCGGCCCTGTCCTAGCGACTGATCGGCCACTGAGCCTGAGCGATTCAGTTAGTTCAGACTCGCGATGTGATGCCTGAACAGCGGGTTTTTCATTTGAATTATCTACCGATACAAAGCCAGTTCAGTGAATGATTCCAAAACAAAAGTTGTAGTCCTAAGTACCATCTACAATTCTTGTTCAATGAACTCGTGCTAATTCGCAACCAAAACTGAGTAATATCATCACAAAGATCAGCTTGTCAGTCGGTCAGTTAACAAGGACTTAGCAAATTTTGTTAAGTGTTGACATGTTGATTTTTCTGATTCTTGTGATCCAATTTCAAACATGTTAGGAGCTGAATCATTCAATGACCCAAAAATAAAAGTTGTTCCTTATATCAAATACTACAACTTTGCTTTAGTGACCACCTCCATGCAAGGTCTCTAACACCTAGTTCAAACTTGGTCAAACATGTCACATTTAAAAGATGATACACTTCAAACTATGGCTTAATGACCTAATTACCCCTAACCATGAATATCAAAGTTGTTCATAATGATACTCTAAACATGTTTAAGCAAATTGCAAGGTCACACCATCATTTCATGTATTAGTCACTCATAGTGCTATTTAGTTTAATCACATGAAATCTTAAGTGTTAGGTTCATGCAAGGTGACTTCATGAACCATGTCCTATTTGCTAACCTAGGTGTTGCTACATGTTTGTGTGACTTACATCCACCAAGTACATGTATACACTCATGATCATATGCATATACACATGGAGACATGAAATAATGAGAAAAATTGCATATGTTCAAGGAAACATGCGATAACAAGCAAATGTTGCAGATGTTTATCCAATGTTCATTAAATGCTTATTTATGAATGCTTGATGCTCATGCTCATGTTATGCAAGTCAAGTTATGCAATGTCTAACACCCGAGGTGTTACAAAACCGTGCAAAAGTGAAGTACCACCAGGCTACAGGATCTCGCTCCTATGTTGTCGAGATGCAAAAATATGTAAGTGATGGTTGTATTTTATTGTTACTCTTGCCTTTGTTGAAATATAAAGCAAAACTCATGTGCAATGTGAGTGTAACACCCTAGGTGTTTGTCACCAGTTAAGCTATGGGTTTGAGCTCAAACATGACATGTTAAGTGGTGATGAAGGTGTCAAGATCAAATCTACAAGAGTGAGCTCCAACTTAAAATTGGGCAACACACCTTTGCTTGCATATTGACCCTTTTCAGTTATATACCTAAGTAATGTTGAAGGTGCTTCTGTTATGTGCCTCACATCAATTTCCACCCACATGGATGGTTGGAAAAGTTTCATGAAGTTTGGAATCAAGAAGTCACATGAAATGACAAGTTATGTCCTCGCCTGAATTGCTTTATTAGGTGAATGAGAACATGTGATGACAAACAAACATTATAACCTTGCTCAAACAACTCTACTTACACTCATGAACAAAAGTTATGAAGGGTTCATGTTGAGCAAGTGGCCAGAAAATGCTCCAATAGATCAAAAAGGGTAATTTAAGCTTTATCGTGATGCTACTTTGACTTGGTCTGAACTATGGCTTGCAGTGCTTGCATGGAGTTGCACCTTAAATAAAAGTTGAAGTTTGAGTGGTGTAGAACAAACTTTGTTTTTGGATGAAGAGCTAGTTTGGTCTCTAAATTAGTCTATCATGGCCTCCAAAAGTGAATGTATTGCTGTTTCTAGAGCTCAAAAAATTTGGCTAAGTCCCTAATGGACTGAAACTGAGTTTTCACTTTCGTGTACCCCACTTTAGATCCTTGTATCTCCACAACAAGGCCGAATCAGACTTTGACGCTTTAAGCAATGTTGGAGAAGTCGCGTAGCTCTACAACATTTGCTACTACCGTTTGCGCCAAAACTAAACGAATTTGGAGTTAGGAAGGGACAAAAGTTGAGTGTTAGCTTGTATTTTTGAGGTGGTTTTTGATCCGTTCCTTCAGTTTGCAACAGGACATGGCCGACCGACTTTGGGTGCTGGGTGCCGCATGGCCTCCATGCGCGCGCGTCGCTCGCCAGCTCGCCCTGCTCTTCTATTTGAGGACTGGCGCTGCCTCTCAAGAGCTCCCACTCACTCGCCTCCCTCTCCTTGTCTGCCTAGGCACCGAAGGAGCAGGCTGCCGCCGCCATGAACGCCGAGCTATGCGTGATGCCATGGCTCGGTTCCCTCTCGGCTCTCTCTCTCTCTTGTGTGGTTTTTCGCCCTAGGAAGCTGTAGCCAAGTTGCCTCCGCCGGAGACGGCGAGCTCCTCACTGCAAATCGCTACCGCACCGGCGTATAGGGCCGTCGCCGTCCGATGCGGCCACCGCGCGTGTGGCTGGGCCGCCTCGGGCCATCTCCGGCCGTGTTGCGGCTACCCACGAGCGCACGCAGGTCCCCTAGTCCTTCCCTGCCCCTCCACCATCGCCGACGCACCACCTCCGGTGAGCTCCCGCGCGTCCTCTGCTCCAAAGCCACGCCAGGGACCTCACGCAACAATTCAAGGAAAGGGAGGGACCTAACTGCATAGTCTGTGACTCATATGAATAGTGCCTTTTGGATCTATTTGTTTTCAATCGGCTGGAAATTTGGAAATTCATAGTAAATTGTAGAAAAATCCAAAAATGGCAAATATAGACTTTTTGGAATCCTTGTGAAATTCTATATGCACTAGATCTATAATATTGCATGATTAGTTTAAAGTTTTTGTTGTAAAAATCAATTTATACAGTTAGGTTTGTACTACTGGTTGTGTCTTGTCTTTTTCATAACTATAGTTATTTTGCTCAAATAAATGTGAAATTGTTATGGAGTGCTCATCAGGTGATAGTTGTTGTCTGGTAAAAATTTCAGGAGTTTAGGATTTATATTTTAAGAGTTATAAAAATAACAATTGCCCTATATTGCCTTGCTCCTACTCTGAATAGTTCTGCATGTTTGAATTAATTGGCTCAGTTAAGTTATGAATCATGACTTGATGAAAATACATGAGTTGTAGTACTTTTATTAAGCTTTTCAAAAAGCTAAATATCATGATTTTTGGTAAAGTAGATCTTGAGTTATACTTGCTTAAATCTCTGTGGCTGTTTCTGCCCAAACCTAGAGAGGGTTTCTTCGTTCTTACTGTGGGGCCTTCTTAATAGTAGAATTAGCTTTCGGTGTTTACAACAAAGTTGTTTAGAATTTTCTAAGCTTTCTAAAAAGTCTAGAACCACATTTATTGGACATGTATAACTCCATTTGTAGCTGTTTGAAGTGGCATATCAGTTTCTGTCCATGTTTTAGACAGAGATTCATTCATTGGATTAATTGACCTTGCTAACTGTAGAATCATCTTAATAGGAGAATAATAAAGTTGTAGGCAACCTTATAAGCTTTTCAAAAAGTTATGATTCATGTTTGTTGGAGGTCTAGAACTCCAGTTATGCTTCTCTGAAGATGCTATCAGTTTTCTATACCACTGCTGTTGGGCTGCATGTGCAGTTTTGCTTGTGCAATTATTTTCGTGGTGTAAATGATGTTTCCTATGGTTGTAGTGAATACAAAAGTTGTAGAAAATTTCATAATATTGCTTGTGTTCAAATTGTAAGACCATAGGTCTGATAGTTTAGGAGTTACATGACTTTTAAGTCTTCTGTCAAGTTTTGATTGTATTCGGAGCAGATCTGAAAGATGCTAGTGTTTGATCTAGTTAGGATTTGAATAACACCTAAATGATAATAAGAAAGTTGTAGATAACTCACTTAAACATCTTGTGTTAAATTTTCCTGGCATTTGGCCAAATATTTTGTGAGTTATGCCTGTTTAAAGTTGGGTGTCAGAAATGGCTGCTCTCTGTCAATTGTGGACCAGTTTCTATAAATGGGCATATTTGACTTAGTTAACTTGAGAATAATGCTAAGATGATTAAAGATGAATTGTAGAAAATTTCATAAGCTTTCCAGAATGTCTTGTTGCATAGCTATTGGATTTGTATAACTCTAGTTATGATCCAAACAACAAGCTATAGTTTCCAGTCCAGAAATAGACATATGCTAGTTGTGGTTGTTTACTCCATGTGTTGCTAAGTGTGGCTTATGCCCTTATTGATGGTCAAGTTATGATACTTGTGACCTTGTTAAACTTGTGTCATGCTTGATATGCTTGCTCTCTATAGTTAGTTGGGTGATGTTAGTTAAATAGCTATTGGTGTCTATGTCTTGCATAATCTTGTGTTTGTCTTGAATGCTTATGTGATGCATCTTGTGTTACCATTCATCACATTCATACACATGCATCTTGCATCTCATTTAGGTTTGCTAGATGAACCACGTGCCAGATGGGATGTTGGAGCCGAACCCGAAGACGGTGTATGGCGGACCTATCCCAAAGATGGAAGGACTGGACGAGTGCTAGGATGGGGGATGCTCACCAAGCGAGTATCATCTAACAAGCACTGATCTAGTGTTGGATTCTAGGCAAGCCCCGGAGCATTCTAAGTCTCCTAGTATTTTAGAAAATATTACACAAGTTCTTATGATTGATGCATTAGGTTATAAGAGTTGATTGAAACCACTTGATGCATATAAATTCCTTGTCCAGAATACTACCTTTAACCCTATATAGGTCCAGGATCAAATATATGCTTAGCCATGCTTAGACCGGTAGAAGTTGGGTGATTTCCTGTTACCTACGAGATATAGGTGGATACCAAAGCACGGTTGGCTATATTTTCTATAGTGGAAAAGAACCATGGGGTGAAAGTAAATTAAGGCCGGGCGGAGTCTATGGTAGGTTGACTCATGTGATTCTGTCTGTGCCGATTAAGGACCGTACCGTTGTTGGCGTTTCTGACAAGATTGAACGCATGCCTATCACTTAGCTGGCCGGATAACTTGTTCCGACCATGAAGCCAAGTAGCTCAGCTCAGGCCGAGCCCCGTTCTATTGGGCGCTCCTTGTGGGGAGCCAGACTGAGCCCAAGGGCAGGCTAGGCCTAAACGTCCTGGCATTTGGTGTCCCTGATTGTGCAGTGCGGTACGAACCCACAAAATGTGGACCTGAGTTGTACCAAAGGTGACCTAAGGTGACCATTGATCTGGTCTACCTAGGTTTGTGTTAGGAATAAATTCCCAGCTGGTTGAAATCGATTCGAATCGCCATCTCTCCCGGATAGTGAGAAACTTGGCTAGTCCCAACATCGTAGTAACTGTATTATGGAACATGATGGTTCGCATGAACATGGATTTACAATACCGGCTATGGTTACTAGTGTATGCTCTTAAAATGATATACCACATGTTTGGCACAGGATAGTTGCTAATTTAGAGATGGATAGTCATAATTAACTTGATAACAGAATTATAATTATATAATTGAGTTAATCGCTTTTTATGCAAAATGTTGTCAAGCTACCTCCACTTATAAAGCCTTGCATACTCCTTGGAGTCAATTTTATTTCTGGTTTATGATGGGTAAGTCTAGCTGAGTACATTCGAGTACTCTGGGTTTATCCCACCATGTTGTAGGTGAGGTTTTGGCCTGCTGAAGATGGTGGTTAACCGCCGGTGGGCTCGGTGACTCTATATTTACTTCTCATCTACATGTTTTTGTCTGAGGATGTCACTTATGCTAGCAATGTATTTGGAACTTATATTAATGTAATCCTTTCAAAGCAAATGTTGTTTTCACTAATCGGTTTTGAAACCCAAACATATACTATTATTTGTGAAACCATTTGTATTTTTCTTTCCGCTGCAACTCTACATATGTGATGTATATTTGCTTAATCACGCGATCTTGGTTGTGATGTTGATTTACCGAGGTCCTATGTGACACTCGGCGGACCACCGGGTTTATATAAGTGAGAGTATGCGCTTGTCAACGTGTTAGCGGGGACAGCCGTACTTGATCTTGTATAAATTGGGCGGTTCTGTCATAGCTGGTATCAGAGCGAGATTAAGCATAATACTGTCCTGTACATAGTTTTAAAAGCCAAGTTTTGGTTTTAAAAAGCCTATTCTAACTAAAACTTTAGCTACATGCAAATTAATCAAAACTTATTTACAAAATATGCTAGCGACATCTTCCTTTATGCCTAGTTAAGGACTATTAGGTGGCTATCTAAGTACTAACTTTGGGGGATGTACTTTATTGCAATTTTTACTTTCGTTGTCCATACAACGTGCTATTGTATGGATGCCGTTCACTTGAATGGTAATGTATGGATCAATTGCCTCTATGCCCAGGTAAGTGTGAGTTGTGAGAGCATGACCGTCCAACTATCGGTCTAGGGGAGAGTTAACTATGGTAATGTGGCTTTGTGGCACTCCACTAGTCATTTTTAAGCCAGTGATTAGTGGCTCGAACATGGTTGAATTCACACCAAACTTGGTAATATCATTCCTCGCTTAAGGAACTTCGGTATTTTAAGTTGGCTTGAGTATTGGTTGAGTAAAGTATCGGATTTGTGAGATGTTTTGACAGTTCGGTCACAAAGTTTCAGAACAAAGCAGTTTTGGTAAATGATTTGTTTGGATAGCCAAACGGTGTCCGTTTGAGCTGAATTTTGGTCAGTAGTTAAAGGACTCATGGATCTATATTCCTATCAAAATTCATGCACAATGGAGCACTAGTTTGTGAAATATGAATAGAAAACCAAAGAGTACAGAATCTGTAATTTCTTTATGACTACGATCATCCTTCGCATTCGAAAGTTGTGTTGCAATTGATGCCAAGGTATGTAACACGGTCAATAATTGTTGCTAGATAATCCTTTAGATACCCTAAACAAGACTCCTTGGACCCTTTTGTACCTTGTTCTTGGCTTCTTCTATCAATAATGTTTGAGCAATCGGGGTGTTCTACAAAGTAAATTTGTGCCTTGTCGGGTCAAAAACAATTGGAAAGGTGTCAAACAACAAATTTCAGATTATGAGTATGAGTTGTTGATTGACATTAGAAAGAAATGAAGCCCCAATGTCAAAAGTAGTTCCACAAAGATAGTTTTGATATAGTGCAAGTCAACTCAACTTACTGAGCAACTGCACCATGAAGGCAAATTGTGCTCAACCTACTTAGTAGTGTACTGTTTTTCCAGTTGGTGTATACTTGCAACTTTTGTTGACCTCCAGGCCTCGCTACCATCCTTCCTCAGCAAGGATTTTCAAGGTAGACTTGTCCTTGAGTACCTTCCATGTGTTTTACCCAAGAGGTTGCCTCAGATTCAACCCTGATAACTATTTCCGCTTGGATTCAAGGATTACCTTAGATATTGATCGTCGAAAATGCTAAGTCAACTGAGTCAGCTATCACATTCACCGCTCACTCAATAGACTTAGATAATACAGTGTTATCATTAGAGAAAGAGAACTGCACACATGGAACATTATGTAGTTTCCATCGCTGGGAATCTGAGCGATTGAACAGTCACGACCAACACCAACATTGTCTGTTGGTTACTCAGTTTCTCACAACCTCAGAGGATGCTTACCCAATCTATAATCTCATTCCTTATGAAAGGTTGTACTCGAGCTACTTTGGTAGAGAACTGCTTTTTGAACTTTGTCAATGAACATGGAACCATTGTAATGTGTAGCTTTTAGAAGCTTGTAGTCTAGTGCAAAGTTCACATGGTCCATGCTATATTCATTATGGAAATAGAGATTGTGGGAAACTTGGCTAGTCCCAACATCATAGTAACTGTATTATGGAACATAATGGTTTGCATGAACATGGATTTACAATACCGACTCTGGTTACTAGTGTATGCTCTTAAAATGATATACCACATGTTTGGCACAGGATAGTTGCTAATTTAGAGATGGATAGTCATAATTAACTTGATAACATAATTATAATTGTATAATTGAGTTAATCACTTTTTATGCAAAATGTTGTCAAGCTACCTCCACTTATAAAGCCTTGCATACTCCTTGGAGTCAATTTTATTTCTGGTTTATGACGGGTAAGTCTAGCTGAGTACATTTGAGTACTCAGGGTTTATCCCACCATGTTGTAGGTGAGGTTTTGGCCTGCTGAAGATGGTGGTTAACCGCCGGTGGGCTCGGTGACTCTATATTTACTTCTCATCTACATGCTTTTGTCTGAGGATGTCACTTATGCTAGCAATGTATTTGGAACTTATATTAATGTAATCCTTTCAAAGCAAATGTTGTTTTCACTAATTGGTTTTGAAACCCAAACATATACTATTATTTGTGAAACCATTTGTATTTTTATTTCTGCTGCAACTCTACGTATGTGATGTATATTTGCTTAATCACGCGATCTTCGTTGTGATGTTGATTTATCGAGGTCCTACGTGACACTCGGTGGACCACTGGGTTTATATAAGTGAGAGTATGTGCTTGTCAACGTGTTAGCGGGGACAGCCATACTTGATCTTGTATAAATTGGGCGGTTCTATCACAGCTGGTATCAGAGCGAGATTAAGCATAATATTGTCCTGTACATAGTTTTAAAAGCCAAGTTTTGGTTTTAAAAAGCCTATTTTAACTAAAACTTTAGCTATAGGCAAATTTATCAAAACTTATTTACAAAACTATGTTAGCGACATCTTCCTTTATGCCTAGTTAAGGACTATTAGGTGGCTATCTAAGTACTAACTTTGGGGGATGTACTTTATTGCAATTTTTACTTTCATCGTCCATACGATGTGCTATTGTATGGATGCCGTTCACTTGAATGGTAATGTATGGATCAATTGCCTCTACACCTAGGTAAGTGTGAGTTGTGAGAGCATGACCGTCCAACTATCGGTCTATGGGAGAGTTAGCTGTGGTTACTAGAATCTTTACATGTTACACACATGTATATATGAAGGTATTTAATTGCGGGTATATCTATCGGGTAGCTATGGATACTGAAATATATACATCTAGGGATGTATATATGGAGAGTATCTTAGTTTACTGCTTTCATTGTGTGCTTATTTATCTCTTGTGGGGATGAGTTGCAACGAGTTTGCCTGTAGGTACGCTAACCACGAATGCGTAGATTGAATGTAGCTGACGACTAGCTATATATCGAGAGAGTACATGTTATGCACCAACATAGAACGTGATTGCTGCCTTAGGCTAGCAATTTTGTGAGGACGAATAGGACGAGCATGCATCATGATTATGCTTGTGCATAAATATGCTTCCCTCACCTTGTTCTAATACTAAGTAACTTGAGATCATTATGATGCTACTATCTTCCTTGTGTGAAGCTAGACAAAGTGCCTTGTTCCATGCCGCTTGAATAGCTATGCTTGAAGATAGTGTGTGATTAGCTTTGCCTTGTATGTTTGCTTCCAAAGGAAATAGATGACAAGTTAATAGTTAGCAAAAGGTTCACCCCTTTGAAAACTAAATTGCTAAATGTAAGTAAAACTTGTTTTGTAGAGATATCCACCTACTCAGTAAAAAGGAATTAAAAGATAACAATACTTTACCACCATGTTTTGCATGATATGTGTAGCAGTGTTGTTGTAGGTGACTACTTGTTAGGTGCGAGCTTTGTGCTTTGTAATAGTCGCTTAAGCTAATTAGATTGAGTATTTCGAAATGCTTGCTTAAGACTAGGATGTAGGTGCGGATGCTCGTTATCTAGGTAATGCCATAGCTGTCACCCCTTTTGTCCTCTGTAAGCATATGAGTGTTGAAGAGCGCTATCCTAGAACAACGCCCAAGTTTTGGTAATCTCATGGTTGTCGTTTTCAATTAAGTTCTCTCTTAGGAGCCTGAGCCTATACACGTGGTTGCTAGCCATTGAACATTGTGCTACGAAGACCTTTATCCATGCCTTTGCTTGACCTTAGGCCCAAGTTTAGTTCCCTTGAACTCTTGCATGTGTCGTGGTTGTCCTGCTCCTATGTGGGAGGACCTTGCTAAAAAATCCTTGTCAGATCTCATTGCTCCTTCTTCTACAGATGATCTGGTGCAATGCTAATCGCTATCTACCCTGGCTTTAGAACCTTTTCCTCGCAGATCATGTCATTGTTTTATCAACTGAATCCCTAGTTAGTGCCTTGGCTCTATCCCTTGAATCTAGTTTATTTTGCCTCCAATCCTTTGAAGTCTCTGGATGTTTATTGGTCTTAATCTCATGTTAATCTTTATCTGGTAATCACTTTAGTGGACACAAGGCGTATATGGAAATTCAGCATGAGTCCCTTGCTATGTTGTCTCCAGCAATTAGGCTATGCTCTCTTGAGCTATGTTCTAATCTTTGGATCCACTGCTTGTTGACTCCTAACCTTGTGACTACCTTTGTTTGCTATCCCTCCTTCACATAGTGCTTGCTCCTATGCAACCCAATTTGTGCCATGTGAGATTTCTTATGGGTTGTATGTTCAGTAATGGTGCCACGATTAGCGATCTACGGTGCCCCGACAAAACTGAGAGCCTCCTAGTGGGTGCACACATAAGGCTATGCTGCTCGGCACATGCTGGTATCGATGTTTCTAGTCATGATCCATTGCAGAACTGCACCTGATGTGTTATTTTCACATGAACTCTTCCTTGGTTTTCTCTCCTTAGCATGGTAGAATATCTGTATGTTGAATCAGATGCAATTGGACTTCCTTCTGAGTCGTCCAAAGGATAACCTTGAAGAATAGGTCACTAACCTGAACATTAACAGACTGCAAGAGATGGTGGACAAGTGACTCGACATGACTATCCCTGTAATGACATTGGTCATCTAGTGAGCAGCTTATGTCATTCTCGTTGGATCAGAAAGATGCACAACACTTAAGGTTGGACAAGTTATCAGTCGGAAAGATGAATGGACCAGGATATTATGTGCTATAATAGGTCACCTGATGCTTAGGAGCTTTTGTCTAAGTCTTGACCAGTTATGTACAAGAGTGAAGATTTGGAACCTTTTTAGTGTTGAGATCCAACCGATTAGTTACCAGTAGGAAGGTTAATCTCTAGCTAGGTAACAACTCTTTGGTAGCCCCGAATGCTATGTCTCATAGAACAATGTTAGATGAAGAAACAACAAAGCCGGTCAACAATGCAAGTACTGCCTTCTTCTCTGGGCCCTATGTCATCAAGTCAACTCCATCTCGGACAATCAAATGGGTAGTGCAAGATACTATATCAGCTAAGTAAGGAGCTAGAGAAAGCACGTCCCTAGTTTGGTCAGCATCATTATGTATATGGTGGTATCAAAGGATTTGTTCAGGACGCTATTGGATGAAGCATAGAAGGATAATCAGAGACGTTCCCTTATCTTTGTAGGACTGTCACTCCACATGATGTATGCATTGTGCCCTGCAAGAACATCCCACTAGTTAAATGCTTGCGCATCATGGAGTTGGTGTCTAAATCAACGGTTGAGGTCTTGTTTCCTAAGAGGCATGCAAGGAAAACCCTAGCCTCCATCCTCAGCGAGAAAGCTACCGCTGTCATAAAGAAAATTAGAAAGTGCAGAACACACCCCACAACGCGTGAAGCAAAGAAAAAGAGGAGCGGGAAATCCGACAAGGCTTTGTGGCACTCCACTAGTCATTTTAAGCCAGTGATTAGTGGCTCGAACATGGTTGAATTCACACCAAACTTGGTAATATCATTCCTCGCTTAAGGAACTTCGGTATTTTAAGTTGGCTTGAGTATTGGTTGAGTAAAGTATCAGATTTGTGAGATGTTTTGATAGTTCGGTCACAAAGTTTCAGAACAAAGCAGTTTTGGTAAATGATTTGTTTGGATAGTCAAACTGGTGTCCGTTTGAGCTGAATTTTGGTCAGTAGTTAAAGGACTCATGGATCTATATTCCTATCAAAATTCATGCACAATGGAGCACTAGTTTGTGAAATATGAATAGAAAACCAAAGAGTACATAATCTGTAATTTCTTTATGACTGCGATCATCCTTCGCATTCGAAAGTTGTGTTGCAATTGATGCCAAGGTATGTAACGCGGTCAATAATTGTTGCTAGATAATCCTTTAGATACCCTAAAGAAGACTCCTTGGACCCTTTTGTACCTTGTTCTTGGCCTCTTCTATCAATAATGTTCAAGCAATCAGGGTGTTCTACAAAGTAAATTTGTGCCTTGTCGGGTCAAAAACAATTGGAAAGGTGTCAAACAACAGATTTCAGATTATGAGTATGAGTTGTTGATTGACATTAGAAAGAAATGAAGCCCCAATGTCAAAAGTAGTTCCACAAAGATAGTTTTGATATAGTGCAAGTCAACTTAACTTACTGAGCAACTGCACCATGAAGGCAAATTGTGCTCAACCTACTTAGTAGTGTACTATTTTTCTAGTCGGTGTATACTTGCAACTTTTGTTGACCTCCAGGCCTCGCTACCATCCTTCCTTAGCAAGGATTTTCAAGGCTGACTTGTCCTTGAGTACCTTCCATGTGTTTTACCCAAGAGGTTGCCTCAAATTCAACCCCAATAACTATTGCCGCTTGGATTCAAGGATTACCTTAGATAATGATCATCGAAAATGCTAAGTCAACTGAGTCAGCTATCACATTCACCGCTCTCTCAATGGACTTAGATAATACAGTGTTATCATTAGAGAAAGAGAACTACACACATGGAACATTATGTAGTTTCCATCGCTAGGAATCTGAGCGATTGAACAGTCACGACCAACACCAACATTGTCTATTGGTTACTCGGTTTCTCACAACCTCAGAGGATGCTTACCCCATCTATAATCTCATTCCTTATGAAAGGTTGTACTCAAGCTACTTTGGTAGAGAACTGCTTTTTGAACTTTGTGAATGAACATGGAACCATTGTAATGTGTAGCTTTTAGAAGCTTGTAGTCTAGTGCAAAGTTCACATGGTCCATGCTATATTCATTATGGAAATAGAGATTGTGGGTAATTGGTTTAAGCTCCGTAGTACTCTGCGTATCCTGAGAATAAAGTATTGTGCTATCTTGGATTCCTCCCAAAGTAACAATACTTCATGAAGGCCAATGAAGGAAATTATTCAGACAAAACTTACTACAAAGTACAAGTATCAGAAAGTGTCTTGACCAAATTAGCCTCGCTAATACCCTAAAGTTAAGTAGCATAATGCTATCACTGATATTGGAAAATGGATGACATGCTTCTCTTCCCTTAAAAGTCTTTCGCACTGAATCTTAGGGCAAGATTCCAATAAGGGGGAGGGCTGTAACACCCCAGGTGTTTGTCACCAGTTAAGCAATGGGTTTGAGCTCAAACATGACATGTTAAGTGGTGATGAAAGTGTCAAGATCAAATCTATAAGAGTGAGCTCCAACTTAAAATTGGGCAACACACCTTTGCTTGCATATTGGCCCTTTTCAGTTATATACCTAAGTAATGTTGAAGGTGCTTCTGTTATGTGCCTCACATCAATTTCACCCACATGGATGGTTGGAAAAGTTTCGTGAAGTTTGGAATCAAGAAGTCACATGAAATGACAAGTTATGTCCTCTGCCTGAATTGCTTTATTAGGTGAATGAGAACATGTGATGACAAACAAACATTATAACCTTGCTCAAACAACTCTACTTACACTCATGAACAAAAGTTATGAAGGGTTCATGTTGAGCAAGTAGCCAGAAAAATGCTCCAATAGATCAAAAAGGGCAATTTAAGCTTTATCATGATGCTACTTTGACTTGGTCTGAACTGTGGCTTGCATTGCTTGCATGGAGTTGCACCTTAAATAAAAGTTGAATTTTGAGTGGTGTAGAACAAACTTTGTT
Source organism: Miscanthus floridulus (assembly GCF_019320115.1). Lineage (NCBI taxonomy): Eukaryota > Viridiplantae > Streptophyta > Magnoliopsida > Poales > Poaceae > Miscanthus > Miscanthus floridulus. The sequence goes on along the minus strand of NC_089581.1, from coordinate 91,387,054 downwards.
TTTAGATGAAGAGCTAGTTTGGTCTCTAAATTAGTCTATCATGGCCTCCAAAAGTGAATGTATTGCTGTTTCTGGAGCTCAAAAAATTTGGCTAAGTCCCTAATTGACTGAAACTGAGTTTTCACTTTCGTGTACCCCACTTTAGATCCTTGTATCTCTACAACAAGGCCAAATCAGACTTTGACACTTTAAGCAATGTTGGAGAAGTCGCGTAGCTCTACAACATTTGTTACTACCGTTTGTGCCAAAACTAAACGTATTTGGAGTTAGGAAGGGATGAAGGTTGAGTGTTAGCTTGTATTTTTGAGGTGGTTTTTGATCTGTTCCTTCAGTTTGCAATTGGACATGGCCGACCGACTTCGGGTGCCAGGAGCTGCGTGGCCTCCATGCGCGCGGCGCTCGCCAGCTCGCCCTGCTCTTCTATTTGAGGACTGGCGCTGCCTCTCAAGAGCTCCCACTCACTTGCCTCCCTCTCCTTGTCTGCCTAGGTGCCAAAGGAGCAGGCTGCCACTACCATGAACGCTGAGCTATGCGTGACTGCCGTGGCTCGGTTCCCTCTTGGCTCTCTCTCTCTTGTGTGGTTTTTCGCCCTAGGAAGATGTAGCCGAGTTGCCTCCGCCGGAGACGGCAAGCTCCTCGCTGCAAATCGCTGCCGTGCCAGCGTACAGGGCCGTCGCCGTCTGCTCGACCGCCGCACGTGTGGCTAGGCCACCTCGGGCCATCTTCGGCCGTGCCACGGCTACCCACGGCGCACGCGGGTCCCCTGGTCCTTCCCCGCCCCTCCACCATCGCCGACGCACCGCCTCCGATAAGCTCCCGCACATCCTCTGCTCCAAAACCATGCTAGGGACCTCATGCAACAATTCGAGGAAAGGGAGGGACCTAACTGCATAGTCTGTGACTCATATGAATAGTGCCTTTTGGATCTATTTGTTTTAACTCAGCTAGAACTTTAGAAATTCATAGTAAATTGTAGAAAAATCCAAAAATAGCAAATGAAGACTTTTTGGAATCCTTGTGAAATTCTCTATGCACTAGATCTATAATATGGCATGATTTAGTTTAAAGTTTTTAATGTAAACATCAATTTATGTAGTTAGGTTTGTACTACTAGTTATGTCTTGTCTTTTTCATAACTGTAGTTCTTTTGCTCAAATAAATGTGAAATTGTTATGGAGTGCTCATCAGGTGATTGTTGTTGTCTGGTAAAAAGTTCAGGAGTTTAGGATTTATATTTTAAGAGTTATAAAAATAACAAATGCCCTATATTGCCTTGCTCCTACTCTGAATAGTTCTGCATATTTGAATTAATTGGCTCAGTTAAGTTATGAATCATGACTTGATGAAAATACATGAGTTGTAGTACTTTTATTAACCTTTTCAAAAAGCTAAATATCATGATTTTTGGTTAAGTAGATCTTGAGTTATACTTGCTTAAATCTCTATGGCTATTTCTGCCCAAAAACCTAGAGAGGGTTTCCTTGTTCTTACTGTGGGGCCTTCTTAATAGTAGAATTAGCTTTAGGTGTTAGAAATGGCTGCTCTCTGTCAATTGTGGACCAGTTTCTGTAAATAGGCATATTTGAGTTAGTTAACTTCAGAATACTGCTAAGATGATTAAAGGTGAATTGTAGAAATTTCATAAGCTTTCCATTGTAACACCTCTGGTGTTTTGACCTAACACTAAAATTTGACATGTCATCATATGCATTGCAAAGCATTCATAAAGTAGAAAATTTTGAATGCATTCACTAAATAAGGTTTATTTCATAATGTTGTTATTTCATGTGATGTGATTCAAAATCCTAAATAAAGATCATGACCTACAAGGGTCAAATTTCATGTGATCATGTGAGGCCATGTGTCATTTGACTCAAATAACCCTAATGGGCCATGTTACGGGTCAAAAATCAAAGTTAAAGCAAAAGGTAAACAAATAAAATTTGAATTCAAATTCAAATCATATAAGTCCTTTTTGCCCCTTTTGACTAATTCAAAATCCATGTGGAATTTGGGGTTGGGGCAAAAAGCAAAGTTGAAGATTATTTTATAAGGATCAACTTTGGTATTCAAAGTTTTTCAAGTTTACATATAAAATTTGGAGTAATTTTGAAATGATTCAAATACTCAAATGCACCCCAAATTCAAATTTCAAAATGGAGGCAGAATTTGAAAATGTTCCTAGAAGCAAAGTTGTAGAGTTTGAAAATTTGAGCAACTTTGATTTTGGAGATTTTCAACTTCTTTAGAAAATTTGGGAGTAATTTGAAAAATAGACGCAGTGACAAATCTATAAATACTTCAAAAATCCAGATAACTACAGGTCGTAACCGCCTCACCACCGCCGTCCTTCTTCGGCCTTCCAGGCGCGCCTACGACTGCCCTTGGCTTCGTGCTAGCGCGGGGAGCACGCTGCATGTCGAGTCTGCGCGCTCCCGGCCAAGCTATAAGACCCAGACGACGTCGTTGGCTTTTCTTTCCTTCCCTTTGTTTTCCCGACGCCGCCGTCTCAACTCCGACGAGCTTCTCTCGTCTCCTCAGCGCAAGTTAGCCCCAGAAAAGCCATGTTCCAATTCCGCCTGCTCCTTGCGCATCCGACCAAGCTGTTGCTACCACTTGATTTCGCCGAGAGCTCGCTGTCCACGTTCATCTTCCTCGCGGCCGACGACCTCAACGAAAACTCCGATTCACCGTGGCCAGCATCATCCGGTGAGCCGTTGCCCTTGCTTGCTGACTCTATGGCTTCATCTCGATGCTGTAGTGCTTATTCCACTTTTGCCTGCTCATTCTGCCCACTGTAGTCGCTGGAACGCTATTGTCGACGAGGTCTGCTCCGCTGTGATCCTGGTCACCGTCGAAACTCGTCACCTTGGCTTCTCCGGTCTCGCTTGTTGCTGCAACACGATCGGGGTGAGCCACTGATGCTTCCTTTACCCTTTGTTTCACCATTACTGGCCTTGTTTCACCGACGTAACACTGCCATGCCACTGCATCCGCCATGGTCAGCGTTAGCCTAGTTCCATGTCGTAATCGACCTCCAAAGTGCCACTGATCGATGCGCCTAGCTCTTGTGAGCATGTTAGTGCTTTGGCCGTCGTTGTTAGACTCACCGACGGTGAATTAGCGCCGGTCAGCGCCATCGCAGCCACAGTCAATGCCCGAGGTTGGGGATGACAGGTGGGGGCCGGCTATCAGTGAGAGCAAGAGAGAGAATAGTGACTTTTGTTATTTTCTATTTTTGAATAGTGCTAAATCTTTGGAAATTTGTAGGAAAATAATCATAGCTCCAAAAATTCTGAAATTTTGTATGTAGCCTATGTACATGCTATAGTATGGTGTAAAAATTTGAAACTTGAAATTTGAATAAATTTTTAATGTTCAAATATTTAGTCCATTAATTAATAAATGCAATTTCCATAATTTTTGTAGGCCACTGTATAACTCCAAAAATTTTGAAATTTGTTTTGGTACACTAATTTGTCATGAGGAAGCTTACATAAAATTTTGAGGTCATTTGGAACAAGTTCATTTTTGGGCTTATTTCCAAATTAATTCAAAAATAAATAAAAGCAAACCCTAAGTGCTTGATTAGTGTTGAATCTTGTTTTGGTCATGTTTTGTGACTAGTAGGGTTTCAAGATTCATTTGGTCAAGTCACATGTGTGGGTCTTGACGGTAGGTTTACAAGTTAGTTTTGTTGGCTTGCAACTATATCGTGAAGGAAAATCGTATTCAGGGTGTTTTTACATTTCATGTACCATGAAAGCATCATATTTACATTATCATCATGTTAAAGCATATGTTATCATTTCATGTAGAATCCGAGAGTGAAACGATTCTAGTTGAACAAGTTCTGGAAGAATCACCAGGTTGTCACGGGATTCGATAATCGTGATACTGATCCGGAACCTGAGATCGTCAACGAAGGCAAGCCCTGATTTATGCATTAAACCATTACCTTGTTTACTTTGAAAAGTTTATCACCTATGTTACTTATTGCATTAAGTTGATTATGTCGAATGTCACCTACTTGATGCATTGCCTACCTTGTTAATTGTTTACCATCCTTGAAGATGTTTTCATTTACAAAGGCGTAGAATGCTTAGTATGCTTTATGGTAGGCTTTCAAAGTAAAAGTTTCGATACAATCAAAGATGGCATACTAGCCAAAGAAAGAAAGAAGATAGAATGAACTAGAGACTAGTCGGGTGACTTATCTTGAATTTTGGGTAATATTGCCGACTATGTCGCTTAAAGGCCACTCATTATGGATCTTCTGAACGAGACACTTTGTAGTACTGGTCACATACTCTGGTAAGCCTACTTTGGCTAATCCGATACTAAGATGAATGCCCATGCACTAGGAGTGGAGAGATGGTGGGAGTAGCAGTGTACCCTCGTGGCTAGAATGTGGCCGGATTTGAGGTGTGCTATGCTCTCGGGTGGCGTGGAGATGGCTTAATATAGGAGGATCCTGGTAGCGAGGTTGATATATGCAAGATTAAGTTCTACATATGTCAGTGTGATAAGGAATCCCCAGCTGGGATTTGAATCAATTCGAATTGCTGGTGCTCCGCGGATATGGAGACTCGATTCATTACAGAAGCAATGCAGGACTGGTGAATTACTAAAATATGAGAAAAGAATGGAATGAGAAGGAATGGAATATGGGAAATGTACATTTAGTTTGAGATAATGAACAAAAAGGACTTAGGGGTAAAACTTGAAAATAGGATAAGAACAGTAAGCTTTTGGCAAAGTAATTTGAATTTTGCTACATCCTTACCTTGTCCCAAACCCTGCATCTCTAAAAGTCTTCCACCCCTTTACGTCGGGTTAGTCTTGTTGAGTACTTTTGTACTCAGGGTTTGTTAACCCTTGTTGCAGGTGAGTCGCATGCGCAGGCTTGTTTTGGTCCCTACTGCATGTCTGTGTTTGAAGTCAATGACGATGAGGAGTGATGAATGGCCTTTGGACAAGGCACTAGTTTGTATGATAAATAAAGTTAATGTAATATTATCCCTGCTACTATGGTTGTATGACACTTATGGTATTGTAAGTTTGAAAACAACTGGTTTGTAAACTATGTTATCTTAAGACTTCCGCTATCTTTTACTCTGATGGATATATTTGAATAAACTATTGTAATCTGCAATGACTGTGATTGGGATCCTATTTGAAAAGAGAATCGTGGATGATTCGGGTTTCCCGAGGACACCCGATAGACCTGTTGAGTTGTTGGGAACTCATGAACGCTATCTAAGGTCTGTTAAGACAACGATAGGTGCACGTGGGCCCGATTCCTTAGGAGGTTCTACCATATCCATAATGTCTTGTTGCATGGCTATTGGATTTGTATAACTCTAGTTATAATTCAAACATGAAGCTGTTGTTTCTTGTCCAGAAATAGACATATGCTAGTTGGGGTTGTTTACTCCATGTGTTGCTAAGTGTGGCTTATGCCCTTATTGATGGTCAAGTTATGATTCTTGTGACCTTGTTAAACTTGTGTCATGCTTGATGTGCTTGCTCTCTATAGTTAGTTGGGTGATGTTAGTTAAATAGCTATTGGTGTCTATGTCTTTGCATAATCTTGTGTTTGTCTTGAATGCTTATGTGATGCATCTTGTGTTACCATTCATCACATTCATACACATGCATCTTGCATCTCATTTAGGTACGCTAGATGAACCACTGTGCCGGATGGGATGTTGGAGCCGAACCCGAAGACGGTGTATGGTGGACCTATCCCGAAGATGGAAGGACTGGACGAGTGCTAGGATGGGGGATGCTCACCAAGCGAGTGTCATCTAACAAGCACTGATCTAGTGTTGGATTCCTAGGCAAGCCCCAAGAGCATTCTAAGTCTCCTAGTATTTTACAAAACTATTACTCAAGTTCTTATGATTGATGCATTAGGTTATAAGAGTTGATTGAAACCACTTGATGCATATAAATTCCTTCTCTAGAATACTACCTTTAACCCTATATAGGTCTAGGATCGAATATATGCTTAGCCATGCTTAGACCGGTAGAAGTCGGGTGATTTCCTATCACCTACGAGATATAGGTGGATACCGAAGCACGGGTTGGCTATATTTGCTATCAGTGGAAAAGAACCATGGGGTGAAAGTAAATCAAGGTCGGGCAGGAGTCTATGGTAGGTTGACTCATCTGATTCCATCTGTGCTGATTAAGAACCTATATCAGTTGTTGGCGCTTCTGACAAGATTGAACGCATGCCTATCACTTAGCTGGTCGGATAACTCGTTCTGACCGTGAAGCCGAGTAGCTCAACTAAGGCCGGGCCTCGTTCTGTTGTGCACTCCTTGCGAGGAGCTAGACTGAGCCCAAGGGCAGGCTAGGCCTGAACAGTCCTAGCATTTGGTGTCCCAGATTGTGCGACGCAGGTACGAACCCAGTGAAATGTGGACCTGAGTTGTACCAAAGGTGACCTAAGGTGATCGTTGATCTGGTCTGCCTGGGTTTGTGTTAGGAATAAATTCCCAGCTGGTTGAAATCGATACGAATTGCCGTCTCTCCCGGATAGTGAGAAACTTGGCTAGTCCCAACATCATAGTAATTGTATTATGGAACATGATGGTTCGCATGAACATGGATTTACAATACCGGCTATGGTTACTAGTGTATGCTCTTAAAATGATATACCACATGTTTGGCACAGGATAGTTGCTAATTCAGAGATGGATAGTCATAATTAACTTGATAACAGAATTATAATTGTATAATTGAGTTAATCGCTTTTTATGCAAAATGTTGTCAAGCTACCTCCACTTATAAAGCCTTGCATACTCCTTGGAGTCAATTTTATTTCTAGTTTATGACGGGTAAGTCTAGCTGAGTACATTCGAGTACTCAGGGTTTATCCCACCATGTTGCAGGTGAGGTTTTGGCCTGCTGAAGATGGTAGTTAACCGCCGGTGGGCTCAGTGACTCTATATTTACTTCTCATCTACATGTTTTTGTCTGAGGATGTCACTTATGCTAGCAATGTATTTGGAACTTATATTAATGTAATCCTTTGAAAGCAAATGTTGTTTTCACTAATCGGTTTTGAAACCCAAACTTATTCTATTATTTGTGAAACCATTTGTAATATTATTTCCGCTGCAACTCTACGTATGTGATGTATATTTGCTTAATCACGCGATCTTGGTTGTGATGTTGATTTACCGAGGTCCTGCGTGACACTCGACGAACTACCGGGTTTATATAAGTGAGAGTATGCACATGTCAACTGTGTTAGCGGGGACAGCTATACTTGATCTTGTATACATTGGGCTGGTTCTGTCATAGTGAACAGAAGGAGAACAAGAGGAAGGCAACAGAACATGATCAAGGACTTGAAGAACAAAATGGTCCACCTAATGAAGATGCTAATGCTATGGAAGTCTTTAGGGACTTCCATACCAATAGGAAAAAGGGCCTAAGTGATGCTGCAAGAGCAGCAGTTGTAAGTACCTTCTTTTGCTTCCCTTGAAATCTATTGAAGCCTTTGTCATAAAAGAAGGAAACATAGCAGGAGCCTAGTGTTATGGAAATATACTAAAATCTACTAAAGCTTATATAATCTCTATCAGCAGTAGGCTGAAGGAAGAACTATGCATTACTTATTATGAATCAATCTCTTGGGTTTTCAATTGAAGTCCTCTTATACTATCTATAACCTAATGTTTTACTGATTGAATTTCGTAGGAAGCAATGAAAACTATGCAAGTAGAACCTGTTGCTAATGGGCAACAACCTAATGACTAGTGCTAATGTTGTTTGCAAGGTCCTCTATGTCTACCAGGGCAAGGCCCCCTCCTAGGGAAGCAGCAACAACCTTTTTTTGAAGAATGCTGGTATCTAGACAAGCTCCACCAGAACAGAGATATCAAAGGAGAGAATGCTTCAGGAATAACTTGCTGCTAAATAGGAAAGTTCTGCTGGCCTCATCGATCAAGTGGATGAACTAAAGAGGAAGACAGAAAAGACTGAAAGGGAGCTTGAGGAATACAAGAAATGACAACAGGAGGAGTACAACAATCTCTGTGAGCTATGCACACGCTTTAGCTCTTCTGGTAACTCTTAGTCTTCAACTCATGTGGCTTGATGCAGTGAACATTTGTGGTTTGATGTGTGGACTCATGTGCCGGTTTGATGTGTGGACTCGTATGCCAGTTTGATGTGGTGATACTCTATCAGTGGTTCGCTGCTGACGTGTGAAATGTAATTGTTGTTATTTGATTGCCAGGCTAAATAGTTATGTAGTCAGTATATGTAGTAGTGATGATCTCTAATTACTTCTATGATGAATTGATTGTACTCAATGCGGTAGAACCAGGATAGGCCACGTGATTAAATAAAAATGCGACACATGGACGAACCAGTGCATGACACATGCAATAGCCAGGATTCGACACGTGGGCTATTAAATCCAACATGTGGAAGGAAGTCGTGAAGCCATGTGGCCAAATAAAAATATGAAACATAGACAGACAGCGCCGTGACTCATGTGAAAGGTCCTAATAGCTAGAGGGGGGTGAATAGCCTATTAAAAAAATTCTACAACAACACTAAGGCAAGTGATTAGTAAATAAGATGGCGAAGCAAATTTTGAGCTAGCACTACACTTGTGTTGCAAGCCACCTACCCAATTCTGAAATCTATGATCTCTAGTATATCACAACAAGGCCAAGTCACTAATTTACACCTAGGTGAGCAAGCTAGCAAGAGAACTACAACTAAGAGCTAGACTAACTAGTTTTAATTACCACAAGGTCTACACAAGTAAAGGCACAATGTAATACAAGTGAGTGGTAGAGAGGTATACCACCGTGACAAGTGATCAATCAATGAATACCAAGGAGACAATCAAGACACAATGATTTTTCACCCGAGGTTCACTTGCTTGCCGGCAAGCTAGTGTCTGTTGTGGCAATTCACTCACTTGGAGGTTCACGTGCTAATTGGCATCACACGCTGAACCGCCAATCGGGTGCCACACAACCAACACAAGATGAGGATCACACAAGCCACGAGCAATCCGCTAAAGTACCTTTTGGCTCTCTACAGGGGAAAGGTCAAGAACCCCTCATAATCACCATGATCAGAGCCAGAGACAAGCACCTTCCTCCACTCAATGGTCCTCATTGCTCCAAGCCATCTAGGTGGCGGCAACCACCAAGAGTAACAAGTGAATCCCGCAGCGAAACATGAACACCAAGTGCCTCTAGATGCAATCACTCAAGCAATGCACTTGGATTCACTCCCAATCTCATAAAGATGATGAATCAATGATGGAGATGAGTGGGAGGGCTTTGGCTAAGCTCACAAGGTTGTTATGTCAATGCAAATGGCCAAGCGAGTGAGCTAGAGCTTGCCAAACATCTTATATAGGTGTCCCTTGAAATAGAGCCATTGGCTCTCGGCTATCAGCTTCCACAACACGATCGGATGCGCTGGTCGCTTTGATTGGACACAGCACCTCAGAGCCCGATCACTGATCTACTACCACATGTCACCATTGTTCAATGAGCACCACACAATCCCAATGGTCACATTGATCATTCATGCGGTTAAGTCAAGACTAGACACACTATGGAGATGACCGAATGCACCCTCGCCTAGAGTCTGGTCACTTCCAGTAAGCATCCAGAGAGGCAAAATTGCGATCAGACACGTTAGGTCACGCATGACCAGATGCATCGGTGAGTCCGATCACCACTGCCTCGCTCTGATGCTTGAGTCCAGTCACCACTACCCTGCATGTCCAGTCACTTTCACTGTTTAGCATCCGGTCAAAGGACCGAGGGCGGCCTTCACTGCGCGCCACTGACTGGACGTGGCTGTTGAGTCTAGTGGCTACTAGAGCAGCGTCTGGTCACCTCAAGACAGCCCCTTCTCAACTCCAACTTTGCCACCCTTGATTAAATATGCCAACAACCAAGTGTATCACCTTGTGCACGTGTGTTAGCATATTTTCACAAACATTTTCAAGGGTGTTAACACTCACTAGAATCTAAATGCATATGCAATGAGTTAGAGCATCTAGTGGCACTTTGATAACCACATTTCAATACGAGTTTCACTCCTCTTAATAGTATGACTGTCGATCCTAAATGTGATCACACTCGCTAAGTGTCTTGATCACTAAACCAAAAAGCTCCTATCAAGTTTCACCTTTGCCTTGAGCTTTTTGTATTTCTCTTTCTTCTTTTCCATGTCCAAGCACTTGATCATCACCATGGTCACACCATCATCATGATCTTTACCATTGCTCCACCACTTGGAATTGTGCTACCAATCTCATGATCACTTAGATAAACTAGGTTAGCACTTAGGGTTTCATCAATTCACCAAAACCAAACTAGAGCTTCCAATCTCCCCCTTTTTGGTAATTGATGACAACCTTTCACAAAGATATAAATTGAAATTCATTTGAATCCATGTTGCTTGCCCAAGCATATTTACTTTGTGTAAAAGAATATGGACAAGTTTCATGAACCCCCATTAGTAGCATTTGCTGCCCCTAAATATGTGCTAATAGTTTGGATTGAAGCTTGCACATATGCATGGATTTGAGTTGTGGGAGAGTAATGTCTACCAAATGATGATAAGGTATAAGAGATGGACCTTTGAAGTGTGATATGAATCGGAGTGCACCAATATACCAACCTTAGCACCATTAGTAACTAGACATACACAAAAACTAGAATATCCCATGAGATCAACATTAGAAGCAAGGGTCTAGTTTTCTCAATATAAGCACAAATCTAGTTACTCAACCTATGCATACTAGTTTTTTCATTTCATCATTCAAACCTACAACTAGCATACACCACACAAGCATGGAATTTTAAAATTAAAAAAAAAACTTGGGCCATGCAAGCAATCATATGAAATGCACATTCAAATGCATTAGTCAAGTTTATGAGCTTGCTCCCCCTACTTGTGTGCTCAAATTTTAAATTGATCCCCTTACTTTCTCATATCTCTCCCCCTATGTTAAAGTTCTCCCCTTTGTCATCTTTCATCTTTTCACTATCTTTGTGCAATTTCTTCCCCTTTGTCATCAATGACCACAATGGTTCAATTTTAGATAGGTTAAGATTATCAATGTCAATCAATAGGGTGTGGATCATTTTCCCATATTTGGGCTCTGTTTGGCTGATACATAAGCCGGCTGATAAGCCGGCTGAAGCTGTTTTGTTGTGAGAGAAAAATATTATAGATTCTAGCTGATAAGCCGGCTGATAAGTTCAAGCGAACAGGGCCGTCCAATCTAGAACACTTGCTAAAGATATTTAACTCGGTTTGATCCAAGGACAAGCTTCTTCACACCCCATTTCAAGGGTTATCTTGTACCATGTTGAGTTAAACACTTATAGATCATTTTTCTAGATTAAACACTAGGTTCACAAGCCCAAAACATGTCATATGCTACCACTAGATCCAATCAAGCATAGAGGCAATAGTGGTAGCATACAAGCATCAAATTCATTTGATTTTCATAAATGAGCCTAAGACATGCGAGGAATGACTAGATGCACTAAGCAAGTCCTTAGCAAAGGATGTATGCATGCCAATCAACTTTTTCCTTGGATCGCTCGATGGAGAGGCATGTCATATAAGTGGGGGTGCATCGATACATATTTGAGAAATCCAATATGTTCAACTCATTCCTTAGCTTGTGAAACTTTTTCTCATCCAATAGCTTGGTGAATATATCGGCAAGTTGGCCTTTGGTGCTCACACTCTCAATGCAAATGTCCCCTTTTTGTTAGTGATCTCTAATGAAATGGTGGTGGACATCAATGTGCTTTGTTATTGCATGTTGAACCAGATTGTTGGTTAGCTTGATTGCACTCTCATTATCACAAAGCAATGGCACTTTCTTGAACTTGATTCCAAAGTCATTCAAGGTAACCTTCATCCAAAGTATTTGTGCACAACAACTATCGGTGGATATGTATTCGGCTTCGGCGGTTAATAATGCAACACTATTTTGCTTCTTTGATGACCATGAAACAAGTGATCTTCCCAATAATTGACATGTGCCTGAGGTGCTCTTCCTTTCAATCTGGCATCCCGCATAATCTGAGTCGAAGTAACCAACTAGCTCAAACTTTGCCCTTTGGGATACCACAAACCAACATTTTGTGTATGCTTCAAGTACCTCAATATTCTCTTTATAGCCTTCAAATGACTTTCTCTTGGTGAGGCTTAAAATCTTGCACACATGCATGCACTAAACATGACATCCGGCCTTGATGCGGTCACATAAAGTAGGCCTCCAATCATAGACCGATACAACTTTTGATCCACCATGTTGCCACTTGCATCACTATCTAAGTTGCCATTTGTTCCCATTGGTGTACTAATGGCCTTTGCTTCATTCATGCCAAACTTCTTGAGCATGTCTTTGATGTACTTGCCTTGACTCACAAATGTACCATTCTTCAATTGCTTGATTTGAAGACCAAGGAAGTAAATCAACTCTCCAATCATGGACATCTCAAACTCATTAGCCATCATCTTCCCAAACTCTTCACAAAAGTCTTGATTGGTTGATCCAAATATGATGTCATCAACATAGATTTGCAACACAAACAAGTCTTTGCCAATATTCTTGGTGAAAAGAGTGGTGTCAACCTTGCCCATCATGAATGCTTTAGAGAGTAGGAAGTCCCTCAACCTCTCATACCATGCTCTAGGTGCTTACTTCAAGCCATATAATGCCTTCTTCAACATGTACACATGGTCGGGCTTCTTGTCATCTTCAAAAACTGGGAGGTTGCTCAACATATACTTCTTCATTGATGTAGCCATTGAGAAATGCACTCTTGACATCCATTTGATAGAGCTTGATGTTGTGGGCACAAGCATAGGCAAGCAAGATTCTAATTGCTTCCAATCTAACAACCGGGGCATATGTTTCTCCAAAGTCAAGACCTTCCACTTGAGTGTAAACTTGTGCTACCAATCTTGCTTTGTTCCTTACTACTTATCAACACATAATTTTTGTCATGGGCCAAGGACACACGCAGCAAGCTAGAAGGGTCCGCTTGATAGAGCAGATCCGCCTAGATTCAGCGCAGGGGTGGTCGATCCTGTGCAATCCTCCCAAGGCATGCCAGTCAATTTGACCCTGCAATTGACAAGGAGAGAAAGTTCATCAGTAATTAAGGGTGGAACTTGCCGGTGTTGCCAGATAGTTCCTGAATGTACGGCTATGAGAGCCGATATGAGAGGAAATTGGCTAAATAGCCGATTCCAGTATGTTCATGAGAATAAGTTAGTTAGAGTTCATGGGGTCGTATGAAGAGAATTAGTTATCATTCAGGATAAACATCATTTAAACGAATATCAATCAATGGCAATAAGATATCAATGATGATCGGTCCATACTGAGCCAATGATTATGAGTAATCGAACTCCTTCTTATAAAGAAACAATTCAACATCACTTAATTGTTTAATAAAGATAAATCTAATAAACATGTTAGATCTCATCTATCACCATGACCTAGTGGAGCATGAGGCAGAATTCATGTAGGCTATAGAAACAACAATAGACTCGATGACCCTAACTCATTACTAATATCAGGTGGGGCATGAGGCAGAATCATGCAGGCCAGTAATACAATAACAAGATCATGGGGCTAACACATCTTTCAACTTATCCCTACTTCAACGATCTCGTGATGTGAACTGTTCGCGAAAGCATTCGATATCGGCTAAACAACCAATTCAGGCATAGCACACAGTTAAGGTCATGCCTTCTTAGGAACGGGTCTATCAACCAATGATCCCCACTCCATGATGCCAATAGTGGGGTGAGAGGCAGAATCCCATAGGCCATGATGACGGGCCATGAAACGGTTCTCGCTAACCGATAGATCTACTCAAGATCGAGCATGCCTTAGCCGCACACTATGCACGATTAAGATTGATGCAAAACAACCGATTAAAATATAACTCATCGCTTAAGATGCAGATTTGATCGGTTCTAGATTAGCAAACTGATGAGTTAAATAAGATATAAGGCCGATCCAGATCAATCTCAATCGGGCAGAGTGATATTGACTATAATTAGATAAACAATGAAAGCAATAAGCAATATCAGTAACTTAATGAATCTATCAAAGACTGCCACTCTAAGATAGAGCCGATAACTTGACCTTGATCCAATTCAAGCAGTGGGGTGTGAGGCAGAATCACACAGGCCATACTTGAATTGGACAAGAATCGATAACTAGCTTACACCTGAGCCGCAGTGGGGGTTGACCGGATCGATGCAGCCATACGAATAGATGTATAAACCATGATGGTACTTACAACAAGTAGTAGAGGTCGACTAGATCGATGCAGCCATACTTGCTGAAGAACTCACCGAGATATACTCTACTCCTACTCCTAAGGGGTGGCCGGAGCCAAAAAAAGTAATTGACTTGTATTTGTTTCATTGGTTCTTCTTTTACAATAGCCGGGGTTTGGTATTTATACCCGGAGCCTAAAATGAACCCTACTCGAGTATGACCTAATACAATCTTTGGCATAATGAAAACATTCCTAATTTAAGATAACTTGGACTCTAATCTTTCCCTTTTTGTAGAGTCCGACATGTAATTTCCCGGTGCCAACCGTAGTTCATCATTGTTGTCTGCTTGTCGTCACCCTAATACATCTGATTCTAGAGTTGTATTTCAATCGGCTGACATCGATCTTTCTTGACTGGCACAACCTTGAAAGCTTGCGAGTTCCCGTGTTCTTTCTCCCAAATTTTGGTGTAAACACATGCCCCCCAATTTTGGGATAAAAATGGTTTTATCCCAAAATTCTGACTCATCGATTTACCGTGCCGCAACTGTCCTTATCTGAGAAATACGCATAACTCTTGACTTTTCAGCCTGAGCCTCACATAACATCAATAGTGCCTCTTTTGACGCACTCAGCCTTTTTGTTTTCCCCTCTTTTCTGGAGCCAACTTCAACAGCCGACGCCACCATCACTGGGGACCCAAACCCTAGCAAATCCACCATTCTGTCAAACCATTTATTCAAGCTATCTTTGTTAGATCTGGACTTGCTCTGGCTATGATGGCGACCTAGCGATCATGTTCCTGAGGTATGTTTTCCAGTTTCTGTCCTCCAGGTGTCGGCCGTTACCCCGTATTTCTGCTCCTTTTGAATTTATTTTATCTGATTTCTAGGAGATGAAGAACTAAGATCTTGATTCCATCAGCTGTTGTTCCTAATGCTTACTTCCTTGGGCCGATGGGAGACCCTGATCCATCTGATTTTATCCACCAAGAAACCTACCAGATCCCTTTTAAAAGGTCCATAGTGGACTTGTCTTATTGGAACAAAACTCCCTTTAGAAACTAGGCCTAAAGTGCCTAAGGGATGGAGAGACTAGTTTTGTAGGGTATCCACTGAAAAAGGGTGGAGATTGGGAGCTTTATGATCTGAATCAGTGTCTCTTTATGATCTGAATCAGTGTCTAACACTTTCATTGTCTAGGAATGGAGAGAAACAATTCACTCCTGATCTCTGCTTCTTATTTTTGGTCCAATGCTCTAAATGCTTTCAATTTTGGCCATGGCCCGATGACCATTACCCTAGCCAATGTATACATGTTGACCGGCCTTAGAACTACTGGATCAATGCAACCTTATGAGTACTTGAGTGTTGGTGCCAAAAGACTAGCCAAGATAGTAGACTATACCAGGATGGGCGAGTTATATTCTGAATCATGTTGAGGATGGATCATCTGTTAGTGAACGAAGAGTACATGGCCTTTATGAATATGTGGCTAGGAGAAATTTATCTTTTGTGGGTCATCTTGTGGCCCGACTTATAATTACAAACTTATGGCAGAACACCTAGGCATTAGGTAAGGATATCCCTCTTGGAAAATATCTGCTGGGAGCTGCTTATCATCTGATGTACCAAGTGGCTGCTCAACTACTAAAGAATGAACCAGTATAGACTATTAGTGGCCCTTGGTGGCTAATACAATTGTGGCTCAATCTATACATGCATAAGTCGGTAAGGCCTGATCTCAGAGATCTGAGTTTCCCCTCCTCCAATTTTGATGAGGAATACATAGGCAAAGAAGGAAGAACCCGACAGTGTATGAATTATGGTGAGGCTGCATCGGCCATAACCATTGACTTCGATGTTGGCCACTTCTTCAAAAAGCTTTACAGAGGGTTTGGTGTAGTCATCCTAACTTGGCTACCTTATAAGGAGGATGATGAATTGATCTTTCCATTCAAGTTCCGATTTGAGTTCGGCTGCTCGGACGAGATATCGGTCGCGATCTTTAATACCTTTATCAAGCCCTATGTTCTTCCGGCCAAATTTCATTATGGTCGTGGAAAAATGGTCAAAGGCTCCTCCACTCCGAGCAATCCTCCGACCTATGAGTTTTATAGCCCTTCTTTTGTGGCCCGTCAGTTCGGCCTCAGCCAACTTCCCCCTCGCCTGTTCTTTGAGAACATCTTGAAGCCGAGGGAAGATGTCAGCGACGTGCTGGAAGCTTCTAGAATCTTTCAATTGGGGTCAGACCTTCCTTCTTTTTCCTTGCACGACTGGGTCATAGCTAGTTTCTCTTCTAGCCTCTTCGACACATGGTGGCAAGAATGGTGTTCCCATCTTTTCTGTGGGCCAGTCCACCCTCTGTGTATAGCTCTGGACAAGGAATTTGCTTCTGGTAGTGAGGTAATCTTTTATTTCCCTTTTCAGATAGACTACTTTGGTGAATCCTTTTGCCAATCATTCTGATTGATCCTTTCAGGATGTCGAATTCGACCCTCCAAGCCTAGACAGGAGAGGGCATCCCATAGATTATCAACCCTCATGCCTAGTTTCAAGGATGGGATCAGTAGCACCTTCCTTGAAGAGGTTGATGAGAACCCCTGTTGCTCCCACAATTGTGACACATCACCCCCCAAAGCACAAGCCATCTCTAGGGGTAACTTAGAAAGCTACTACTAGGAAGAGACTGCGTAGAATGAGACCATCAGCTGTTCAGGTAATCACTTCGCTTTTTCCTTGGATTGGTGTTTAACTTTCTAACCTCATTCCTTCATAGTTATTGAGCATTGCGTCATAGTCTACTTTGGGTGCTAGACTGCTATCCCAAGCTTTTGATTCAACCCCAACTGAACCTTCATCGGCTGATCCATGAGTGGAGCCGATCTTGGCTGAAATAACTGATACTCCCTAAATGATAGAAAATGTAAGTTCCATCTTTGAAATTTACTAGAGCATCCTTCTTGATTTCTTGATTCATTGTTATCCCCACCTCTTATTTGGCTATTCATTTCTAGACATCTTTTGATGAAACACTCATGCAAGAACAGGAATCTAGTAGTTCACCTATTGGCGATGATCCAATTGACATTGGGAATAATCCTATGGTCGGTGTTCAGACTGCCAATTCCCCAATCCGGCACACACCTGGTGGTAAGGAAACTATACGTCTTTTCCATCGCGACGATCGTGAACTGAAAATTTCCCCTATCATTGTAGATGCCAATGCTGGAAGTTTAGAGCCGACTTAGCTAGATGTTATTGGAGCATCATCAGCTGCCCCTTCCCCTTCGACAGAGGCTACTATAGAGAAGGCGCCATATCTTCTTCGTTGTTCACTTTGCGATAAATCGAGCCAAACCTTCTAATCAAGTTTTTTCTTGTACACATTCATCCAATCTTCTAGCCGAGAGCCATTCTCTCAATTTTGAGGAATATTTTGATGAGGATGAAATCAAATCATCAGCTACTTCTCCTAGTGAAGCCCTATCAGAAGAGACCAAAAAGCGGCTAAGACATATTGCCAATGCTCGAGAAGGACGTAGCCGATCTGATCCAAGACACAGACTTGATGCAGAGAGTCTTCTTGGCTGTAAAGGGTGATCCATCTCCAACCCTCTCTAGAGTCTTGTTATATTTGTCTTCTTTTGAAGATCAAGCTCTAAAGGTGAAAAGATTCAGAGAAACATGTCCAACCATGAAGCTTTGATGGCCCAAGACAGCGCCAACAAGCGAAAGGCTAAAGAGTTGATGCGGCTAATTGATGATCTAAAAATTTCCCCCTCCAGGACCGATCCGAAGCTTTCCCAACTAGAAATCAAATGTGCTGAACTTGAGAAGGAACTAGAAAGTGTGAAAGCTGCCATTGACCGTTGCAAGTTTACTCTAGCCCAAATTCTCGATGCCATCAAACAGAAGAAACAGGAATTGCTGGTCAAAGTAAAAAGCAGAGCCATTCGTAGCAGCCTTGAGAACACTCCTAGAATAGACAAAGAGTATGAGCAAAAGATTGCAGAAGTTGATGTCGTCCGGGCTAGAACTATTGAAAATTATCCAGGATGACTTGAACTTGTAATTCTTAAGTTAATGCATGTATGACCATACTTTTTCTGTTGTCTCATTGTATCTTTGTTTTGACTAAAGAGCCAATTTAAGACAACCAATCTCATACTTTTGATCTTAATCTAGTTGAGTCTGCAAACATGACTTCTATTAAGAGAATCCTTTGATTTCC
Source organism: Miscanthus floridulus (assembly GCF_019320115.1). Lineage (NCBI taxonomy): Eukaryota > Viridiplantae > Streptophyta > Magnoliopsida > Poales > Poaceae > Miscanthus > Miscanthus floridulus. Next base: position 91,368,497 of record NC_089581.1, on the reverse strand, counting down.
CTCCTTCAGTCGTTTGGTACCTTTGCGTATTACTGCTTTTTCTTTTGTCTTTGTTCTATAGGCGATACACACCATATTGGCTATTACTATCTTTAAAGATTTTTACTTTTTGAACTAGAGGTAGTACCCTTCTGGTGCCGACTATTAGAGCCGAGAACGAATTAGCTATCGGATGTTGATTAGACGCTAGGATAACATCCCGTAGAATTTCCAATATCAAAGGTCAGACAAGTAATTAACCCAGGTCAAGCGTCCTATTAAGCGAAACTGAACTTCTCTTAAGAAATTCATTAACTCTGAATCGCACTTACACTTTAACTCAGCATTCACATACGTCGGCCTAAACCCATCTCCAAGACTTAATACTCATTTTTCTTTTGATCCAACGACCGACGTGAAGCTGTGACTCTTCCACTAAAACAAACTCTCAGAGCTGATTGCCTGCATTAGCTGTTGGCTTTTATTGCTGATTTTAATAAAGCCTCCTTCCCATGTCTTGCCAGAGAAACATTCGAAATCTCCTAGTTCCCAAAAGACTGGATCAGCTATTGTGATGCTTACAGACTCATCAGCACGAACCAGTTTGACATCATCTCCATGCCATTGAATCAAACACTGATGCATGGTCGATGGTATGCAGCAATTTGCATGAATCCAATCATGACCGAGGAGTAAACTGTATGATTCTTTCCCATCAATGACAAAGAACATGGTGAGCAGAGTTTTACTCCCGATTGTCAGTTCGACGTTTATTACCCCCTGAGTTTTGGATGTATTTCCTCTGAAGTCTCTAAGTATCATGTTAGTCTTAAGCAAATCTCTTGGTCCCTTGCCAAGCTTATGAAAAGTGGTGTATGGCATAAGATTGACAGAAGCACCTCCGTCCACCAACATCTTGTTCATCGGCTTCCCATCAACAAAACCTTTCATATATAAAGCCTTTAAGTGCTAATGCTTGACTGGCTTATCAAATATTGCTTGTTGCACAACTATTAACTTGGCAACCATCTTTTCATACTCTGACTTGCCGTAGTCTAAATAAACTTCCTGATCTGCCAGAGCTCTTAATTCTGATGGTAATAGAAAAGCCATTTGGATATTGGCTGATGGTTGCTTCTTATCAGCTATCTGCTTGGTATGCCATACTTGAGTTTTACCGGGTGCCTGAGCCTGTTCCATCTCTCTGTTCCTTAGGCGCTGCACCCTCATCTTTTGACTTCTCGTCAAATCCCTTGGGCACCACTGGCCTTCCTACCATGTGTATCTTCTTTTAGTGCCTTCCTCTTCATGATCAGCTCAGTCCTGTCCAATGACTCTTTTTCCAAACCAATCATGAACACTTTCGTTTTTTAAGCGCCGGTCCATGTTGTTATGATGATATGCATCTCGAGCATGGATAGACCAGCAGTTGGTTTGAGATTGCCTATACTCCCGATATTGATTGCTACATTCTGGATAGTCATGTCTAGTAGGCAACTTCAAACCTTCATTCTAGCAATGTCTAAAGAAGGGACAATTCCAATGTATTTCGGCTTGTTCCCTTTCATACCTCTCTTCTTCTAATTGATGCTAGTATGCTTGATCTTTTAACCAACATTGATAATCCTTTTCCTTCTGCCGTTGCCATTTATTCAACAGAATCTGAGATGTGACCTGCGGCTTTAATGTCTTTGCTTTCGATGTCTTCCTCTGCTTGTATTGGCTCTTTTGTTTGGCATGACGTCTTCTAATCTCTCTGTACTCATCAGCCGATATTTGCATTTTGGGATCGACTATCCTAGCTTCTCTTGATTTGGTCGATGTTAGGACCTTGGTTTTTCCTTTGAGCAGCCTAGCATCAACCATGTTCTGATCTCCTGGAAAAGGATTATCATTGACTTTCATCTTTCGAGGTGTATTGAATTTGAGCCTCCCTTGCTGAATAGCTCTCTATATATGCTGCCTAAAGATTCTGCATTCATTAGTGGAATGAGATGTAGTGTTATGGAATTTGTAGAACTTCTTGTTCCTCAACTGATCAGGGGGCAACATGACATGACCATCGGACAACTTGATCTGCCCCTTCTCAAGCAAGAAATCGAAGAGCTTGTCCGATTTGGTAACATCAAAGTCATAACTCTCCTCAACTCCTCTTCCCCAAGGATTTGGCACCATCACTATCTTCTTGTCCCAATACTATTTAGCTGTAGCAACCTCTTCTTCTTCATCTTCATAGCCGTCATCGACTGAATATGGATCATAAGCTTCGACTATTGTAGTGTTCTTCTAGAATCGGGTATCTCTGCGCATACTCTGGAATTGGCTATTGAGCGCTGCTACCCATTGAGCCAATTGTCCCAAGTTCTCAAACTCTTGTCCTAACAGCTTTTCTTTCCACATTGGTAGCATTCCTTGGATGGCTAAAGCAGCTAGTTGATCATCGGCCAAGCTCAATGAGAAACACAGATTCTTAGTCTCTCGGAATCTCTGAAGAAACTCAGTGCTCGATTCATTAGTCCTTTGTCTCATGGTTGTCAAATCGGTTATTTTCTTCTCTCTAGTCCTAGTGTAAAAATATGTATGAAACTTCTTCTCTAGGTCTACCCAATTGGCAATGGAGTTGACTGGTAATGACGAGAACCAAGTGAAGGCCGGCCTTGATAGGGACAAGGAGAAGAAACAAACTCAATGGGCATCCTCAACTGATGCTTTGCCCAATTGTGTAAGATACCGACTGACATGTTCTATTATGCTTATATCATCTTGACTAGTGAACTTGGTGAACTCTGGGAGCCTGTAATTTGCAGGAAGAGCAACCAAATCATACCATTCTAGATATGGGCATTTGTACGAAAAAAGTCATTCCTTTTGGCTTTAGACTGAACTAATTCTTCATCATCTCGGTCACCTTGAGCAGCAACTCATCAACTTGCGGATTTGGATTTCTTGGTACTTGCTGACCCATCTGTGGATTGAAATCCCACGTGCCATGATATCCTGGATTTGGTATCATGTGGAGGGTGTTATAATCCATGCCATAATGATAGCCTTGTGGAATCTCAATCTATTGGGTCCTTTGCTTGCTTGCTGCTTGAAGTTTCTGATTATAGACATAAGGATCTATATCTCTACGGACCCTCTAAACAGATGGTGCTATCTTCTGAGCTGACAATGGTATGTGGCCTGATGTGCCAAAATTGATCATCTAGTTTTGACTTTGCCCCATCGGCTGCTGCACATGCTATATTGATGGTCCAGGATTGTATTGTATCTGATTTGTAGAAGTACCTAGAGTTTGTTCAGATGAACCTTAAAGTGTCTGGATGCCACCATTACCAGTTGGTGCTGCTTCTTGATGACTGGTACTGACTTGATTAGTCCCTTGGGTTAATGGAACTAGAATATTATAACAAGTCGATCCAACCTGACCAACTGGAATTCCATGAATCGCCTCTTTCATGGCATTGTGAAACGCGTCAGTGAAAGTTTCATTGCGGCTTGATAGAGCATCACGAACAGACTTGTCTATGGCTTCCATGAAGAAACACCTTTCTTAAGGTCTGACTGTATCTATCTGCCCATGTAGTAGAACTCTTGGTAGTGAAAATTTCTGAATAATTATGTTGTCACATGTTTTGGTGTAGGACAACAAACACTTCTTCTAAAATTCTTCCATAGCTTTGTTGATGGTATCCTTATCTTCATCAGGCAGGTCTTCATAATGTACCATAAGGATGTTGTCATTGTTGTGAACCACCATGATGATTGTGGTGTCCCACCGGGCATGCCAGAAACATGTGTCGACACAGAATTTTCATCCCATGCTGAGGACACATGCAACAAGTCGAAAGGGTCTGCTCGATGGAGTAGATCCACCTAGCTTTAGCGCAGGGGTGGTTGATCCTATGCAATCCTCCCGAGGCATGCCAGTCAATTTGACCCTACAATTGACAAGGAGAGAAAGTTCATCAGTAATTAAGGGCAGAACTTGCTAGCATTGCTAGACAGTTCTGAATGTACGGCTGTGAGAGCCGATATGAGGAGAAATCGGCTAAATAGCCGATTCCAGTATGTTCATGAGAATAAGTTAGTTAGAGTTCATGGGGTCGTATGAAGAGAATCGGTTATCATCCAGGATAAAAATCATTTAAATGAATATTAATCAATGGCAATAAGATATCAATGATGATCGGTCCATACCAAGCCAATGATTATGAGTAACCGAACTCCTTCTTATAAAGAAACAATTCAACATCACTTAATCATTTAATAAAGATAAATCTAATAAACATGTTAGATCTCATCTATCACCATGACCAGTGTGGCATGAGGCAGAATCATGCAGGCCGTAGAAACAACAATAGACTCGATGACCCTAACTCATTACTAATATCAGTGGGACATGAGGTAGAATCATGCAGGCCATAATACAATAACAAGATCATGGGGCTAACACATCTTCCAACTTATCCCTACTTCAATGATCTCGTGATGTGAACTGTTTGTGAAAGCATTCAATATCGGCTAAATAGCCGATTCAGGCATAGCGCACAGTTAAGGTCATGCCTTCTCAGGAATGTGTCTATCAACCAACAATCCCCACTCCACGGTGTCAACAGTGGGGTGAGAGGCAGAATCCCACAGGCTGTGATGATGGGCCATGAAACGGTTCTCGCTAACCGATAGATCTACTCAAGATCGAGCATGCCTTAGCCACACACTATGCACGATTAATATTGACACAAAACAACCGATAAAAACATAACTCATCACTTAAGATGCAGATTAGATCAGTTCTAGATTAGCAAATGATGAGTTAAACAAGATATAAGGCCGATCTAGATCAATCTCAATCGGGCAGAGTGATATTGCTGTATTTAGATAAACAATGAAAGCAATAAGCAATATCGATAACTTAATGAATCTATCAAAGACTTCCACTCTAAGATAGAGCCGATAACTTGACCTTGATCCAATTCAAGCAGTGGGGTGTGAGGCAGAATCACACAGGCCATACTTGAATTAGACATGAATCGATAACTAGCTTATACCAGAGCCGCAGTGGGGGTCGACCAGATCGATGCAGCCGTACGAATAGAGGTATAAACCATGATGGTACTTACAACAAGTAGTGGAGGTCGACCGGATTGATGCAGCCATACTTGCCGAAGAACTCACCAAGATCTACTCTATTCCTACTCCTAAGGGGTGGCTAGAGCCAAAAAAAGTAATTGACTTGTATTTGATTGATTGGTTCTTCTTTTACAATAGCCAGGGTTTGGTATTTATACCCGGAGCCTAAAATGAACCCTACTTGAGTATGACCTAATACAATCTTTGGCATAATGAAAACATTCCTAATTTAAGATAACTTGGACTCTAATCTTTCTCTTTTTGTAGAGTCCAACATGTAATTTTCTGGTGCCAACCGTAGTTCATCATTGCTGTCTGCTGTCGTCACTCTAATACATCTGATTCCAGAGTTGTATTTGAATCGGCTAACATTGGTCTTTCTTGACTGACACAACCTTGAAAGCCTATGAGTCCCTGTGTTCTTTCTCCCAAATTTTGGTGTAAACACTACTATCCCATCTTGATCTTGCTTGTTTCTATAGACCCATTTGGTTCCAATCACATTGTGGTTCTTTGGTCTCTCAACTAATTCCCATACTTGATTTTTTCTAAAGTTGTTCAATTCTTCATGCATGGCATTCACTCAGTCAACATCCTTTAATGCTTCATCTATCTTCTTTGGTTCAATGGATGACACAAATGAGAAATACTCACAAAATGAAGCCAATCTTGATCTAGTTTGTACACCTTTAGAAATATCTCCAATGATAGTGTCCAATGGATAATTGTCAACAAAATTTGGTCGGTAGTCTACCAAGGGCTATGCCCATGGTAGTAGATGAATCGGTGAAGGTGCTTGTAATAGGAGCCGGATGGCAACACAAGCACGGAGACAAGTGATTTAGATAGGTTTAGGCCATCTAATTGACATAATACCCTACATCCTGTGTCTTTGGTGGATTGTATTGAATACGAGATCCATTCAAGGGGGTCCCTACCCGCTTTATATAGTCTGGAGGGTAGGGTTATAGGTCAGTTTAAGTCTAGATCTATTCGACTATATGGTAAGTATTTACAAGGAATACGATATCTATCATATCCAAATAGATCTTCCTTCATCGCCAAGATGTCTTCTGATTGCCTTGTGGTGCACGCCGACTAGAGCCAAGCATCGTAGGCCTTGATCTTATGGGCTGGACCTCTCCTAGTGGTATGGTCCATGTTCATTGCCATGGGTACCTAGGGTTATACTCCCATAGCTAGTCCCCGAGTGCCTTGTATCCACTAAGCAACGCCATCTTGAGCAGGTCCGAGTAGTTTAACTTGGAGTTAGACAGTTAATCTAGTAATCTAACCAGTTTAACTAGTAATCCAATCAACAGAATGAAGTGTCAACCAATTTAACTGGTAATCCAATCAATATAATGAAGTGCTAACTAGTTTTACTAGTGATCTGAGCGGTGAAAGTCAAAGCCAACCAGTTTTACTGGTACACAGATCTCAGACTTAGCCAAGTAAGGCTTGCCGAAGGATGTAAGGGGCTCAAGATAAAAATTTGAAAATTCTCCACCTTAGGCGAAGTGTAGCCACTTAGACTCCGTTTGCGAGAAATCATCCATGATTTAGTTAATAAGGAGGGTAAATCAAGAAAACAGCACTACATTCACTGCTAGGTGAAGTGTAGCCACTTAGTCCCTAAGCCTACTAAAAGATGAAGAATGAATCTTGTAGCAGGGTCAAAGAAAATAAATCTGAAAGCTTATTGACATCATCTAACATGTGCATATCAAGACCCAAATGTGCTGCCCAAGATCAGCACCCTGATCCGAACAGCATGGAGCAAGCTGATAGCACACCGATGAGAGACAGCAAGATCCAACCACCAAGGGAGTCCCTAGCTTAGCTGGTGACTCTTGCATGAAGAATCCAAACGCTCAGGAGTCCCCAGCTTAGCTGGAAATGAAGCGATGAACAATCCGAATGCTGAGGAGTCCCCAGCTTAACTGGCGAGCCCCCAACGTAGCTGACAATGAAGCGATGGACAATCTGACCAATTGGTTGGTGAATAATCAAGTACTGAGCAGCCCAACCAACTGGTCAGCGGCGAAGTGAGTGTCGAGTAGAAGTGAACGCTGAATAGTCCGACCAACTGGTCGGCGACAAAGTCATGAACCTAGCGGTCCGACCAGTTGATCGGCGGAGAAATCCGAAGGCTAGATGGTGCGACCACCCAGATGATGATCTTGCAATACAGATATGTAGGATGAGTAGTACATGATTTAAAAATAAAATATATGAACTCGGTGATGAAGAAAATAGGGCAAAGTTTATCAGGAGCAATGTATCGGTGAATTTTATATCCTATAGAGCAGCTTATGTTTATTTGGAGTTTATTTATATTTGTATAAAGGATGAAATCCCCATGCTTAGCACTAGACATAGGAGTAAATTTTGGAGAGTGCTGAGCACTTAAAAATGGAGAGAGTACTTAGCAATTGACCACGGTGAATTTTGGAGAGTACTTAGCACTATACCATAGCAAAATTGGAGAATGTGGAGACTGCTTAGCACTATACTGTGGTGAAATTGGAGAACATGGAGAGTGCTTAGCACTATACCATGGCAAAATTGGAGAACATGGAGAGTGCTTAGCACTATACTATGGCAAAATTGCAGAACATGGAGAGTGCTTAGCACTATACCGTGGCGACATTGGAGAACATGGAGAGTGCTTAACACTATACCGTAGCGAAATTGGAGAACATGGAGAGTGCTTAGCACTATGCCATGGTGAAATTGGAGAACATGGAGAGTTCTTAGCACTATACTATGATGAAATTGGAGAACATGGAGAGTGCTTAACACTGTACCGACGGGACGTGTGGGGCATTCTATTTGAAGATTCTTGTGCACGCTTAGGAATATAAGCATCACCAAGGAGCCATTGCTGCCCGCTCATGACGTAGGGTGCTACTACTCATACACATTTAGGTGTTAAGTCGAGGATAGGATTGCTTCTAGATAATGCAAATGAAAACATGACTGGTCAGCGGTGATGAAATTGCCCTAGCTCTCGAGCTTTTTTGGCTTGTCATCATGATGGTGGTCGCTATTGTCACAATGCCATTCTTCACGGCGATCATCATTGTGGCATGGCGTGGCTTGCTTATGACTTAGGCAGCTCGCTTAGCAGCTCGCTTGGTGGCTCGGGTGGCTCGATGGCTCAGCGACTCGGTGGCTCGAGCGGCTATGCGGAGTCGTAGGAAAATGGGCATAATCGAAGCCTAACAGAGTTAATTTGTGTAGGGAGGTGAAGCCCTTGAGCATGTCCAATTGAGGCGAGGGCATAGTCTAATTTGAATGGCGATAATATGCATCATCTTAAAGATGTTTAGCATGGAGAAAAACAAAAGATAATTAGAGGAAAAATACAGAGAAAACAACAAATGGAGAAAACATCATGGAGAAAATCATTATTGAAATGCATAAATACTTAAGTGGTACATATCTTAGTAGGATGTCTCAAGGATAGAAATGCCTAAGGTGTTCGGTGTGCCATGAGTTAGGGATGTCTATGCCGTCTTGATCACAGAGACTATAGGATCCTGGTTAGGATTGAGAGCTCCTCCACTGGGACCTTCTTGGAATTGGCGATGCAAGCCTCCATTCTAGCCAAGAGATCCATCGCATTAGCGATGGCGAGTCCTTCTCTTTCGTAGTCATAGGCAATGGAGACATTGGCATGCAGGGTGAGAATACCCTATTCCGTTGGGATCTTCAACACTAGGTAGACATAATGGGGCATGGCCATGAACTTGGCGAGAGCTAGTCGACCAAGGATGGTGTGGTAAGCGGTGTTAAAGTCTAGCATGAAGAGGTTTACATGCTTAGTATGGAAGTGGTCGGCGATGCTAAACTGGACTAGCAAAATGATCTACCCCAAAGGTTGGGATGCTCTACCAGGTACAATACCCCAGAATGGAGAATCAATAGAGATGAGATCGTCCTTTGTGAGGCCTAACTTAGTTAGGGCTCCGATGAAGAGGATATTAAGGGAACTCCCACCATCGATGAGGACCTTCTTGAACCACATGTTGTAGATGGTGGGATTTAACATGAGTGGGAAATGCCCTAGGTTTGGGATATTTGCCCACTGGTTGGCCCTACTGAATGTGATGGGATACTCTGACCAGTCTAGATATTTGGGATCGGCGACCATGTCGTATTGGGTGATTGACATGACCTACCGAGTGGTAAGCTTTTGCTGGCATTTGCTCTCAAAGGTGACATACCCTCTAGAGATTGTGGCGACTGTCTTGTTGGCATCTTGGGCAATAGGTTGTGCATCCATAGGATGCTCCTTCCCTTTGCCATTGTCTGACTTGTCGTCCTTGCGCATTCACCATTTCCGCTCCTCATCGCGGAAAGCTTTCCCATGCCAAGGCATTGCCGCATGGTGTGCTTGCTATTCTTATGAATTAAGCATGGATAGCCAAGGAGTTCTTCATAGGCAGCATTGAAATTTTGCTTAGCGTGTGGTTGCTCTACATTGTCGATGGATTTTTCCGATCAGCGGCGATGTGGCTATGTAGCCCTTGAACCCTCTGGCCGATCATTATGACAACATTCGCGATCATCGTAGTGCCTACCACAATCATCATAATGCCGATCTTTGTGGCGATCATCATCACGATGTGGGTGGCGATCTGAGTGGGAAGCACAAGCAACATCATCCTTGAACTGTCGATCAGCTTCTTTAGAGTCTGCATATGAGTTTGCAACCTTGAGGTGTTCGCTGATGGTCTGGGGCCTCTTACGGCAAAGTCTAGAGCACAACTCCTGACAGTGATGGAGTCCTTTGGTGAAATCTAAGATGGCCTCACTGTCTAGCCAATTCACGGGTGGCCACATCCAATTCTAGATGTCATTGACCTAGGCCTAAGCTGCTTTGAGCAGCGCTTGAATCTTGAATATCTTAGGCGTTTGTGGGAGTCTAGCCAACTCATGGGTGGCCACAGCTAGATTGGCACTTGGCGTCTGCTCCACTCGCTAATTGTCCACCATGAGGAACTCTTGTTGGAGATTACGGGCGAGAGGCGGCGGGCCACCTCTAGCGGCTTGGGCAGCATTTTCTGCTTCTTCATTGTGATGTCATTGGTGATCAGTGTTCCTATCTTCACGCTCATGATGCTAGACACTGGTCTCTCCATCGATAGCAATGCTATCATGGCTAACCATAAAAATCTCTCTCACAAAACCTAGAGGGAAAGATGGGTAGCTATTGGCAGAGCCCTTGGAGTACAGCTCAGGACTCTCCTCTAGGATGGTGTGGAGCATTTCATCTGAAAGATCTGTTTGTATTTGCACCATGTTTAGCATCGATGCAGGCCGGTCGACCTCAGGGAAGTTGATCTGATAGAGGTCATTGACGTGGCGGCACCTGGCGTGGTCGGCAAAAAGATGGTTCATGGTGTTCCAATAGATCAGATCTGCACCCACCAGCCCAAAAGAATAGGGCCTCAGCATGTTCTCCATCGGGATGGGGAGTGGTCGGTGTTGAATGGTACACCCTTCTGGAGTTGCTGTGATCACAAAATCTTCATCTTGCCACCTCGTATGACGTGCATGAGCAGGGTGCTTAGCATTAGTAGCATGGTGACCTTGTAGTGCAAGAACTTCATTGCTCGATCTAGATTGATCTAAGACCAAATCCACGAGGAGCTGGCATTCCACTAAGCAGTCTATGACCCGATCGATGGATGTGAGAAGATCATCATTGTTGATGGATCTCCTAACCCAGTGGCGAAGCGCCAAGATCAGATATGTCATTGTAGATGTTGGCATGATTAGCATAGGGTGATTCTACACTACCTCAATGATTTCCTTGACACCATGGGCATCGATGACACAGGTCATAGATCTGACCGTGAAGGTCTAACCTGGCTCGAGAAGGATCATGGAGCTCGAGAAGTGGACCATCTGGCTCGCCATGGAATTAGCACGCACACCCCTACTTGGCATGCCACTATCGATGAAATGTATTCAATAGTCTACCTAGGGTATACCCATGGTAGTAGATGAATTGGTGGAGGTGCGTGTAATAGGAGCCGGATGGTGACACAAGCGCGAAGACAAGCGATTTAGATAGGTTTAGGCTGTCTGATCGACGTAATACCCTTTGTCCTATGTCTTTGGTGGATTTATTGAATATGAGATCTCTTTGAGGGGGTCCCTACCCACCTTTTATAGTCTAGAGGGTAGGGTTACAGGTCTATTTAAGTCTAGATCTATTTGGCTATATGGTAAGTATTTACAAAGAATATGATATCTATCATATCCGAACAGATCTTCATTCATCGCCAAGATGTCTTCTGATTGCCTTGTGGTGCACGCCAACTAGATCCAAGCACCGTAGGCCTTGATCTTATGGGTTGGACCTCCCCTAGCGGTACGGCCTATGTTCATTGCCATGGGTACTTGGGGTTATACCCCCACAATAATCCCTTGCAATATTTGTTAGTTGGAGAATAGGAACTTGAATGCTTGCACTAGCTTGATCATTGGGTTGAGACGATGTACTAGCCACTTGATCTTGTTCATTGTCATGAGAGCCACTTGAACTTGCTTGATTAGTGTCATCTTGCACATTTGATTTAGAGAGTACTTGCCCTTGATCATCTTCTTCATCAATCACTTGCCTAGGCCTCAATTCACCAACATCCATTTTCTTCATGGCATTTGAAAGTTGAATGCCTCTAACATCTTCCAAGTTCTCATTCTCATCTTGTGAACCCTTGGTTTCATCAAATTCAACATCATGAACTTCTTCAAGAGTACCACTTGCTAAATTCCAAACTCTATATGCTTTGCTTGTAGTGGAGTATCCAAGTAAGAATCCTCCATCACATTTCTTGTCAAACTTGCCCAATCTAGTGCCTTTCTTCAAGATATAGCATTTGCAACCAAAGACCCAAAAATATGCAATGTTGGGCTTTCTACCATTGAAGAGCTCATAAGGTGTCTTCTCTTTCAATGGGTCACAATACAAGCGGTTGCTACAATAACAATCCATGTTGATAACTTTGGCCCAAAAAGATTGACTCACATTGTACTCACTAAGCATAGACCTTGCCATATCAATGAGTGTTCTATTCTTCCTCTCAACAAGGCCATTTGATTGTGGAGTGTACTTGGCCAAGTTTTGATGTCTAATTCCAAACTCATCAATTCTAATATTCTTGAACTCACTACCATTGTCACTTCTAACTCTCTTGATGGTTGTTTCAAACTCATTGTGAATGCCCTTGACAAATGATTTGAATGTTGCAAACACATCACTCTTGTCCACTAGAAAGAATACCCAAGTGTATCTTGTATAGTCATCCACTATCACAAAGCCATATTTGTTTCCACCGATGCTAGTGTATTATGTTGGCCCAAACAAATCCATGTGCAATAACTTAAATGCTTTACTAGTGCTCATCATGCTTTTTCTTAGGATGGGTGTTTCCAACTTGTTTGCTGGCTTGACAAGAGCTACAAAGCTTATCCTTCTCAAACACAACATCTTTCAAGCCTCTAACCAAGTCATGCTTAACCAATCTATTCAATTATTTCATTCCAACATGACCAATCCTTCTATGCCATAACCAACCCATACTAGACTTTGTGAACAAGCATGTTGACATTTGAGCTTCACTAGCATTGAAATCAACCAAGTATAGATTCTCATATCTAAAGCCTTTGAAGATCAAGTTAGAGCCATCTACACTTATGATCTCTACATCATCTACCCCAAATATGCATTTGAATCCAAGATCACACAATTGAGCCATGGATAGCAAATTGAAGTTCAAGGTCTCAATTAGCAACACTTTGGAAATGCTCATGTCATTGGATATTGCAATCTTACCTAGCTCTTTCACCTTGCCTTTGCCATTGTCACCAAATGTGATACTATCATAACCATCATTGCCATTGGTGTTGATTGAGTTGAACATTCTTGCATCACCGGTCATGTGTTGAGTGCACCCACTATCAAGAACCCAATGCATTCCTCTAGCTTTGTAATTAACCTACAAAAAAAGATCAATTCTTTTTAGGTACCCAAACTTGCTTAGGTCATTGAAGGTTAGTGACCAAGCTCTTTGGCACCCAAATGGCTTTCTTCTTTGAGCCCATCCATAGAGCACCAATGAACTTACCTTCACACCATTTGTACCCTTAGTAAGCACCTAGAATGAATCAAGCTTAATAGAGGATACATTGGCTTGAGGCCTCTTTTTCATGCACTTTTGCTCTACATGACCAATTTGCTTGCAACTAGTACAAAATTGACCATTATTCTTCACAAAACTAGTCTTGTGAGGAGCAAAGGCTGCCTTGCCTTTCTTGGGGGTATAGCCGATTCCCTCTTTGTAGAGAGAAGCTCTTTGGCTACCCAAGCATATAAGCAAGTGGTCCTCACCACCATAGGCCTCAGCCAAGGTGTGATTGAGCTCTTTTACCTCCTTCTTGAGTGTCTTATTCTCAACCATTAGTGAGGCATCACAAGTGAAACCATCACTACTAGATGAGATAGAAGTGGAAGTGCTACAAGAAGGGTTAGTGGGAGCAACAATGATAGGCTTATAGACTAATTCATCAATTATATCACAAGTTAAGCCTTTGTCACATGTTATAACATGCTCCTTCTCATTTTGCTCACTAAGTATAGAGGAATGAGCTTTTTCAAGCTTCTTGTGAGCCTTGCCAAGCTTCTCATGGGCTTCCTCTAACCTCTCATGAGATGCATTGAGCTCATCAAAGGCTTGCTTAAGGGCTTTTAGTTCCTTTTGCAAGACTTTGCATTCCCTTCTCTTAATGTCAAAATATTCCTTAGCATCATCTAACATGTCATTTAATTCATCTTTAGTGGGTTCATCATCATCATCACTATCACTTTCATTTTTATCATGTTCCTCATCATCACACTCATCATTGGATTGTACCTTAGTGGCCTTAGCCATCAAGCATGATGGAGTGTCGAAGAGAGAAGGCTTCTCATTAATAGCAATGCTTGCAAGAGCCTTCTTCTTGGTGGTCTTGTCATCATCACTACCATCATCATTGCTGTAACACCCTAGGTGTTTGTCACTAGTTAAGCAATGGGTTTGAGCTCAAACATGCCATGTTAAGTGGTGTGGGGGTATGACCCCGGATACCCATGGTAGACAACATGGGCTGCGCCCTCAGGGGTGGCCTAGCCCACAAGACGAAGCCTTATAGGGGCACGACTCTACTCGGCGTCTCCCGCAAGACATCTAGAAGATATCCTAAAGATACTATGAGTTCTGTTAGGATTTGTATGATCCTAAGATTCCTGTAATTAGTTATTACTTTCCAGTTATCTCTTAGATCTAACCGACTTGTAACCCTGTTCCCTAGACTATATAAGGCGGGCAGGGACCCCCTCCAAACTCATGCAATATTATATGATAGCTAATACAAATCAACATACCACAGGAGTAGGGTATTATGTCATACTAATGGCCTAAACCTATCTAACTCGTGTGTCTCTGTTGCCTTCTTGTTCTTGATCTCACGCTCCTCTGCCAATCAATCTACCTTCGTGGGATACCCCTCGGAGGACTGTCGATGATATTCTATCGATAGTTGGCACGCCAGGTAGGGGATTGCATGCTGTTTCCCTATCAAACAAGATGGCTTTTTCTACAGGCTCTTCCTCCCTCCTGTAGCTCAACTAGATCTTCATGGTCGGATCAATCTCATGGATCATCAATGCTGACAGAGTAGGACAGTTCCTTGAGCCGACACAGATGGATTCTGCGCCGATCACTCCCGCACCTGCGATAGCAGATCCGATCTCAGAACCACCTTCGAGGTCGCCTTCATCAATGACTCATCGCTCGCTTCCTCGCTACTAGAGGACACAGATTAACAATGACTGCCTCTCCATCACTGAATCGGCTCTAGACAGTCTGGTCCAGCGCCGACCACCCACCGATCCAGATCTACCGGAGGCTGCTCGGAAGACTCTAGGAGTTACGGCTTTGCCCTTTGGGCTTGCCAATGCTGCTGCCACCTTCCAAGATGCCCTAATGGGCAAATTTGTCGACCAGGTGGGAGACATCCATCCTCTCGCTGACTAGATCGCCAACCAGCCTCCGCTGGCCATCAACATGCTCCACATCGAACGATGCCCTGGAGCGTCCCTCTAGACCATCTTGGAGGAGAATCTAGGCTCTGAGTCCTAGGGCTCTATGGAGACCCTTGCCGAAACCTTCACCAAGCAACTTCCTCTCCCTCCATTCCATGGTGGCACAATCTTCAACGTTAGTGTCGATAGCCCCCCTCAGAATGGCAAAACCTAAGAGGAACGTGCCGCTTGCGAGAACTAGAACATCAACTGCATACAACGCTGAGCAAACAAGAATGCCCTGGTGATGGTTGAGCAGCAGCTCGACTCAC
Organism: Miscanthus floridulus; assembly: GCF_019320115.1. Taxonomy (NCBI): domain Eukaryota; kingdom Viridiplantae; phylum Streptophyta; class Magnoliopsida; order Poales; family Poaceae; genus Miscanthus; species Miscanthus floridulus. Next base: position 91,352,975 of record NC_089581.1, on the reverse strand, counting down.
AAGGAAGGCCACTCTAGCGCAACCTCGATGAAGAGTTTCTCCACGTTGACGGCCACGATGTCTTCAAGACTCCAAGCGCCAATCTAGCAGAGGCCACCAACGAGCTCGCCTGCCTCCCGCAGATGCCCGAACTTGCCAAGGTCATTGCCATGCTTAAAGCGGCGCACTGCTAGGTTAATGAGATTCGCTAGGATTAGAGACCTTCATACTCCTCCACTTCGATTTGTCGATCAGTCGCCACAAGAACCGATCGCCACCAAAGTCGCTTCACCGACTAGCACCGCAACGATAGGCAACCCCTCTAGGGTGGAGCTAGGGGCAACCGTGCCAAACATCACTACCAACACAACTAGGAGGTCGACTAGGATGTCTGGGTGCACCTCAACAATCTCTGAGATGCACGATGACATATCGACGAACGCCGCTTCGGTCGCCATGAAGATAAAGTACGCCACCACCAGGAGTACAAGCAAGAGTATGTTAACCTGGACTCAGCTCTCGAGCCACTCGCTGGCGGCAATGCTATAGCCAATAGTGCCAACAATCTTGAGGGGCCCCCAACACTCACAAGGATGCTCCAAACAATTCAATGGCCCTGTGGTTTCAAAAATCACTAAGGTCGAGCCCTACGAGGGGAGGATGAATCTAACACAGTGGTTACAGGCTTACGCCACTACTGTTCACACCGCTAGAGGAGACACTAGTGTCATGGCGAGCTATCTTCCCATCATGCTCGCACCAACTATCATGAACTAGTTCACTAGCCTTGCCCTAGACTCCATCGGATCCTGGGAAGAGCTGAAAAAAGTCTTCACTAACAATTATATGGCTACGTGTACGCGATCGGGAACCAAGCATGATCTCAACCGCATCAACCAGAAGCCATCTGAGCTCCTTCGCAGCTACATCCGATGCTTATCTAAAATGAGGAATTCTATTCCAAACATCATGGAAGCCGAGGTCATCACTGCCTTCATCTGAGGACTCCATCACCATGAGCTTCACTCCAAGTTCAACCGCAAGCCACCCACTAGGATCGACAAGATGATCACAACCGCCAACCAATATGCCGATGCCGAGGAAGTCGAAGTACGCTTCAATGAGAACATGGGCACTCATTGCCCAACACGTCGCTATGACGATCGCCCTGATGACCACCGCCACAACGACCGCTGCCACGACAACCGCAGTTACCATCATGACAGTGGCCGTGATTGGCCAAAAGGATGCAAGACTAGTCAAAATCACCGCTGCCGGCTAGACCACATCGTCACTGCCATGAACCTCGTGCCAAGTGCAACTATGATGAGCAGTACAAGAAGATCCTCAATGGCCTATGCCCTCTCCATAAGAACGCCAAGTAGAAGATGAAGAACTACCTTGGTTTGGCTGAGGAGTTCTAGGACAAAAAGCTGGACGATGATGCCAACGATGGAGCCGGAGGTTGCTGACCACCTGGGGGCAATGACAATGCCTTCCATGACCACGACAAGGTGGTTGCCACCATCTTTGGGGGCCTCACCTCCACCGAGAGTAGAAGAGAATGGAAGCTTGCTGCATGGTGGGTGCTCGCCATCACTACTGAGGACGCCACCGCCAACCCCAGCTATCGCCCATGGTCCAAGGTCCCCATCACCTTTAGCAGGGCAACCAGTGGGTGGACATTCCCTACACAGGGTGTTTCCCCCTCATCCTCGATGCAACCGTCTAGAAGGTGCTTTTCAGAATAGTGCTCATCGATGGTGGGAGCACTCTGAATCTCCTCTTTGCCGGAGCCCTGAAGCAGTTGGGCCTCAGATTATCAAATCTCACTCCCTCGACTCCTCCTTTTTGGGTGTGGTACCTGGCAGGGCCTCCAAACCACTTGGAGAGATCATCCTACCAGTACAATTTGGCACAGCAAGCAACTACCACGTTGAGCACATCAACTTCTACATCACCGATTTCAATACCACCTACCACGCCATACTTGGTTGGCCAGCCCTGGCCAAATTCATGGCCTACCATGCGTATTTGGTGCTAAAGATGCCTTCGCCTGTAGGAGTTCTAGCCCTATGGGCAAACCTGTCCATCACCTACGCCTACATGACAGAGAGTCTCGCCCTCGCCGAAGCCACCGACCTCTCCATCCAAATGCCTAGCGTGGTCACCAGAGCCAAGACATGGAGATCCTAGAGCTAGAGCCTCCTCGAGCATCTGCCAAGTCCAAGGAAATAAAGGAGGTCGACCTCGACCTCGACGACCCTTCCAAGACCATAAAGATTGGGGCTCACCTTGACCCCAAATAGGAAAGCGCGCTCATATCCTTCCTATGTTCCAATGTCAACATGTTTGCTTGGAAACCTATAGACATGCTGGGGGTACCATGGGAGAAGATTGAGCACTCCTTGAATGTCTCACTGACTGCCAAACCGATCAAGTAGAAACTCTGCCAATTCACGCCAGACAAGAAGGAGGCTATTAGGGTAGAGATAAAATGGCTCTTAGCTGCTGGATTTATAAAAGAAGTGTATCATCCTGAGTGGTTAGCGAACCCTGTTCTCATTCAAAAAAAGAATAAAAAATGGAGAATGTGTGTTGATTACACTGATCTTAACAAACACTGCTATAAAGACCCCTTCAGTTTGCCTCGGATAGACGAGGTTGTAGACTCCACCGCCAGCTATGAACTGCTCTCCTTCCTTGACTGTTACTCTAGCTATCACTAGATCTCCCTCAAGGAAGAAGACCAGATCAAGACATCGTTCATCATGCCCTTCGGTGCGTATTACTACACCACCATGTCCTTCGGACTCAAGAACACCGGGGCAACTTATGAAAGGGTTATCCAGATGTGCCTCGATCAATAGATTGGCCACAACATCGAAGCATACATCGATGATGTGGTCGTCAAGTCCAAGACCACCAATGGTCTTATCACTGACCTCAAAGAAACATTCGCCAACCTAAAAAGGTACCGATGGAAGCTGAACCCTTCAAAGTGCATCTTTGGAGTTCCATCCGATATACTCCTGGGCTACATTGTCAGCGCACGAGGCATTGAGCCCAATCCTGACAAGGTCTCCACCATCACCAACATGAAATGGCCAACATGCATCTAGGATATACAAAATCTTACAAGTTGTATGACTGCTTTAAGCCGCTTCATATCGCGCCTTGGCAAAAAAGGGCTACCATTCTTCAAACTCCTCAAGGCCTCCTAGAGTTTTTCTTGGTTAGAAGAGGTAGGCATAGCCTTCGAGTAGTTTAAGTTGTTCCTAACAAAGCCTCTGATCATGACGGCACCACAGCTAGACGAAACTCTCCTGATCTACATCGCTGCTACTTCTTGCGTCGTCAGCACAACCATTGTGGTTGAGCGCGAGGAGGCCGGGCACACCAATAAGGTGCAACATCTGGTATACTTCATTAGCAAGGTCCTTAATGAGCCCAAAACACATTATCCTCAGGTCCAAAAGCTGCTATACGTCACCTTGATTACATCGCGCAAGCTCCACCACTACTTCAAATATTACAAGATTGCCATGGTTACCGAGTTCCCTCTGAGGGACATTCTCTGCAACAAAGAGGCCGGCTACATCATCAAGTGGGTGGTTGAGCTCAGCATTTATTCCATCAAATTTAGAAGTAGGCCTACCATCAAGTCATAGGCGCTCGCTGATTTTGTCGCTGAGTGGACCGAGATCCAAGAGCCCATCGCCACTACTTGCCCCAAGCACTGGGTGATGTACTTCAACGGTGCCCTCAACATCAATGGTGCTGATGCAGGCATTCTATTCATTACACCAACCTAGGATAAGCTTTGATACGTTCTCCAAATACACTTTCTAGCCTCCAACAACACCGCTGAATATGAAGCATGTCTCCACGAACTCCGTATAGCCATTGAGCTTGGTGTCAAACGCCTCATGGTGTACGGGGATTCCACACTAGTCATCAACCAGCTCAACAAAGACTGGTCTTGCTCCAGTGAGAAGATGGATGCATACTGCGCCGAAATCAGGAAGCCTAAAGGAAAATTCTACGGCATCGAGTACCATCATGTGGTACGCGACTAGAATCAGCTTGCCAACCATTTATCCAAGTTGGGCTCTTCTTGTGCCATGATCCCACCAGGAGTCTTCATTCAAGACCTCCTGGTGCCATCCATTAAAGAAGATAAGGAAGTTTAGGAAGTTCCCCCCATTGAGCAGCTGGTACTGGTAGTACCTTTGCCGGCCACCGATTGGAGGGAACAATTCATCAAGTACCTTACTAGCGCCAAAGTACCTGCCGATAAGACTAAAACCGAACGCCTAATTCATCAAAGCAAGCATTATGTGCTGGTGGATGGCAACTTGATGAGAAAAAGTGCCAAGGAAGGGATACTGCAAAAATGCATCACCCAAGAAAATAGAGTGAAGCTACTTCTCGAAATTCACTCTGGTTCCTACGACAATCATGTGGCCTTGAGAACACTGGTCAGCAAGGCTTTTCGAGCTGGTTTCTACTAGCTCATAGCCATCTCTGATGCAGAAGACCTCGTCTGATGTTGTGAAGGATGCCAATTTTTCACCAAGAAAATACACGTGCCGGCACAAGAGTTGTAGACCATCCTAGCTTCCTGGCCCTTCGCATGCTGGGGACTAGATATGATTGGGCCTTTCAAGCCAGCGCCAGGTGGTTTCTGGTACATATATGTCACCATTGACAAGTTCTCTAAGTGGATCAAGTATAAATTGCTCATCTCAGCTACTGCAAAGAAAGCAATTGAGCTCTGTGAAGATATCATTCACAGATTTGGTCTCCTGAATAGCATCATCACTGACCTCGGAACCACATTCACTGGTCATCACTTTTGGGACTTCTGCGAAGACCAATGCATCTCCATCAAATACATCTCTGTTGCCCATCCTAGAGCCAATGGCCAGGTCAAACGAGCGAACGGCATGATCCTTGATGCCATCAAAAAGAGGCTATATCAGAAAGAAGAAAAACATCCAGGCAGATGGCTCAAGGAGCTACTAGCTGTAGTCTAGGGACTATGCACTCAAGCTAGTTGTAGCATCGGTGTGTCTCCATATTTCTTGGTCTATGGCTCAGAAGCCATACTACCAGTGGATATTGCCTTCTGAGCACCTAGGGTGGAAAATTATGATGAAGAGCAAGCCACACCTGGGAAGGGCCTTACATCGTCAAAAAGGTTACCCGACCAGGGTCTTATCGCCTATGTGACTTAGACAGAATCGATGTCCCCAACTCATGGCACATTGAGCACCTCATATGTTTCTACCCCCGAAACTCCTTAGATATGTACTCTCCACTTTATGATGAATAAAGTTCTAGTCTCCATAATTTGTCTCCATTTTTTCTCGATTACGGTTTAATCTCCACTTATGGCCGCCGAGCTCTATGCTTCTCCATAACGAACTCTAATATGAAATCACCATAACTGCGCCGACCACATTTCTCCAAATCTCTAACGTTATCGCCGAATGGTTTCTCCAAAATTGCCAAACACATTTTCTCCAAAATCATCGAACGGTTTCTCCAAAATCGCCAAACACATTTTCTCCAATTCACCAAACATTTTTCTCCAAAATCACCGAACACTTTACACCAAATCTCCAAGATATTTCGCCGATCAGAAAGCAGCATATATTCTTTTCTGTTCTCTTCGAAGAAGACCCAGTCTCCAATCTCTCCCCACACATGCTACGGGCTCCGCGCTCTACGTTATGGGTGGTCGACTATGGTTCCTTGGTGACGCCTGTTCCTCCTACACATCCACGGGCTCCATTCTTGATGTTATGGACTATGGGCTAGCCAAGGCCAAGAGTTCAGTAAAGAACTAACTGCTAGATGCTACTTGTACTACATTTATCTCCAAGTTATTTCGCCAAACGCTGAGCAGCACACGTTCTGCTCTATGCTCTATGGAGAAGACCTAGTCTCTAATATCTCCCTACACATGCTACGGCCTCTACGCTCTGCGTTATGGGTGATCGGCTATGGTTCCTTGGTAATGCATGTTCCTCCTACATGTCCACGGGCTCCGCGCTCGACGTTATGGACTATGGACTAGCTGAGGCAAAAGAGTTCAGTAATGAACTAACTACTTGAATGCTACTTATACTACGTATAATTGCATTGGGTTGTCACTACAATTATTTTTCGCCACAAATATGAACAAGTCGCATAAACATGCACTTTATAACATTTATACAAATACATAAATGTTTTTTGCACTTTCGCGCATTCTAACTACCCTCTAAAGATGTTACAGACAATACCCTTCGAGAAAATCACTGAGCTTCGCCATCGCCGCTCATCTCACCAAATAGGTCGATGTCACCGGCTAGCTTTTTTACCTCATCCTCCACCTCATCCTCTAGCTGCTGGGTCTCTGTCTCGCTCAACCCTTCGGTGAATCTAGCCCCTATCGCCTAAAGGTCAACGAATTGATAGTGGGACTAGACCACCTCAAGGGCATGAGTAATGCCGATAACAACGACATCATGGTTGAAGTTCTTGAAGCTCTCCCACACTGTCTTGCACCTTTTGATGATGATGTCTGGGCACGGTGGCCTATCGTCGGTTCGAGGAGCTGCCTCCAGGTCGATGCAGTCGAGCACTGGTTTGACTCCAGCAACTATAGCATCAAACTTGTCCCTCTAGCTTCGGGCATCTTGCTCTAGCACATCGAATTGTGCCTTGACCCTCTGACAGTAGTCTCAAGCATTACAAAGTTCCATCAAGCAAGAAAACTACTTCAACATTAACTCCGACCACGGAGTACTCACCGTTCAACTCCTCGGCCAGTTTATCTGCTTGCCCTATCTCCTTTGCCTTCTCCTCTTGGAGTTGTTTGAGGGCCTGGCGCAGCTAGCTGAGCTCCATGTTTTGCTCTATAAGCACAAACAGTCATGATAAAAAATATGGCTGTTTGGCAATACAAAGCACATTCGCCAATATATAGAACCTGCTTTCTGCTCGGCTACACTTCTGAGCTGCTCAGATTTTTATTCTAGTTGCGTGGAGGCACTCGCCAGCTCTTTGGACTTGCACCATAGCTGCTCGGATGCAGCCGCCAGCTGCTCAAATAGGACCCCCTTCTGGTGTTCCAGGTCCCGCACATTGGACTCAGTAAGGTCTCGCTCGTGCTGGGCTCTCTAGATGTTTCTCTCCATTAGGTCCATCGGCTCTCTGAGTTTTTCATTCTCTTCAGCAAGGGGTTCCATCCTCTTTATTAGCTAGTGTCGCTGCTTGGCAGTCCAAGTTATCCCCCTACAAATACACAATTATAATGATGAACTCTGATCTCCAACATCAAAGACAAGCACTCTAGATGTAGTACTAACCTTGATTTGTTTCATCACTCCGGCAAGGGTGGTCTTCAATCTCCTCATCTCCCTGGTGGTGTCTTCCTCCTCGATAACCACCACCTTATCACCACGCTTGCAGAGGATTCAGACAAATTGGGGTCGAGGTTCAGCGTGCTCGATCTCCTCCACCTTGTCCTCTTCCACCATAGCTCAAGGCACCATCAGGGGGCTCCGTGGCCAGACAGCGGCTCCGACCATGCCCTGTGACCCCTCAGGAAGTGACGTTTGCCCCTTGGGCGCCACCGGCTTCACCGCCCTAGACTCCAATGCATCGCCAGCAACTCTAGCCTCTACTCCCAAAGACCCAACGGTTCCCGCCATTGCCTCGAGCACTACCGCCGATCCCTCCATTGTCAACACCGCTCATTCATCATCGCCAAGTTCGCCAGCAGTAGTGGTTGACTCCTCCTCTAGCTGGTGAGCTCTTAGGGACTCTAGGATGGGAGCCACCGACGTTGCCTCCACCATGGGATCAGCCCTTAGCGGTTTGATAGTTTGGACTGGTGGGGTCAGACCCTCCGCACGCTTCGCACTACATCATGTCAGTTCGTCAAGCGCAAAAAAAAGCTAAGAAATGACAACAAAGTAACTCCAAGGCAAGGATACTTATGGTTTGGTCTACTGGTACAATTTCTTGAACCGGTGATGCCTCCCCGAGCACCAAGACACGGCCATGGGGTTGACTTCCATGCTCTAGGGTGGAGGTCCCGTCTCCCTCACCGTTGGCCTCTGCTCCGCCTACCGCTTTGGGACTTCCTCCGCCTGCTGCTCAGGGGCTTTCATCGCCTGCTGTGTAGGGACTTCCCTAGCCTACTGCTTAGGGACTTTTTCACCTTTCTTCGTTTGTTCCTCCATGCGCATGTTGCGCGGAGGTCATTTAGTGTTCAGTGGAGAAGCCACCGAAGTTTTGTTGTCATCTGACCACTCGAGCACCATGGTCCTTCATGTTCGAGTGGTCTGATCGCCACCAAGTGAGATGCCACCTAGTTTGAGGGGATTAGTGGCTACCATCTTTCTCTTCTTCTAGGCTAGCTCCTCTACTGCTGCCCTCTTCCCCCAAACTTTCTCTGATACCAAGGGTGAACTCTCCGTCTGACCAGTGTCGGTGCCTCCGGACTCTGACGAAGCACTAGCTGCATCTTCCTTAGGCCGAGCTGGTGGTCGAGCTTCTACACCCCTCGGCTAATCACCCCTTGGCATGCTGGAGAGGTACACCACTCTTTCCTATGAATGGATCTTTGTATAAGTGAATCAGTTCACTGCTCGGCAATGCTTTAGGGTTAAAAGTATCAGGAAAAAATAATCGAGATGGTTACCTAAGGAGGTGGATTTGTACAATTAAAGGCCCTCGTTTGCCTTGGCTAGCTGAATGAGGCATTAGGAGTGAATAGCTCTACCGCCCACTCTAGGACAATTTTTTCGTCAGCTGCTCCGTCCTCTCTGGGGTCCCATCGTCATCACCTCTGTAGTCAAAGCCTGGGTGGGCCCTCTCCTTGTAGGGCTAGATGTGGTGCACTATGAAGCTCACTGCCACTAGTTCGCCACTAATCCCCACGCCTTTAATCAGGTCGAGGAGCTCCCTTACTTGTTCCATGTCAACACTATTTGATTTCTCCAACCAGCTTTTCTGGTTCTCCGAGATATGATGGACATCATAGCGGATTGCAGGGTGACTCTGTTTCATGTAGAACCACTTAGAGTTCCACCCTTTCAGAGAAGTGTTTAGTGGTACATTAATGTACTCATTGGCCATCCCATCTCAGAGCTGTAGATATACGGCATCGACCACCCTGGAACCACTGTCGCCCTTCTTCTTCAACCAGAACATGTGTCTGAAGAGGTTGAAGTGCGGCAGAACCCCTAGAAATGTCTCACATAAATGAATAAAGATCGAGATGTGTAATATGGTGTTGGGGTGGAGATTGCATAGACTAATCGTCCAGAACTCCAATAGATCCTGTAGGATAGGATGAACAGGGAACCCCAACCCATGCCAGAAATAATCCTCAAAGACTACAGCTTCATCAGTGTTAGGCATCAGGAAGGGCTCACCACTGGCTGGCCGCCATTCGGTGGTGACACGGTCAGGAAGCATGCCCGCCTCCACCAATCTCTCGAGCTTCGCTTCCCCCGTGCGCGATGGCACCCACTCTTCGTCACGACTGGCTCCAGCACCTGCCTTCTTTGGCTCACCTTCTTTGGGTTCACAACTCTCCTCTTCGATGCCATCTCTCAGATCTAGATGGGGACTAGCATCGGGAGCATGCGTGGATGCGAATCTAGAAATGTGAGGGCTGAGAATGAAGATGGAATGGCAAAGTGGCAAAGGTAGGAACGCAGGATGTGGCGGCGCAGTTATAAAGCACTTTACCCACCCTTTCGCATTCAAGGGTTTTTGGGAAACCGTTCTCGTGATTTGTGCCCCTCTGAATTCTCCAACATGGCTTAATGTGCCGTAACTTGGGCTTTCATGCAACCGCAGCCCACGTCACTCATTTATCACCATCGTTGGTTATCACTCGCCGAATAATTGCCGACTTCTCTACCATTTATTGAGGCTCAGTAATAGTTACTGTACAACCATTACTCTGGTTTTTTCTCTATGTTTGGGTTTTTTAGATATCTCCATAAATGGCTCAGGGACTGGCTACCTGCTCGGCTAGTCTTTTTACTATTTCTATTTCTGACCCTGGCACCACGTGACTGCGTCACCTACTGTTAGGCTCGGGGACTAAGTGGGCACACTTCACCTTGTGGTGAATGTGCTCTCTCTCATTTCAGGGCTACACTCAAGGACTGGCTGCCTGCTTGGCTGGTCTTTTACTATTCTTCTATGTTGGACCCTAGCACCACATGACTACGTCATCAACTATCAGGCTCGGGGACTAAGTGGGCACACTTCACCTCATGGTGAATGTGCTTGCTTTATTCTCAAAGACTCCGCGCCTCTTGAAGCTGAAGAAGACTATCTCCTTTTCTCATGGTCGGACTCTAAGTGGGCTGTAACACCTCGGGTGTTAGCCTTGCATAACTTGACTTGCATAACATGAGCATGAGCATCAAGCATTCATAAACAAGCATTTACAATTAAAACATTGGATTGAAACATCTGCAACATTTACTTGTTATCGCATGTTTCTTTGAACATATGCAACTTTTCTCATTATTTCATGTCTCTATGTGTATATGCATATGATCATGAGTGTATACATGTAGATGGTTGATATGAGTCACAAAAATATATTGGCAATACTTAAGTTAGCCAATGGAACATAGTTCATGAATGTCATTTCCCATGATCAAGCCTTAAGTCAGGTTTCATGTAATTACACTAAATAGCTCTATGAGTGACTAATACATGAAATGATAGAATAACCATGCAAATTGCTTAAACATGTTTAGAGTATCATTATGAACAACTTTGATATTCATGGTTAGGGGTAATTAGGTCATTAAGCCATGATTTGAAGTGTATCATCACTTAAATGTGACATGTTTGACCAAATTTGAACTAGGTGTTAGAGACCTTGCATGGAGGAGATCACTAAAGCAAAGTTGTAGTATTTGACATAAGGAACAACTTTTATTTTTGGGTCATTGACTGATTTAGCTTCTAACATGCTTGGATTGGTCTCACAAGAATCAGCAAAATCAACATTTCAACACTTAACAATTTTTTTCTAAGTCATGTCGACTGACATACTAACAGGCCTACTTTGGGGGTGATTTTACTCAGTCTCGGTTGTGATTTAGCATGAGTTCACTGAAAGAGATTTGTAGCTAGTACATAGGTTTACCATTTTGGTTTAGAGTGTTTGCACATTAGAGCCACGAATTAGCAGATAAATCAACATGAAAACTCGCTGTCAGGCTAGTATCGGGGTTAACTGACGAACTGAATGCCGGTTCAGTGGCCGACACTGAGCAAAGTCCAAGCGCCGCGTGGACGTCGCGGCTGGCCGTGCGTCGCTGGTGCCCTACCCCGTGCGGCAGAGCCAGGCCAGAGCGCGCCTTCACCTCTCCAGCACCCACCTACACTCAGCCGCGCCCCCATTTCACATTGCCGGCTCTCCTTCATCGCTCGCAGCGCCCGCACCAGCAACGCCGCTCGCCGCCACCATCGTTGCCAGCCACCGGCTTGTTTGGCCACTTCTCCATCACCGCAATCCCTCCACCGTCTCCCCAGCACCCCATTGCTTCTCCTAGTGCCCGCTACCGGTGCTCGGTAAGCTCTAGCCCCGTGCAAATCCTCGCCGGAGCTCCGCCGCTAGCCCCGTCACCGTGGCCAGAGCGCCACCGTCCACCTCTCCAGGCGTTAGCTAGCACGTTGAGTTCGCCTTGTGTAGTATATGCTCATCCGAGCTTGAGCTTGCTTCGCCATGGCCTCCTCTGACATGCTGCCATCGTTCCGCCGTGCCGTGCCGCCATAGTAGCCACCGTAGCCGCTAGCTCCGACGAGAAGGCCACCCACGTAGCTCAATCGATGCGCCAGGTCACGTAGATCATCGTGTGATGATGTCACCATCGGCAAGTTCACCGTCGGCAAGCTTTGGCCACGCCACCGTAGCGCAGCGTAGCTGCCCTATTTCGAGTTGATGACATGTGGGGTCCCCTGACTGACGGGTCCCACCGGTCAGCGACTCTGTATTTGAAAGCTAGGTCATTTGATTCCAGATTTTGAATTGTTTTGTGATTTTTATATCTCTAGTTTGGTAGCTTCAAAAATTGTGCAATAAATTGTGTAGTGTTCCTTAGGAAGTGTAGTATTTAGGAAAAATATATTCTTGACATTTAGAGTGGAAATTGCAGGAGACTTAAATAGAGATTTGAAATGTGTTTTTGAATGCATGCAAATTTGTTTATTTTATATCTAGAGTTCCTGTGCTCCAAAAATTATGAAATTTTTGTGGTAAGCTACTCTTGTCATGTATGAACTCTGGTAAAAATTTGAGGATCAGTGCATGTGTATATTTGTAGTTATAGATTTTTCTTTTTATAAATAGTGAATCCTTGTATGAATTTTTATAAATTATTTATGAATCCAAAATTCATGAAATTTGTTGGGGGTAATCCTAGTACCATAAGGATGCTAAGAAAAATAGGAAATCTGTTGCTTGACACTTTTCACTAGGGTTTTCTATTTATGCTACTTTAGGCCTTTCTGTCTTATCATTTTTGTATAGAGTGTTTTATTGAATAAAATGGCATGAAACTTTTACAGTAGTCCTTTGATAGCATTAGTAAGGCACTGTAAATTTTTAAGAATTTATGATGCACAATTGATATATGTTTATTATTTAACCTAAATATCTAAATAAAATAATAAAGGCAGACAAAGAAATAGTTTGGGCTTCACCATTATATTGTCTTGAATGTATTCGGTATGCTTAAACTGATGATAGGCTTTATGTTGTCAAATTTTGAGTGATTATATGAAGTAGAATTATCATTGCTTGAAAATGCAAATTTAAAAGGACTCCGAACAGATTCTGTTGTTTGATAAGTTACATGATAGGGATGATGTTTACTGTAAAAATGGTTAATAACAAAGTTGTAGATAATTTGATAAGCTTTCCAGAAAGTCTAGGATCACTGCATTTGGATTAGTAGAACTCCAGTTATGAGTGAAACAAGTAGCTGCTGTTTTGTGATATAGTAGATGCATGGTGGAAGTAGTTAATTGAATAATCGAGAAGAGATATGCACCTACTCAATAAACATGATGCACTTGTTAACATATGCATTCACAATATCTTATGCTATATTCATGCATCTAGGATCAGAGGAAGAGATAACGTTGCTGGAATTCGACAAAGCAGAGGATGGGGACCAGCAGGAGAATCCTCAAGCCGCTGCTCCCGAAGGCGTGGAGCAGAATCCTGAAGAGCTTCCGGAGTGTCCTGACCACCGCCCTACTTCCTTTCTATGAGGCAAGCCCCGGAGCATTCTAAGTCTCCTAGTATTTTACAAATGTTTACTTAAGTACTTATGATTGATGCATTAGGTTATAAGAGTTGAATGGAACCACTTGGTGCATGTACATTCCTTGTCTAGATATTACACCTTTAACCGATATAGGTCCAGGATCGAATATATGCTTAGCCATGCTTAGACCGGTAGAAGTCGGGAGATGTCCTATCTCCTACGAGATATAGGTGGATACCGGAGCACGGTTGGCTATATTTGCTATCATGGAACAGAACCATGGGGTAAAAGAAAATCGAGACCGGGTGGGATGTCGATAGAGAAGCAACAAGACATGGAGGTCTTGGGTGTGGATCTATCCCCATCTATGTTGATTAAGGACCATACCGTTGTTGGCGCTTCTGACAAGATTGAACGCATGCCTCTCACTTAGCTGGCCGGATAACTCGTTCCGACCGCGAAGCCGAGTAATTCAACTTAGGCCGGGACTCATTTTGTTGTGCGCTCCTTCCGGGGAACGATTAGACTAAGCCCAAGGGTTGGCTAGGCCTGAACATCCTGGCATCTGGTGTTCTAGATTGTGTGGCGCAGTACGGACCCATGAAATGTAGACTTGAGTTGTACCAAAGGTGACCTAAGGCTACTTTCGCGCGGTATGCCTAGGTTTGTGTTAGGATAAATTCCCAGCTGGTTGAAATCGATTCAAATCGCCGTCTCTCCTAGATAGTGAGAAACTTGGCTAGTCCCAACATCATAGTAACTGTGTTATGGAACATGATGGTTCGGATGAATATGGAATTACAATACCTACTATGGTTACCATTGTATGCTTTTAAATGATATACCACATGTTTGGCACAGGATAGTTGCTAATCTAGAAATGTATAGTTATAAATAACTTGATAAAGGAATCATAATTGTACAATGAGTCAATTACTTTTATGCAAAATGTTGTCAAGTTATCTCCACTTATATAGCCTTGCATAATCCTTGGAGTCATTCTATTTCTGGTTTACGACGGGTAAGTCTAGCTGAGTACTTTCTCGTACTCAGGGTTTTATTTCCCATTGTTGCAGATGGCACTATGTATCATGGTTATTGCAAGAGTTGCTTCTATCCCGCCATGGATGAGGAGTAAGCCTTGGGCAGGCTTCTTTATTAATCCCTCTCTTTGCTTTTGTGGACCATGATCCTACTTGGCACTGTATCAAACTATGTTGGAAACTTTATTTTTGAACTTAATTGCTTCCGCTTTATCTATCAAACTTGGTTTGTAATAACTTTTATTCGTACTCTAATGATGAAATGTATCTGTGAACTTTATATAATATGTGGCATGTATGTTGAATCATGTACGATCTTGGTTGTTGTAAATTGTTTATCGAGACCCGTAGTGGTACTCGATGGACTACCGAGTTTATATGGGTTCAAGTATGCCAGTGCGACCGCTTGCGGGCTGCCATTATACTTGTACTCTTATAAATTGGTCGGTTCTGCGACAGCTGGCATCAAAGCAAGATTCAACGTTATTTGTCACATGTGTATTTAAAACAAAAGTTTTTGTTTCCAAAAACCCTTCACTAGCAACTAATAGTTATATAATAGGTATTTGAAATCTAAAGTGTGCCAATGATCACTTTCCTTATGCCCAAATTAAGGACTATTAGGTGGCTATTTAAATACTAACATGGGGTTTTTTACTTCGTCGTCCATACGGCGTGCTATTGTATGGATGCCATTCACTTGAGTGGTAATGTATGGATCAAATGCCTCTATGCCAAGGTAAGATGATGAGTGTATGACCACAAGATGTGAGCATGCGGTCGGGGAGAGTTAGCTTTGGTATGGCTATGTATGCATGCTTTCATGTGTATATGGTACGTATTTAATTGTGGGTTTAAATTATGGTCGGGTAGATTGATACGGAAGTATATGTATGGGTATACATATATGGAAGTATTTACAATTACATTCTGCATATTCATTATGGGTTTAGGGCTAAAATGAAATTCTTATGCAGGTACACTAACAACGAAACGTATAGCTCGACTAGTTATGTTGTACATGAGAGAACGTATGTATGCCACCGTGTCTACCGTTAGAAACAAATTTTTTTTCCTAAGTTTGTGAGGACGTACGGAACGAGCATGCATCATGATAATTACCATTCACATAATTACGTGGTTCCTCCCCTTATAAAATTCTTACTCGGTTATGTAACTCTTATCCATTGTGGCCTAGTCTCTCACCAAGTGGTACATGTTAATAGTGCAGATGGCACGCACAAAGCAAACCGCTCGCAAGTCCACCGGAGGCAGAGCTCCTAGCCGTCAGCTTGCTCCACATACCCATCAACGTCACATGTTTCTTGGAGAGTTTGGGATGCCTACACTCTTGTGGAGAGTGCTCAGCTATGTAGGCTATCCTGATGGAATGGAGCCCCGCTACTTCTAGGTGAATGAGCAGTTGGGGGAGGGTCTCTTGGTTACTGTGGAGGCCATTGTTCGTCCCTGAGGTGACAGTTCTGAGTGGATAGGTTGGTGTTATGAGTCAACTGGCCAGACTGCTGAAGAAGCAGCTGGTAGGACAGCCTTTGGGATACTAAGGGATATCATGGATCATTTTCCGCAGGAGCTGGCAGCCGTTTTGGTTGGAGTCTTTCTGAGGGGCAACCCCTCCACTGACTCATGGCAACAGGCAAGAGGAAGATCTTTGGAGATTGGTGCAGCAGAAGGGTAGAACAGTGATAACCCTGCCATGAGCGCCATGTTCGTAGTGATGAAGGTGTTAGATGGAGTAGAAGGTAGCCTCAGACGTGTGTCTGGTGCTCTTGGTCATGCCCGCGAGGACCGACGTCAGCTTTAGAGAGAGCACGACATCGAGATTGAGAGGCTCAATGTAGAGATGGCTCAGTTAACTCACCAGAGGAATGTAGCCTGGTCCAGAGAAGATGTTCTAAGAGCTCGATAGTTTGAGCTAGAGCAGCAGCTAGCCAATGTGGAAGAATACAATGACAACCTACATGAGGAGGTTCATCAGCTGAATAACCAGCTCCACCCTTATGTTCTGCCTAGAGCCGCAGAGATGGATCCAGAGGAGGACGAGGAAGAGGAAGAAGTGGAGCCTGAGGAAGGAGATGATCCTACGTCTGACCTCAATAGTGATCATGATGAGGATTAGATCGCTTAGTACTTATTGGAAGGGCTAATGTATCACCTTTATTCATGTAATGGACCTGTAGTTCGAATTTGGTATTGGTAATCCGACTATCATGTAATATTGTTAATCGCACGACTATAGCACGTTTGGTTGAACATCAATGCAATTCCAGTCCTTTGTTGGTGATCATGATTTAAATTTGCATGCGTTATGAGCGCGATAAGTGGTCAAATTGGGGATGCCATGTTGAGAGAATGAATTGTTATGCCTCTGTTTTTATTGTGAATTTGAGAATTTTCTCCAGTAATTTTAGTTTAGCATGATTATGATTCATCTGCAATCTCTTGACATCAACCAATAATCGCTTATTGTTGCAACTTCATAGATGACGCACACCTGTGCTGAAGCTGGTGGTAGCCAGGATGGCAATCATGATGATTTACCACCACCGCTGCTGCCATCCGCTCAGGAGTTCTTTACCCAGTTCTTAGGGAGCCAAAGGACAATGGAGGAAGCTTTGCGCCTCATCACGTAAAACACCACTCATGGCCACCCACATCTACTAGGGGATGAGCCAAATCAACACAGTACATTCAAGGAGTTTCTAGATACGAAGCCTCCAATCTTCAAGGTGGCTGAGGAACCACTGCAGGCTGACGAGTGGCTCAATACCATTGAGCAGAAATTTCATCTGCTAAGGGTCATAGAGCATCTAAAAGCTGAGTATGCTTCTCATTCAGCTGCAAGGACCAGCAGGGATCTGGTGGACACATTTCTTGTCGTCTCTGCCTGCTAATGCGCGAGTGACCTAGGAATAGTTTAAGCTAGATTTTAGGGGACATCATATTCCCCCAGTCCGGATGTGCATGAAAGCGGCCGAATTTATGAGGCTCACTCAAGGAACAAAGACTCTCACAGAATATATGCACGCATTCAACAACCTATCCAGATATGCTCCAGGTTTTGTGGATACTAAAGAGAAAAAGATAGAGAGCTTCAAACGGGGTCTGGGTACTAAACTGATGAAGACTATGGCAAATTCTAGGTGTGCCACGTACAATGAGTTTATTAGTGATGCCTTGACCTAAGAAAACCACAACAACATGCATGCCATTGCTAAGGGTCGCAAGAGGGCATATGAGGCAGGTGCCTCTGGATCTTCCCAGTCGAAAGGCACATATCACAGCTAGGCCACAATTCCATCCACCTACACCCAAGTTTAGGCCTCCACCACCTAAGGCTCAGAATAATAGGCCATAGAAACCATTCCATAAGGCATTCACTATTGCCTTACCAAAAGGGACTGGCAGTCAGGGAAGCTCCACAGGACCTAGGAATAATCAACCATGTTTCAACTGCAACCAAATGGGTCATTGGGCCAAGGAATGCCCCCACCCCAAGAAGAATGGCAACCCAAATCAGAATAATCAGAGGCAGGCGAACGCAAGGGCATGTCTAGGATACGTGCATTATACCACTGTTGAGGAAGTGCCCGCTGGAGAAGTTGTCACGGCTAGTATGTTTCTCGTCAACAAGCATCCCGCTATTGTTTTATTTGATTCAGGAGCTTCTCATTCATTTATGAGTCAAGCATTTGCATCTAGACATGATCAAGAAATAATTGAAGTAAGCAAAGGGGGTTATAACATAAGTTTAGCAGGGGATACTATTACTACCAAAAAGATAGTCAAAAATGTGCTCATCTCTATACAAGGGAGGGAGTACACAACGGATTTGATAATATTGCCCGGGTTATCGATAAGTGTAATCTTAGGCATGAATTGGATGAAGTATCATGGTGCTCTTATTGACACTAGCACCCACACTATTATGTTGAGAGAACCCATGGGAGGGAATGCTTTTCTACTACCACTCTCCTGCAATTTTGAACTCCAACATTTAGCTTGTGCTATCCAAACCACCACAATTTGTGATATCCTAGTGGTTTGTGAGTTTTCGGATGTATTTCTAGAAGAATTACCAGGCTTACCACCTGATAGGGAGGTGGAATTTAAGATTGAGTTGGTACCAGGTACGACACCCATATCAAGAAGGCCCTATAGAATGCCACCCAATGAGTTAGCGGAACTTAAGGTTCAATTGCAAGATCTATTAGGACAAGGGTCTTATCCAACCTAGCTCATCTCCATGGGGATGTCCAGCCTTGTTTGTGAAAAAAGAAGGACAAGTCACTGAGAATGTGTGTAGATTACAGACCACTCAATGCGGTGACCATCAAGAACAAATATCCATTGCCTCGCATCGACATCTTGTTCGAATCAGCTAGCGAAGGCAAAGGTATTCTCCAAAATTGACTTGAGATCGGGCTACCATCAGATAAAGATCAGACCAAAGGATATACCTAAAACTGCTTTCTCTACTAGGTACTGGCTTATACGAGTATTTGGTTATGTCTTTCGGACTAACAAATGCTCTAGCCTACTTCATGTACCTAATGAACTCGGTATTCATGCCCGAGCTTGACAAGTTCGTGGTCATGTTTATAGATGATATATTGATTTATTCAGAAAATGAGATGGATCATGAAGAACATCTAAGGATTGTCCTATCTAGACTGAGGGAGCATAAGCTATATGCAAAGTTTAGCAAATGTGAATTTTGGTTGAGCAAAGTACCTTTCTTAGGTCACATCTTATCAAGAGATGGAATCTCTATAGACCCATCAAAAGTACAAGAGGTCATGGATTGGAAAGCCCCAACTTCGGTTCATGAAGTTCGGAGTTTTCTAGGGTTAGCAGGATATTATCATCATTTCATTCTAGATTTCTCAAAGATAGCTAAGCCTATGACCAGACTACTTCAGAAAGATGAGAAGTACAAATGGACACCATAATGTGAAACAGCTTTTCACACCCTCAGAACTTTGTTGACTACAACACCTGTGCTGGCACAACCAGATATTGAAAAGCCTTTCGATGTATTTTGTGATGCATCGGGAATAGGTTTGGGATGTGTGCTTATGCAAGAAGGAAGAGTTATTGCATATGCTTCTCGGCAATTGAGAAAACATGAAGTCAACTACCCTAGACATGATTTAGAACTTGCAGCAGTTGTTCATGCATTAAAGATATGGAGACATTATTTGTTGGGCAATGTATGTCATATATATACTGACCACAAAAGTCTCAAGTATATCTTTACCCAACCAGAGCTGAACATGAGACAACGAAGATGGTTAGAACTAATTAAGGACTACAATTTAGAAGTGCATTACCATCCAGGTAAAGCTAATGTAGTAGCAGATGCACTTAGTTGGAAGTCTCATTGCAACACTATAGAAGCCTTATTGGAAGATGGATTCAACTTGTTACATCCTATTGTACTACACAATATCACCATCAGTTGTTCACTTGAGAGCAAAATCATAGAACTACAGCAGTAGATGTAGGAATAAGTCACATCAAGAGAAAAATGCAAGAGCAGGAAACTAAGCACTTTAGATTGGATGAAAGGGGTGTACTATGGTTTGAGGACCGACTTGTGGTACCAAAAGACTGTGAGCTAAGGAATCAAATTTTAGATGAAGCTCACTCGTCCAAATTGTCTATCCATCCGGGTAGTAGTAAAATGTATCAAGATTTGAAAACCCATTTTTGGTGGACTAAGATGAAGAAAGAGATCGCAGCATATGTTGCTAGGTGTGATAACTGCAGTAGAGTAAAAGCTTGTCCATATGAAAATTGCCGGATTACTTCAACCATTGCCTATTCCAAGTTGGAAATGGGAGGAAATTAGCATGGACTTTATCACAGGCCTTCCAATGACTGCCACAAGGTCACGATTCAATATGGGTTATTGTTGATCGTCTCACCAAGTTCAGCACACTTTATACCCGTAAACACACTGGTATATAGTTGGGAAATACGTGGAGATATATGTTTCCCAGATCGTGAGACTACATGGAGTACCCTAGGACTATAATCTCAGATTGAAGGACCGCAGTTCATAGCTCGTTTCTAGGAGCATTTACACTAGGCTTTGGGAACCAAGCTAATTAGAAGTTCGGCATACCATCCTGCAAACTTTCAGGATAGACGGAGTGAGTGAACCAAATCCTAGAAGATTTGCTTAGAGCTTGTGTTATATCTTCAAAAGGTTCATGGGAGAAATGGTTACCTTTAGCTGAGTTCTCCTATAACAATAGTTATCAAGCGAGTATCAAGATGGCTCCATTTGAAGCCTTGTATGGCAGAAAATGTAGAACTCCATTGAATTGGATTGAGCCTGGTGAAAGGAGATACTTTGGTATTGACTTTGTCAATGAAGCCAAAGAGCAAGTACGTATCATCCAACAACATATGAAGGCAGCTCAATCAAGACAAAAGAGTTATGCGATAGAAGAAGAAGACCACTAACTTTTGAAGTGGGTGACTATGTATACTTGAGAGTATCACCCATGAAAGGTGTGAAGAGATTTGGGATGAAAAAGAAGCTTTCACCAAGATATGTAGGGCCATACAAAATTTTGGAATGAAAAGGAAATGTTGCGTATAAGTTACAACTTCCACCAGAGATGAGTGCAATATTTAATGTCTTCCATGTTTCTCAGTTGAAGAAATGTCTTCGAGTACCTAAGAAGCTATTGCACCCACCAACGTGCAGCTTCAATCGGAATTTGACCTATAAGAAAAGCTAATTCGAGTATTAGAGGAGATGGAGAGAGTAACACAGGAGTAAGATTATTAAGTTCTATAAGGTGGTGTGGAACAATCATAGTGAACAAGATGCTACGTGGGAAAGAGAAGATTATTTACGAGAAGTTTATCCCGCCTTTTTCCAAGAATGGTAGGTCTTGCAAATCTCGGGACTGAGATTTTTATAAGAGGGAGGGGCTGTAACACCTTAGGTGTTAGCCTTGCATAACTTGACTTGCATAACATGAGCATGAGCATCAAGCATTCATAAACAAGCATTTACAATTGAAACATTGGATTGAAGCATCTGCAACATTTACTTGTTATCGCATGTTTCTTTGAACATATGCAACTTTTCTCATTATTTCATGTCTCTATGTGTATATCACATATGATCATGAGTGTATACATGTAGATGGTTGATATGAGTCACAAAAATATATTGGCAATACTTAAGTTAGCCAATGGAACATAGTTCATGAATGTCATTTCCCATGATCAAGCCTTAAGTCAGGTTTCATGTGATTACACTAAATAGCTCTATGAGTGACTAATACATGAAATGATTGAATAACCTTGCAAATTGCTTAAACATGTTTAGAGTATCATTATGAACAACTTTGATATTCATGGTTAGGGGTAATTAGGTCATTAAGCCATGATTTGAAGTGTATCATCATTTAAATGTGACATGTTTGACCAAATTTGAACTAGGTGTTAGAGACCTTGCATGGAGGAGATCACTAAATCAAAGTTGTAGTATTTGACATAAGGAACAACTTTTATTTTTGGGTCATTGACTGATTTAGCTTCTAACATGCTTGGATTGGTCTCACAAGAATCAGCAAAATCAACATTTCAACACTTAACAAATTTTTTCTAAGTCATATCGACTGACAGACTGACAGGCCTACTTTGGGGGTGATTTTACTCAGTCTCGGTTGCGATTTAGCATGAGTTCACTGAAAGAGATTTGTAGCTGGTACATAGGTTTACCATTTTGGTTTAGAGTGTTTGCACGTTAGAGCCATGAATTAGCAGATAAATCAACATGAAAACTTGCTGTCAGGCTAGTATCGGGGTTAACTGACGAACTAAACGCCGGTTTAGTGGCCGACACCGAGTAGAGTCCGAGCGCTGCATGGATGTCACAGCTGGCCGTGCGTCGCTGGCACCCTGCCCCGCGTGGCAGAGCCAGGCCAGAGCGCGCCTTCACCTCTCCAGCACCCGCCCACACTCAGCCGTACCCCCATTTCGCATTGCCAACTCTCCTTCGTCGCTCGTAGCGCCCGCAGCAGCAACGCCGCTCGCCACCAACGTCGTTGCTAGCCACCGGCTTGTCTGGCCGCTTCTCCATCACCGTAATCCCTCCACTGTCTCCCCAGCACCCCATTGCTTCTCCCAGTGCCCGCTACCGGTGCTCGGTAAGCTCTAGCCCCATGCAAATCCTCGCCGGAGCTTCGCCGCTAGCCCCGTCACCATGGCCAGAGCGCCACCGTCCACCTCTCCAAGCGTTAGCTAGCGCGTTGAGTTCGCCTTATGTAGTATATGCTCATCCGAGCTTGAGCTTGCTTCACCATGGCCTCCTCTGACATGTGCCGCCGTCGTTCCGCCCCGCCGTGCCGCCATAGTAGCCGCCGTAGCCGCTAGCTCCGATGAGAAGGCCACCCACGTAGCTCAATCGATGCGCCAGGTCACGTAGATCATCGTGTGATGATGTCACCACCGGCAAGTTCGCCGTCGGCGAGCTTTGGCCATGCCACCGTAGCGCAGCGTAGCTGCCCTGTTTCGGAGTCGATGACATGTGGGGTCCCCTGACTGACAGGTCCCACTGGTCAGCGACTCTGTATTTGAAAGCTAGGTCATTTGATTCCTAGATTTTGAATTGTTTTGTGATTTTTATATCTCCAGTTTGGTAGCTTCAAAAATTGTGCAATAAATTGTGTAGTGTTCCTTAGGAAGTGTAGTATTCAGGAAAAAATATATTCTTGACATTTACAGTAGAAATTGTAGGAGACTTAAATAGAGATTTGAAATGTGTTTTTGAATGCATGCAAATTTGTTTATTTTATATCTAGAGTTCCTGTGCTCCAAAAATTATGAAATTTTTGTGGTAATCTATTCTTGTCATGTATGAACTCTGGTAAAAATTTGAACCTCATTGCATGTGTAGATTTGTAGTTATAGATTTTTCTTTTTATAAATAGTGAATCCTTGTATGAATTTTTATAAATTATTTATGAATCCAAAATTCATGAAATTTGTTGGGGGTAATCCTAGTACCATAAGGATGCTAAGAAAAATAGGAAATCTATTTCTTGATACTTTTCACTAGGGTTTTCTATTTATGCTACTTTAGGCCTTTCTATCTTATCATTTTTGTATAGAGTGTTTTATTGAATAAAATGGCATGAAACTTTTACAGTAGTCCTTTGATAGCATTAGTAAGGCCCTGTAAATTCTTAAGAATTTATGATGCACATTTGATATATGTTTATTATTTAACCTAAATATCTAAATAAAATAATAAAGGCAGACAAAGAAATAGTTTGGGCTTCACCATTATATTGTCTTGAATGTATTCGGTATGCTCAAACTGATGATAGGCTTTATGTTGTCAAATTTTGAGTGATTACATGAAGTAGAATTATCGTTGCTTTAAAATGCAAATTTAAAAGGACTCCGGATAGATTCTGTAGTTTGATAAGTTGCATGATAGGGATGATGTTTACTATAAAAATTGTTAATAACAAAGTTGTAGATAATTTGATAAGCTTTCCTATAAAGTCTAGGATCACTGCATTTGGATTAGTAGAACTCTAGTTATGAGTGAAACAAGTAGCTTGCTGTTTTGTGATATAGTAGATGCATGGTGGAAGTAGTTAATTGAATAATCGAGAAGAGATATGCACCTACTCAATAAACATGATGCACTTGTTAACATATGCATTCACAATATCTTATGCTATATTCATGCATCTAGGATCGGAGGAAGAGATAACGTTGCTAGGAATTCGACGAAGCAGAGGAAGGGGACCAGCAGGAGAATCCTCAAGCCGCTGCTCCCAAAGGCGTGGAGCAGAATCCTAAAGAGCTTCCGGAGTGTCCTGACCACCGCCCTACTTCCTTTCTACGAGGCAAGCCCTAGAGCATTCTAAGTCTCCCAGTATTTTACAAATGTTTACTTAAGTACTTATGATTGATGCATTAGGTTATAAGAGTTGAATGGAACCTCTTGGTGCATGTACATTCCTTGTCCAGATATTACACCTTTAACCGGTATAGGTCTAGGATCAAATATATGCTTAGCCATGCTTAGACCGGTAGAAGTCGGGTGATGTCCTGTCACCTGTGAAGATATAGGTGGATACTAGAGCATGGTTGGCTATATTTGCTATCATGGAATAGAAACCATGGGGTAAAAGAAAATCGAGACCGGGCGGGATGTCGATAGAGAAGCAACAAGACATGGAGGTCTTGGGTGTGGATCTATCCCCGTCTGTGTCGATTAAGGACTGTACCGTTGTTGGCTCTTCTGACAAGATTGAACGCATGCCTCTCACTTAGCTGGCCGGATAACTCATTCCGACTGCGAAGCCGAGTAATTCAACTCAGGCCGGGACCCGTTTTTTTGTGCGCTCCTTCTAGGAGAATGATCAGATTGAGCCCAAGGGTAGGCTAGGCCTAAACGTCCTAGCATCTAGTGTTCCTAGATTGTGCGGCACAGTATGAACCCATGAAATGTAGACTTGAGTTGTACCAAAGGTGACCTAAGGCTGCCTTCGCGCGGTATGCCTGGGTTTGTGTTAGGAATAAATTCCCAGCTGGTTGAAATCGATTCGAATCGCCGTCTCTCTCGGATAGTGAGAAACTTGGCTAGTCCCAACATCATAGTAACTGTGTTATGGAACATGATGGTTTGGATGAATATGGAATTACAATACCTACTATGGTTACCATTGTATGCTTTTAAATGATATACCACATGTTTGGCACAGGATAGTTGCTAATCTAGAAATGTATAGTTATAATTAACTAGATAAAGGAATCATAATTGTACAATGAGTCAATTGCTTTTATGCAAAATGTTGTCAAGTTATCTCCACTGATACAGCCTTGCATAATCCTTGGAGTCATTCTATTTCTGGTTTATGACGGGTATGTCTAGCTGAGTACTTTCTTCATACTCAGGGTTTTATTTCCCATTAGTTGCAGATGGCACTATGTATCATGGTTATTGCAAGAGTTGCTTCTATCCCACCATAGATGAGGAGTAAGCCTTGGGCAGGCTTCTTTATTAATCCCTCTCTTTGCTTTTGTGGACCGTGATCCTACTTGGCACTGTATCAAACTATGTTGGAAACTTTATTTTCGAACTTAATTGCTTCCGCTTTATCTATCAAACTCGGTTTGTAATAACTTTTATTCGTACTCTGATGATGAAATATATCTGTGAACTTTATGTAATATGTGGCATGTATGTTGAATCATGTACGATCTTGGTTGTCGTAAATCATTTATCGAGACCCGTAGTGGTACTCGACGGACTACCGGGTTTATATGGGTTCAAGTATGACAGTGCGACCTGCTTGTGGGCTGCCATTGTACTTGTACTCTTATAAATTGGTCGGTTCTGCGACATGGGCATACTTGGTCCACTGCGAAGGAATTTTCGATTATAAACTTGAGCTCCTTACACCCTTATGGCAAGCCATGCTTGGGTTATGCTGCTCGGCTATGGTTCATGCTACTCAGTGATAGTACATGCTGCTCGGCAATAGCTCACAACTGCTTGGCAACTCATCACAGTTGGTCGGACAGTGAGTTCTATGGCTCAGCTTCGTTCACACCTGCTCGGATAAGATCAAGACGATGTTGCACAATAGGTACAAGGTGCTCAGGGGACTAGCTGTGGGGGTATTACCCCAGATACTCATGGCAGACCACATGGGCTGCACCCTCAGGGGTGGCCCAGTGCACAAGACTGAAGCCTTGCGGGGCATGACTCTACTCAGGCTGCCTCTCGCAAGACATCTAGAAGATATCCTAAGATACTACAAGATCTGTTAGGATATGTATGATCCCAAGATTTCTGTAATCAGTTATTACTTTCCGGTTATCTCTCAGATCTAACCAACTTGTAACCCTGCTCCCTGGATTATATAAGGTGGGCAGGGACCCCCCTCCAAACTCATGCAATATCATATGATAACTAATACAAACCAACAGGCCACAGGAGTAGGGTATTATCGTCATACTAATGGCCTAACCTGTCTAACTCGTGTGTCTCTATTGCCTTCTTGTTCTTGATCTCATGCTCCTTTGCCGATCAATCTACCTTCATGGGATACCCCTTGGAGGACTATCGACGATATTCTATCGACAAGTGGTGATGAAGGTGTCAAGATGAAATCTACAAGAGTGAGCTCCAAATTAAACTTGGACAACGCACCTTTGCTTACATGTGGACCCTTGTTAAGATTATGCAAGAGTAATGTTAAACATGCCTATTTCATGTACATTACATCATCATGCATCCACCTTGACCAGTGGAAAAGTTTCATGAAGTTTGGAGCTAAAAAGTCACATGAAATGATGAGTTACATTCTTGCTTGAATTGCACTATTAAGTGAATGGAATTATAGGTCATCAACCAAACCTTGCTACCTTGCCCAAATGACTCTAATTGAATTCTACAACAAAAGTCATGAAGGGTTCATGTTGAGCCAAGTGGCCAGAAAATGCCTCAATCGGTCTAAAACTCTAATTTAAGGTTTATCATGATGCTACTTTGACTTGGTTTGAACTGTGGCTGAGAGTGTTTGCAGTAGAACCTAAATAAAAGTTGTATTTCATCTTGTGTACAACAAACTTTATTTTTGGATCAAGGCTTGATTCGACTTCTAAGTGTCTCAAATAGGGCTTTCAAGAATCAACTCAGTGCTGTTTTGAAGCTCCAAAAATCGGCCAAGTGTTGGAACTGAAGTTTTTAGTTTTTAGTTTTCGTGTAGCCATCTTTGGGGAATTTTAGTACACAAACCATTTCGAATTTGGCCAAACTACTTTAATAAAAGTTGTTGTACTCATGTAGCTCTACTACATGGTGCAATTGTTTTAGTTTTTCATCACTCGGTTTAGGAGTTAGAAAAGGGATAAAAACACAGTTTCAGTCGGCTTAAAACTGGAACTCTGGATTCAGTTTTGGGGTACCCTCCTTTGGAGCTCCATACCTTCCAATCTAGGTCGAGTTAGCTTTGGATCCTTAAAGAAATATTGTTCACCTCGCAAAGGTCTACAACTTTGCCTCTTGCTCCATGATCAAATGTAAGCCAGATCAGGAGATAGAGGATGGGAAAGTCAGTAGTTTCAGTCAATTTCATGGCCGTTTTGAACTGGCTAAAACATGTCGGCCGACCGTGTGTAGGAGCCAAGCGCCACATGGCTGGACTCGCTCGTTGCATGAGCACCACCTCACCTCGCTCTCCTCGTCTTGGATAGCTGAGCGCCCTCACTCCTCCCTCCTACTCGCTCACTTTCTCCCTCGCTCTCGCCCTTTCTCCCGCAGCTCTCAGCCCTAGGGGCACGGGCACGCCCATGGCTACCATGGCAAATCCCAAGCCCCATCCACCCTTGCTGCTCGGCACCTCCAACCATCTAAGCACCCAACCCAGCCCCATGCCCCTCCAGTGCCTCCTTGCGCCATCCCCCAGCCAGCGAAGCGCTGGGAAGCATCGCCGCTGAGGCCAAGCCCATCAAGCCACCGCTTGCTGCCATTGCTCGAGCAGTTCTTGGCTATAGCTGGCTAAGGCCAGTGCTAGGCGCAGCCATGGCTAGCCATGGCCAGAGTCGTTCATCCCCTTCCTCATCACTGCCGGCCGCCAGCTGCCCAGGAGCCTAGCCTCCACGGCGTCCCTCCTTCGTCCTCTGCTGCGTCCTGCGTCGAGAGAAAGGAGAAGAACGGGTGAATCGTAAATAGAAGCTTTTTCATGTGTTCACTTTGCATAAATGCCTAGCACATATATTTACATATATGGGCTTAGTTAGTTTCTGAGATCTCCAGGTTTCCCAATGCAAAAGTATTTTCCTTTTTTGGTTTAATCTTTTCTTTTGCAGATTTCTGTGCTGAACTTTGGAAAATCGTAATAATTAGTAGAAAAATCATAAAATAACAAATGTGAACTTTTTGGAATACTTGTGAAATTATATATGCAGTAGATCTATAATATGGCAAGTTATAGTTTAAAGATTTTGCTATAAAAATAGATTTATGCAGGTTAGGTTTTGAATACTAGTTGTACTTGTCTTTTTCATAACTGTAGTTGTTGTACTCAAATAAATGTGAAATTTTTATGGTAGGCTACTGATGATATTTGTATGCTATGGTAAAAATTTCAGGAGTTTAGGCTGGATAGTTTAAGAGCTATAAAAATAACAAATGCCACGTGTTGCTTTGATCCTATTCTGAATAGGCATGCATGTTTGTACTAATTGGCTCTGTTAAGTTATAATCATGCATTGATGACAATAAATGAGTTCTAGTACTTTTATTAAACTTTCCAAAAAGCCAGATAGGGTTGCCTTGTTTGTAATGTGTGGCCTTGTTAATAGCAGAATTAGCTCTAGGTGTTTATAACAAAGTTGTTTAGAATTTGCTAAGCTTTCTAAAAAGTCTTGAACCACATTTATTGGACATGTGGAACTCTAGTTATAGCTGTTTAAAGTTGCATATCAGATTCTGTCCATGTTTTGTACAGAGATGCATTTATTGGATTAATTGACCTTGTTAACTGTAGAATTATGTTAAGATGAGAATAAGAAAGTTGTAGGTAACTTCATAAGCCTTTCAAAAGTTATGATTCATGTTTGTTGGAGGTTTAGAACTCCAGTTATGCTTCTCTGAAGTTCCAATCAGTTTTTTGTACCACTGCTGTTTGGGCTGCATGTGCAGTTTTTTCTTGTGCAATTATTTTCATGGTGTAAATGATGTTTTCTGTGGTTTCTGTGAGTACCAAAGTTGTAGCTAATTTTACAGTCTTGCTTGTGTTCAAATTGCATTGACCATAGGCCTGATAGTTTAGGAGTTATGAATTTGACAAATGATCTCTCATGTTTGGTCTATGTTCTGTGCAGATTTGAAGGATTTCATTGTTTGACCTAGTTAAGTATGAAATAATGTCTTAGTGATAATATAATAGATATAGTGCTTTCCTTAAGCTTTCCAAATTATCCTAGATCACCCCTTTTGGTGTGGTAGAGCTCCAGTTATAAGCTTGTGAAGTTGCATGGCAGAATCTATCCAAGTCTGGACAGAGGTGCACAATTATGCTTGATTGACCTCATTGATGGTGGAATCACCTGGGGATGATAATAAACATGTTTTAGATAATTTAATAAGATTTCTATAAAGTTAAGGGTCATGCTTGTTTGATGTCTGTAACTCCAGTTATGCATTTTTGAAATTACTACTACTTTTCTATCCTAGTTCTGTGCAGATCTAAAACATTAGCATATTTGACCTGGTTAACTTTGGAATAAGCTTTTGGTGATAATAACAATGTTGTAGGAAATTTCATTAGCTTTCTAGAAAGTCTAGGGTCACCCTTATTGGATGCTTATATCTCCAGTTATGGTAAAGACAAGTGACTGCTGTGCTGCTGTCCAGATTTCTATACATGTGCTAGGTGACTGCTTTAGCTTGCTCTTGTTTTGGCTAAACATGTTGGTTAGTTCTTGATCGATGCATGGGTGCAATATCTGAACTTAAGTTCACTTGTGTGCCATGACTAATATGCTTGCTATCCCTCTATAATAGGTTGTGTGATGTTTAGTTAAATAACTCTAGGTGCCTATGTCTTGCATGATTTTATGTTTGCCTTGAATGCTATTATGTGATGCATCTCATATTACCATTCTTCATATTCATGCAATTGCATCTTGGATCTCATCTAGGTATGCTAGATGAACCACGTGAAGGACGTGATGTTGGAGCTGAACCCAAAGATGGTGTATGGTGGACCTATCCCGAAGATAGAAGGACTAAGCAAGTGCCAAGATGGGGGATGCTCTCCAAGCAAGTGTTGTCTAACAAACACTAACCTAGTGTTGGATCACAGGCAAGCCCTAGAGCATTCTAAGCCTCCTATGTTTTTATAAATATCACTTGAGTTCTTTATGTTTGATGCATTAGGTTATAAGAGTTGATTGGAACCACTTGATGCATAGAACTACCTTGTCCAGAAATATACCTTGAACCCTATGTAGGTCCAGGATCGAATGTATGCTTAGCAATGCTTAGTCTGGTAGAAGTCAAGGTGATTTTCCTATCACCTGTGAGATATAGGTGGATACCAAAGCACGATTGGCTATATTTGCTATCGTGGAAATAACCATGTGTTGATGAATAAAAGGAGATAGGGCGGGTGTCTCAATAGAGAAGTCAATAGGCATGGAGGTCTTGGGTGTGGATCTATCCCCGTCTATGTCAGCTAAGGACCGATTTTGATATACTGTCCTCATGTCATGTTGAATGCATGCCTATCACTAGTTGGCTAGGATAACTCGTTCCTGACCTGTGAAGCCGAGTAGCTCAACTCAGAACTAGAAGCCAGGAAGTGAAAGTGCACACTCTAGCTATAGTAAGGATGTGTGGGGAGCCATTAGGCGTAAGTCCAAAGGGTAGATTGATGTCCTAGCAGAGTGGATTCCCTAAGAGTGTGGCGCTACTCAGACCCGCTAATTTGTTCCTGAGCTGCTACCAAAGGTGACCCGAGGCGACCACTAATTAGGTTGCTTGGGTGTGTGTTAGGAATAATTCCCTAGCTAGGTAGGAATAGATTCGAATCGCCATCTCTCCTAGATAGTGAGAACTTGACTGAGCAGCAGCAACAAAGAGTAACTTAATGGAAACTTGATGGTTATGATGATGATACTCATACTACTATAGCGGCTATGGTTATATTGCCTATTACTAAATGATATTCCACATGTTTGAGCATAGGTTAGTTGCTAATCTAAAGATGAATAGCTATAATTAACTTGGTTACTGAATTGTAAAATGTATAGCTCAACTAGTGGCTTTTATGCAAAATTTTGTCAAGCTAGCTCCACCTATAAAGCCTTGCATACTCCTTGGTGTAACTTTATTTCTATTTATGATGGGTAAGTCTAGTTGAGTACATTCAAGTACTCAGGGTTTATCCCACCATGTTGCAGGTGAAGTTCTCGGCTTGCTGAAGATGGTGGCTAACCACCGGTGGGCTCGGTTGACTCTATATTTATTTCTCATCTATATGCTTTTTATCAAAGGATTTCACTTATGCTAGCAATGTATTTGAAACTTATATTAATGTAATCATTTGAAAGCTATGTTGTTTTCACTAATTGGTTTTGAAATCCAAACTGGTACTATTATTTGTGAACCCATTTGTAATATTATTTCTGCTTGCAACTCTCTATGTGTGATGTGTATTTACTTAATCACGCGATCTTGGTTGTGATGTTG
Organism: Miscanthus floridulus; assembly: GCF_019320115.1. NCBI lineage: Eukaryota > Viridiplantae > Streptophyta > Magnoliopsida > Poales > Poaceae > Miscanthus > Miscanthus floridulus. Next base: position 91,321,371 of record NC_089581.1, on the reverse strand, counting down.
ATTTACCAGGGTCCTTCCTGACACTCGGCGGACTACCGAGTTTATATAATTGAAAGTATGCACGTGTCAACGTGTTAGCAGGGGACGGCTATACTTGATCTTGTAGCTAGGCATCAGAGCAAGATTAAGCATAATACTATCATGTACATAGTTTTAAAAGACAAGTTTTGGTTTTAAAAAGCCTATTTTGACTAAACTTTAGCTACAGGCAAATTTGTCAAAACTAATTTGCAACACTATTCTAGCAACATCCTCCTTTATGCCCAATTAAGGACTACTAGGTGGCAATAAGTAAACTAACACTAACTATGGGGGTTTACTTCTTGCAATTTTTACTTTCGTCATCCCTACGGCGTGCTATTGTATGGATGCCATTCGCTTGAATGGTAATGTATGGATCACTATACCTCTATGCCTAGGTAAGAAGGTAAGTTGATGAGTGGCATGACCACAAGTGTGAGTGTGCGGTCGGGGAGAGCTAGCTTTGATACGACTGTATACGCATGCTTGCATGTGTGTATGGTGCATATTTAATTATGGATAGCAAATTTAATGATCAGGTAGCTTTGATACGGAAGTATATATATATGGGTATATATATATAGAAGTATTTAGCTTGCAAACTAGAGTCTAGATTTTCATTTCTACATATATAATTATGGGGTTGAGCTAAAATGAAATCCTTCTGCAGGGACGCTAACCATGAATGCGATAGATTGAATGTAGCTGATGACTAGCTATATATCAAGAGAGTACGTGTTATGCCACTGACATAGAATGTGATTGCCACCTTAGGCTGGCCCATTTCATGAGGCCGAATATGACGAGCATGCATCATGATTGTGCTTGTGCATAAATATGCTTCCCTCACTTTGTTCTAATACTAAGTAACTTGCAATCAATGTGATGTTACTATCTTCTCTTTGTGGAGCTAGACAAGATGTCTTGTTCCATGCCGCTTGAATAGCTTGTGCTTGAAGATAGTGTGTGATTAGCTTTGCCTTGTATTTTGCCTTCCAAAGGAAATAGATGACAAGTTAGTAGTTAGCAAAAACTTCACCCCTTCGAAAACTAAGTTACTAAGTTTAAGTAAAACTTGTTTGGAAGAGGATATTCACTTACTCAGTAAAAAGGAAATAAAGATAACAGTACCCTACCACCATGTTTTGTATGACATGGGTATTGGTGTTGTTGTAGGTGACTGCTTGTTATGTTTGCGCTTTATGTTTCAGTAATAGTCGCTTAAGCTAATTGGATGAGTGTTTCAAAATGCTTGCTTAAGACCATGATGTATGTGTGTATGCTCGTTATCTAGGTAGTACCATTAGTAGTCACCACTTTTGTCCTCGGTAAGCATACGAGTGTGGAAGAGCGCTATCCTGGAACAGCGTCCAAGTTTTGATAATCTCATAGGTTGTCGTCTCCAATTGAGTTCTCTCTTAGGAGCCTGAGCCTATACATGTGGTTGCTAGCCCTTGAATGTTGCGCTATGAAGACCTTTATCCATGCCTTGGCTTGACCTTAGGCCCAAGCTTAGTTCCCTTTAATGCTTGCATATGTTGTGGTTGTCCCACTCCTAGTGTGGGAGGACCTTGCTCAAGAATCCTTGTTAGATCTCATTGCTCCTTCTTCTACTGATGATCTGGTGCAATGCTAATCGCTATCTACCCTGGCTTTGGAACATTTTTTCCTCATAGATCATGTCATTGCTTTATCAACTGAATCCCTAGTCAGTGCATTGGCTTTGTCCCTCGAATCTCATTTGTTTTGTCTCCAACTCTTTCAAGTCTCTAGAGTGTTTATTAGTCTTGATCTCATGTTGCTGCTCGGTAAGACCAAATCTCATGTTAATCTTTACCCTGGTAATCACCTTGGTGGACATAAGGCGTATATGGAAATTAAGCAAGAGTCTCCTGCTTAGTTGTCCTTTGACAATTAGGCTATGTTCTCTTGTGCTATGTTTTGATCTTTGGATCGCCTTCTTGTTGAATCCTAACCATGTGACTACCTTTGTTTGCTATCCCTCCTTCTCATGGTGCTTGCTCCTATGCAACCAAATTTGTGCCATGTTAAAATTTTGGTGGGTTGTATGTTCAGTAATGGTGCCACGATTAGCGATCTATGGTGCTGTGATGAAACGAGAGCCATCCTGTGGGCGCGCACACAAGGTTGTACTACTTGGCATGCACTGGTATCAAGGTTCCTAGTCATGATCCATTGCAGAACTGCACCAATGTGTTATTTTCACATAAGCTCTTCCTTGTTATCTCTCTCCTTATCTTGTCAGAAGATCTATACGTCGAACCAGATACAATACGAGTTCCTTCTAGAGTCATCCAAAGGATAACCTTTGAGAATAGGTCGCTGACATGAATATAAATAGACTGCAAGAGATGGTAGACAAGTTGACTCTATTTGGCTGTCCCTTGTAATGACGTTGGTCAGGCTAGTGAGCAACTTATGTCATCCCCATTGGATCCAAAGGGCCACACGACACTTAAAGTTGGACAAATTATCAATTGGATGATAAATGGACCAGGATATTATAATCCTATAATAGGTCAACTGGTGCTTATTGAGCTTTCTATCCAAGTCTTGACCTTTATGTGCATGATGATCAACCGTCCTTCTTGGTGTGACCCTTTTTGCTGACTTCAATAGCGACCATCTATTTATGCTTTGACCACAATTCTTATTGTCAAGATTGAAGATTTGGAATCTTTTTTGGGGTTTGAGAGATAACCAATTAGTTACTAGTATGAAGGTAATCTCTAGCTAGGTAATGACTCTTTGGTAACTATGAAGGCCAGATCTCACAGAAACAATGTTAAGCAAAGAAACAACAAAGCGATCAGTGATGCTAGTACTTGCTTTCTTCTCCAAGCCCTGATGTCGTTAAGTCAATTCCATTCTTGGACAATCACACAGGGTAGTGCAAGATACTGTATCAGCCTAAGTAAAGAGCTAGAGAAAGCATGTCCCAAGTTTCAATCAGCATCATTATGTACATGGTGTTATCAAAGGATTTGTTTAGGACTCTATTGGATGATGCATAGGATGATAGTTGGAAACGGTCCCTTATCCTATAGGACTGCCCCTCCACATGAAGTATGCATTGTGCCCTACAAAAATAGCCCACCAGTCCAATGCTTGTGCATCATGAGCTAGTGCCCTACATCAACAGGTTGAAGTTGTTTCCCTAGGAAGCATATGAGGAAAACCCTAGCCTCCATCCTCAATGAGAAAGCTACCACTATCATAAAAAGAGTTGAAAAACTGTGAACACACTTCCCAATGTGTAAATCAAAGGAAAAGAAGAACTAGGAAATCTGTTGAGATTTCATGACCACTAAACCGTTTATCTTTAAGCCAGTGTGATTAGAGGCCCTAAACATGGTTGGGTTGCCACAACACTTGACAATCTCCATTCCTCGCTTAAGGTACTTTGATGTCTTAAGTTGGTTTGAGGATTGGTTGAGTAAAGCATCAGATTTGAGAGATGTTTTGACAGTTCAGTCACAGAATTTTAGAACAAAGCAGTTTTGGAAGATGATTTGTTTGTATAGACAAACGGTGTCCGTTGAGCTGAATTTGGTCAGTAGTTAAGGACTCTTGGATCTAAATGCCTACTAAAATTTGTGCACAATGGAGTAGTAGTTTGTAATATATGAACTGATTACCGAGAGGTACAGAATTTATGATTTGTTTGCTGACTACTTGCATCCCTCATATTAGTAGGTTGTGTTCTAGTTCAGGTCATGTTGGCAAGTGATGATTGTTAATACTTTAGATGCCCTAGAGAAGACTCCTTGCACCCCTTTGTTGCCTTGCTTTTGTCCTCTCATATCAACAAGGGTGAGTAGTCAAGGTGTTCTACAAGTCAATTTGTGCCTTTTCGAGTCAAAAACAATTTGAAAGTGTCAAACAACATATTTAGATTATGATTATGAGTTGTTGATTGACATTAGAAAGAAAGCTTCAATGTCAAATGTTGTCCAACAAAGCTAGTTTTGCTACAGTGTGCAAGTCAATCCAATTTACTATGCAACAACACCATGAAGGAAATTGTACTTGATCTTGTAGTGTACTGTTTCTCCGAATTGTGAATAACTACAACCTTTGTTGTCCTCCAGACCTCGCTAACATCCTTCTTCAACCCAAGGATTTCCAAGGCAGACTTGTCCTTGGTACCATTTCTATGTGTTTTTACCCATGGGGTTGCATTAGATTCAACCTAGATAACTGTTGCCTGCTTTGGATACGAGGATTCCCCCAAATACGATCGTCGAAAACACTGAGTCAACAGAGTCAGCTATTGCATTATCACCGCTCACTCAACAGACTTAGATATAAAAGTGTTACCATTAGAGAAAGAGAACTACACCACATGAAACATTATGTAGGTTGTAGCACCACCTAAAATTTGCCACATTTTCAACAATAGGAGAATTTGATTTATTATGCAATTTTTGTGGGCATTTGAATTTAGAAAAATAATATTTTTTATCAAAATAAAATAAAATATAGGTCAACGACATGAGTGTGCTTTCATGCTGTTGCATATATTTTGTATTGCTTGGTTTGGAAGTCAGATTTCAAATTGAGTTGAAATTGCATTTTGAATTGCTTTGGAAAAGTTGAAAAGAAATAAATTTCGCTTTTCTTCCTTCCCCTGCTTCTGGTCCAGTTGGCCTGCCTCGCTCGTGACCCATTCCCATCCCACATGGCTATTTCCTGTGTGGCCTGCTTTCTCCCGTCTGTGGCCCAGTTTCATAGCTCAACAGCGCGCGCCTGGCCCAGCCAAACGCCCGCGCCACATGTCTCTCTTCGCCCCGCTGACGCACTAGGCCACCCATTAGGCGCTCCTCCTTCCTCCATGCCGTGTCCACCTTGGACACCATCGCACCGACACCGCCCATGTTCGGCTCCGTTATGCCCTGGTGTCGTGCGCCCAAGTCCCTACCCCTTAAATAGCCACCTGAGCCTGCGCGGCCTCCCTATCCCACCTTGTAGTAAGATTTTCATCCTCGCATAGAGTTTGCTGAGCCACTGCTGTAGCCCTAACTGCCGCCGTGCACCATCCCACTGGTCGTCGTCATCACCTTCCACCATGATGAGTTTTCTAGTGAGATACCCATCCTCTCTCTCTCTCTTGTACCTTCCGTTCGAAAAACCGAGCACCATAGGCTCCTAACTGACAGTGCTAGTGAACTCATCCATGGCGCCACTGTGGTTACCTCACCGCTGGCACTATTGTGGCCGGCAATGCTCCCTCTCATCTGCCCGATCTAATCTCCACGCCCATCTCAGATTCAACGGTCGTGGATGGCCGATACCCCTTCGTCTTGGAATTTTGCAAAAGAGCCCTTACAAGTACTTGAGTCTTAACCCACGGTCCATCATGTCTTTCCGATTTCATTTTCTTCTTTTGAAAGCGTACTTTGTTTCGGTTAGATTGAAAATACGTTTTTAGCTATTTACAGTTTTGCCACTAGATTTGTTTAGGCCATAAATTTTTTGTTTTAATTCTGATTTGGTCTGTTCAAGTTGCGTTAGGTTCATAATTAAGTAATCTACATATTTATACTACTGTTAAGTAGGTATTCAACTTTTAAAATTTGAGGTTAGATTTAGTCTATTATTTTACTAAAGGAAAACTTGTTTAATTCATAACTTCTTCGTTTTAGCTCGTTTTTTGTTATCTTCGCGTCTGTGTGTTCGTAGCGAGACATAGATTCATTTTTTCAAACTTTTCATCTTGATTTTATGCTATTGGTGTACTGTTCTAATCTATAGCTTTTGTTTGCTATGCATGATTTTTCTGGATGCTTGTATGTTGCTGTGATTATCGAGTATAGACGGTGAGCAATTCATGGGAGATCAAGGGTACTACTTTGACAAACAGGATCAACAGGAGTACTTTGCTCAAGGCAAGTATAGCATGGGATCATCCTTGTTTCCTACCACTTTAATACATTAATTCATGTTGCATGTGTGCCTTGATAGGAATTCCCTAGAATTGAACTTATACCTTGTCACCCATGGGATATGCATTGGGTAGCTTTGCTAGTGCTAATTAAACCATGATCTTATAACTTGACTAATGGTATATGCAATAAAGATTAAAATATGACTTTTTAGCAACTTGGAAACAGGGGGCTAGAGTGTTTAGCTACTTTCTAAATGCTTCAGATTCTCTCCCTAAGGACTTATCTGTAAGTGATTATCCAGGACTTACAGTATATCTATGAGGGCTACATGGCTCTGGCTTTAGCTCAGTATGAGGATCTTTTCTAGCTTGTTAGTGGTTACCTTTATTAGCATAAGAATGGCTTGATGAATCAGGTGTAGTGTGGCCTCTGTCCCCTTGAGTATAGGTGTGTGTCATTGTGCCATTGGAAGGGGGCTCTACATCTGTTTGCCGAGTGAATCTAATGGCCCTAACTTGTTAGACGAACCTTTGAAAGGCTTCATAGTGAAGCCTGCCGACCTTTCTTAGTAGTGGGTTAAGAGGCTCGCGACCTCAGGTGAAAGGGTAAATCACAACTCACAATGAAAGTGTACAACCTCTGTAGAGTGTAAAACTGGTATTTCAGCCGTGCTCATGGTCACGAGCGGCCTTGGAACCCTTATGAATAGATGATCACTAAGAATTATTGGTTTATGCTATTCATTATTCATGTTTACTTTGATCATGTGTTTTGCATTAGGAATTGAAACAATTTGTTGCTACTCTTATGCTAAAATTGTGACAACTAAAAGTTGAATGCTGTTAAACCTGTGTCAAGCCTTTTGAGCCTCATGAACCCCATGTTACACTTGTTGAGTATGACATGTACTTATGCTTGTTTATTTTCATTATTTGGATAAAAATCCTGGATGGGTAACATATGGCTATGGTAATGACAATTTCCCTGAGGATTACTAGACTTGTGGTCAACCAGTCGACGTCCATGTGATGTGGAGCTTCCACGAGAGATCTTTTCTTATTTGCTACATTTATGTGAAGACTCTATCTTATTTGTAATGTAATACACACTTGTGATGATACTATTCATAATTTGTCAGCTTATGTGTAACTGATCTCTGGGTGCACATAAGATTTTGCATCCCATTTTATCCTTAAAATTGGGTGTGACGTAGTTTTCCATCGGGTGGCATTTGAATGATTGAACAGTTATGATGGCATAGACATTGTCTATTGGTCACTTGGTTTCTTACAGCCTCGGAGGATGATTACCCCGTCTATGATCTCATCCCTTATGAAAGGTTGTACTAAGCTACTTTGGTAGAGAACTGCTTTTCAAACTTGTGAATGAACATGGAACCATTATATTGAGTAGCTTTTAGAAGCTTGCAGTCTAGTGCTAAGTTCACATGGTCCATGCTATATTCACTAGGGAAATAGATATTATGGGTAGTTAGTTTATGCTCCATAGTACTCTCTGTATCCGAGAATGAAGTGTGCTGACGTGGATTCCTCCCAAAGTAACAATGCTTCATGGAAGCCAATGAAGGAAATTCTTCAGACAAAACTTACTACGAAGAGCAAGTATTAGAAAGTGTCTTGACCAAATGAGCCCCTCTGATACTCCAAAGTTAAGTAGCCTAATGCTATCACTGATGTTGGAAAATGGATGACATGCTTCTCTTCCCTTAAAAGTCTTTCACCGAATCTCAGGGCGAGATTCCTGTAAGGGGGAGGGCTGTAACACCCTAGGTGTTATCACAGTTAAGCAATGGGTTTGAGCTCAAACATGACATGTTAAGTGTTGATAAAGGTGTCAAGATCAAATCTACAAGAGTGAGCTCCAACTTAAACTTGGACAACACACCTTTGCTTACATGTGGACCCTTGTTAAGATTATGCAAGAGTAATGTTAAACATGCCTATTTCATGTACATTACATCAACATGCATCCATCTTAACTAGTGGAAAAGTTTATGAAGTTTGGAGCTAAAAAGTCACATGAAATGATGAGTTACATTCTTGCTTGAATTGCACTATTAAGTGAATGGAATTATAGGTCTTCAACCAAACCTTGCTTCCTAGCCCAAATGACTCTAATTGAACTCTACAACAAAAGTTATGATGGGTTCATGTTCAGCAAGTGGCAGAAAATGCCTCAATCGGTCCAAAACTCTAATTTAAGCTTTATCGTGATGCTACTTTGACTTGGTTTGAACTATGGCTTAGACTATTTGCATGGCAGTAGAACCTAAATAAAAGTTATAGTTCATCTTATGTACAACAAACTTTATTTTTGGATCAAGGCTTGATTTGACTTCTAAGTGTCTGAATAGGGCTTTCAAGAATCAACTCAGTGCTGTTTTAAAGCTCCAAAAATCGGCTAAGTGTCGGAACTGAAGTTTTTAGTTTTTAGTTTTCATGTAGCCATCTTTGGGAATTTTAGTTCGCAAACCATTTGAATTTGGCCAAATTACTTTAATAAAAGTTGTTGTACTCATGTAGCTCTACTACATGGTGCAATTGATTTAGGTTTTCATCACTCGGTTTAGGAGTAAGAAAAGGGACAAAAACACAGTTTTAGTCGGCTTGAAACTGAAACTCCAGATTAGTTTTGGGTACCCTCCTTTGGAGCTCCATACCTTCCAATCTAGGCCAAGTTAGCTCTGGATCCTTAAAGAAATATTGTTCACCTTGCAAAGATCTACAACTTTGCCTCTTGCGCCATGATCAAATGTAAGCCAGATCGGGAGATAGAGGATGGGAAAGTTGGCAGCTTCAGTCAATTTCATGGCCGTTTTGAACTGGCTAAAACATGTTAGCCGACTGTGTGCATGAGCCAAGCGCCATGTGGTTAGCCTCGCTTGTGCATGAGCACCACCTCACCATGCTCTCCTCGTCTTGGATAGCCGAGCGCCCTCCCTCCTCCCTCCTGCTCGCTCACTTTCTCCCTCGCTCTCGCCCTTTCTCATAGCTCGCAGCCCTAGGGGCGTGGGCGTGCCCATGGCTGCCACGTCAAGGCCCTGCTCCATCCACCCATGCTGCTTGGCACCTCCAACCATCTGAGCACCCAACCTAGCCCCATGCCGCTCCAGCGCCTCCTCGCGCCGTCCCCCAGCCAGTGAAGCGCACGGGAAGCATCGCCGTCGAGGCCATGCCCGTCAGCCCGCTTGCTGCCATTGCGGAGCGGTTGCTGGCTGTAGCTGGCCAAGGCCAGGGCTAGGCGCTGCCAAGGCACATCATGGCTAGAGTTGGCTGTCCCCTTCCTCGTCACTACCGGCCGCCAGCTGCCCAGAGCCCAGCCTCGTCGGCGTCCTCCTTCGTCCTCTCCTGCGTCCTACGTCGAGAGAAAGGATAAGAGGAGTGAATCATAAATATAATTTTTTTCATGTGTTCACTTTGCATAAATGCCTGACACATATATTTATATATATGGGCTTAGTTAGTTTATGAGATCTCCAGGGTTCCCAATGCAAAAGTATTTTTCTTTTTGGTTTAATCTTTTCTTTTGCAAATTTATGTGCTGAACTTTGGAAAATCGTAATAATTAGTAGAAAAATCATCAAATAACAAATGTGGACTTTTTCGAATCCTTGTGAAATTATCTATGCAGTTGATCTATAATATGGTATGTTTTAGTTTAAAGATTTTGCTGTAAAAATAGATTTATGCAGGTTAGGTTTTGAATACTAGTTGTACTTGTCTTTTTCATAACTGCAGTTGTTTTGCTCAAATAAATGTGAAATTTTATTGTAGGCTGCTGATGCTATGTTTATGCTGTGGAAAAAATTTAAGGAGTTTAGGCTTGATAGTTTAAGAGCTATAAAATAACAAATGCCCTATGTTGCTTCGCTCCTATTCTGAATAGGCCTGCATGTTTGTATTAATTGGCTTAGTTAAGTTATGAATCATACCTTGATGACAATAAATGAGTTGTAGTACTTTTCTCAAGCTTTCCAAAAAGCTAAAGAGAATAATTTTTGGTTAAGTAGATTTTAGTTATAGTTGCTTAAATTTCTGTGGCTGTTTCTGCCCAAACCCAGATAGGGTTGCCTTGTTTGTAATGTGCGGCCTTGTTAATAGCCGAATTAGCTCTAGGTATTTATAACAAAGTTGTTTATAATTTTCTAAGATTTCCAAAAAGTCTTGAACCACATTTATTGGACATGTGGAACTCTAGTTATAGTTGTTTAAAGTTTCATATCAGATTTTGTCCATGTTTTGGACAGAGATGCATTTATTGGATTTATTGACCTTGTTAACTGTAGAATTATGTTAATATGAGAATAATAAAGTTGTAGGTAACTTCATAAGCCTTTCAAAAAGTTATGATTCATGTTTGTTGGAGGTTTAGAACTCCAGTTATGCTTCTCTGAAGTTCCAATCAGTTTTCTGTACCACTGCTGTTTGGGCTGCATGTGCAGTTTTTCTTGTGCAATTATTTTCATGGTGTAAATGATGTTTGCTGTGGTTTCTGTGAGTACCAAAGTTGTAGCTAATTTTATAGTCTTGCTTGTGTTCAAATTTCATGACCATAGGCCTGATAGTTTAGGAGTTATGAATTTGACAAATGATCTCTCATGTTTGGTCTATGTTCTGTGCAGATTTGAAGGATTTTAGTGTTTGACCTAGTTACATATGAAACCTTGTCTTAGTGATAATATAAGAGTTATAGTTATTTATTTAAGCTTTCTAAATTATCCTAGATCACCCCTTTTGGTGTTGTAGAGCTCTAGTTATAAGCTTGTGAATTTGCATGGTAGAATCTGTCCAAGTCTGGACAGAGGTGCTCAATTATGCTTGATTAACCTTGTTGATGGTGGAATCACCTGGTGATGATAATAAACATGTTTTGTATAATTTAATAAGCTTTATAAAAGTTAAGGGTCATGCTTGTTTGATGTCTATAACTCTAGTTATGCATTTTTTAAATTACTACTACTTTTCTATCCTAGTTCTGTGCAGATCTAAAACATTAGCATGTTGACCTGGTTACCTTTGGAATAAGATTTTGGTGATAATAAAAATGTTGTAGGCAATTTCATTAGCTTTCAGAAAGTCTAGGGTAACCCTTTATGGATGCTTATATCTCTAGTTATGGTTAAAACAATGACTGTTGTGCTGCTGTCCAGATTTCTATACATGTGCAAGGTGACTGCTTTAGCTTGCTCTTGTTTTGGCTAAACATGTTGGTTAGTTCTTGATCGATGCATGGGTGCAATATCTGAACTTAAGTTCACTTGTGTGCCATCCTAATATGCTTGCTATACCTCTATAATAGGTTGTGTGATGTTTTGTTAAATAACTCTAGGTGCCTATGTCTTGCATGATCTTATGTTTGCCTTGAATGCTATTATGTGATGCATCTCATATTACCATTCTTCAAATTCATGCACTTGCATCTTGCATCAAATCTAGGTACGCTAGATGAACCACGTGAAGGACATGATGTTGGAGCCAAACCCAAAGACGGTGTATGGTGGACCTATCTCGAAGATGAAAGGACTAAGCAAGTTCCGAGATGGGGGATGCTCGCCAAGCAAGTGTTGTCTAACAAACACTAACTTAGTATTGGATCGCAGGCAAGCCCCGGAGCATTCTAAGCCTCCTACATTTTATAATTATCACTTGAGTTCTTTATGTTTGATGCATTGGTTATAAGAGTTGATTGGAACCACTTGATGCATAGAACTACCTTGTCCAGAAATATACCTTGAACTCTATGTAGGTTTAGGATCAAATGTATGCTTAGCCATGCTTAGACCGGTAGAAGTCGGGTGATTTCTTGTCACCTGCGAGATATAGGTGGATACCAAAGCACGGTTGACTATATTTGCTATCGTGGAAATAACCATGTGTTGATGAATAAAAAGGAGACGGCGGGATGTTGATAGAGAAGCAACAAGGCATGGAGGTCTTGGGTGTGGATCTATCACCGTCTGTGTCGGTTAAGGATACTTAGTTGGCTGGATAACTTGTTCTGACCATGAAGCCGAGTATCTCAACAGGCCAGAAGCCAGGAAGTGAAAGTGTGCACTCTGGCGGTAGTAAGGATGTGCGGGGAGCCATTGACGTAAGTCCAAAGGGTAGATTGATGTCTGGCTGAGTGGATTCCTGAGAGTGCGGTGCTACTGGACCCACAAATTTGTTCCTGAGCTGTACCAAAGTGACCGAGGCGACCACTAATCAGGTTGCTTGGGTGTGTGTTAGGAATAATTCCCCAGCTAGGTAGGAATGATTTGAATCGCTGTCTCTCTCGGATAGTGAGAACTTGACTGAGCAGTAGCAGTAGCAATGTAGAGTAACTTAATGGAAACTTGATGGTTATGATGATGATACTCACACTATTGCCTGTTACTAAATGATATTGCCTGTTACTAAATGATATTCCACATGTTTGGCGCAGGTTAGTTGCTAATCTAAAGATGAATAGCTATAATTAACTTGGTTACTAAATTGTAAAATGTATAGCTCCACTAGTGGCTTTTATGCAAAATTTTGTCAAGCTAGCTCCACCTATAAAGCCTTGCATACTCCTTGGTGTCACTTTATTTCTAGTTTATGATGGTAAGTCTAGCTGAGTACATTCGAGTACTCAGGGTTTATCCCACCATGTTGAAGGTGAAGTTCTCAGCCTGCTAAAGATGGTGGCTAACTATCGGTTGGCTCGTGACTCTATATTTATTTCTCATCTGTATGCTTTTATCAAGGATATCACTCATGCTAGCAATGTATTTGGAACTTATATTAATGTAATCATTTGAAAGCTATATTGTTTTCACTAATTGGTTTTGAAATCCAAACTGGTACTATTATTTGTGAACCCTTTGTAATATTATTTCTACTGCAACTCGTGTGTGTGATGTGTATTTGCTTAATCACACAATCTTGGTTGTGATGTTGATTTACCGAGGTCCTTTGTGACACTCGATGGACTACCGAGTTTATATAAGTGAAAGTATGCGCGTGTCAAGTGTTATCTTGGACAGCCATACTTGATCATGTATAAATTGGGTAGTTCTGTCACAATCACTTGAGGAAGCATCACTATCCCTAGTGACCACATATGAACCACCCTTCTTCTTCTTCTTGAATGTCATCTTGTCCTTCTTGTCCTTCTTATCCTTCTTGTCCTTGTCTTTCTTCTTGCTCTTCTTGACATCATCATCATTGTCGCTGTTGTATGGGCATTGAGCAACAAGATGATCCTTGCTTCCACACTTGAAGCATCTTCTTGACTCTTCCTTGTTCTTGGATGAACACTTCTTCCTTCTAGCATGGTAGCCCTTCTTCACCATGAACTTGCCAACTCTCTTGACAAAGAGAGCCATCTTCTCATCATCATCATCATCCCATGAGCCATCATCTTCACTTGATGTATCTTGCTTGGCCTTGCCCTCGGATGATGAATCGGCTTTGAATGCCACACTCTTATTCTCATCCTTCTTGTCTTTGTTCTTTTCTTCCTTCTCATCATCATCTCTATAAGCATCATCAGTCATGATATCTCCAAGATTTGGTTTGGTGTCATTGTGTCCAAACTGGTCCTCACTAGCAAGGTGACAAACATGCTAAGTCTTGTGGGTAAGCATCTCAAGAACTTATGGGAGAAGTCCTTGTCTTTCACCTTCCCACCAAGTGCTTTGAGATCACTGACAAGCACTTTCATCCGATGAAACATGTCTGGCACACTCTCATCTTCCGTCATCTTGAAGCTAGCAAATTTCTCCTTGAGAATGTATGCCTTTGCACCCTTTATTGCCTTGGTGCCCTCAAATGTTCTTCCAACTTCTTCCAAGCTTCATGAGCCATATCAATATTCTTAATTTGCTCAAATGTTCTCTCATCAATGGCATCATGAATAGCACTAAGAGCAATGTCATTGTTTTGGAGAAGCACATCTTTGGCCGCGGTGGGATTCTCAGATTAGCTATCTCAATTTTGGTCTCCACCACATTCCACACTCTTCTATTGATTGACTTGATATGAGTGGTCATCTTTGACTTCCAATAAGGATAATTTGTGCCATCAAATTGGGGTGGCTTCTTAGTGTTGTTGATTTGAGCCATTTTGACACCAAAGGTTGTTAAGCCTCAAATCACGGTGACCACGCTTTGATACAACTTGAAAGGTCCTAATAGCTAGAGGGGGGTGAATAGCCTATTAAAAAAATTCTACAATAACACTAAAGCAAATGATTAGTAAATAAGAAGGCAAAACAAATTTTGTGCTAGGACTACACTTGTGTTGCAAGCCACCCACCCATTCTAAAATCTATGATCTCTAGTATATCACAACAAGGCTAAGTCACTAATTTACACCTAGGTGATCAAGCTAGCAAAAAAACTACAACTAAGGGCTACACTAACTAGTTTCAATTACCACAAGGTCTACAGAAGTAAAGGCACAATGTAATACAAGAGAGTGGTAGAGAGGTATACCACCATGACAAGTGATCAATCAATGAATACCAAGGAGACAATCAAGACACAATGAATTTTCATCCAAGGTTCACTTGCTTACGGCGAGCTAGTCCCCGTTGTGGCGATTCACTCACTTGGAGGTTCATGCGCTAATTGGCATCACACGCCAAACCCACAACTGGGTGCCGCAAAATCAACACAAGATGAGGATTACACAAGCCACGACCAATCCACTAGAGTACCTTTTGGCTCTCTACCAGGGAAAGGTTAAGAACCCCTCACAATCACCATGATCGGAGCCAGAGACAAGCACCTTCCTACGCTTGATGGTCCTCGCTGCTCCAAGCCATCTAGGTGGCAGCAACCACCAAGAGTAACAAGCAAATCCATAGCGAAACATGAACACCAAGCCTCTAGATGCAATCACTCAAGCAATGCACTTGGATTCACTCCCAATCTCATAAAGATGACGAATCAATTATGGAGATGAGTGTGAGGGATTTGGCTAAGCTAGAAGGTTGTCATGTCAATGAAAATGGCCAAGAGAGTGAGCTAGAGCCAGCCAAACGTCTTATATAGGTGTCCCCATGAAATAGAGTTGTTGGCTTTCTGCTGTTAGCTTCCACAACATGACCAAACACGCCGGTCGGTTTGATTGAACGCACCACCTCAGAGTCCAATCGCTAATCTGCTACCATGTGTCATCGTTGTTCAACAAGCACCGCATGATCCCAATGGTCAACTTGATCATTCGCGGTTAAGTCAAGACCGAATGCACTACGGAGATGACCGAATGCACCCTCGCCTAGAGTTCGTCACTTCAGTAAGCATCAGAGAGGATAAATCACGACCAGACATTAGGTCATGCATGACTAGACGTGTCAGTGAGTCTGGTCACCACTGTCGCTCTAATGCTTGTGTCAGCGTACATCATAGCCTGACCGGACGTAGCCCTACATGTCTAGTCACTTTCACTGTTTAGCATGATCAAAGGACCGAGGGTGGCCTTCACTATGCGCCATTGACCAACATGGCTGCTGAGTCCGGTCACTGCTAGAGCAGTGTTCGATCACCTGAGACAGCCCCTTCTCAACTCCAACATTGCCACCCTTAATTAAATGTGCCAATCACCAAGTGTATCACCTTGTGGACGTGTGTTAGCATATTTTCACAAACATTTTCAAGGGTGTTAGCACTCACTAGAATCTAAATGCATATGCAATGAGTTAGAGCATCTAGTGGCACTTTGATAACCGCATTTCGATATGAGTTTCACCCCTCTTAATAGTACGACTGTCGATCCTCAATGTGATCACACTCGCTAATTTTCTCGATCACTAAACCAAAAAGCTCCTATCAAGTTTCACCTTTGCCTTGAGCTTTTTGTTTTTCTCTTTCTTCTTTTCCAAGTCCAAACACTTGATCATCACCCATGGTCACACCATCATCATGATCTTTACCATTGCTCTACCTCTTGTAATAGTGCTACCTATCTCATAATCACTTAGATAAACTAGGTTAGGACTTAGGGTTTCATCAATTCACCAAAACCAAACTAGAGCTTTCATCATTGTCGAATAAGAAACGGCCACGTGGACCAATAAAAATATGACACATGGTCAAATGAAGAAGTGACACATGATCCAATCGCAACATGACACGTGTGCCAATAGAAAACTAACATGTGGAACAATAGGGAACTGACATGTTGTCCAGTAAGAACCTAATACGTGCAAGAACTAGAGATGGCCATTGTGCAATAAGAAGGTGACACGTACCAAACCATCTCCAATGCAACCGGCTATAGCATGTACACATGGGCTATAGCATGTACATGTGAAAAACATCTCCAACAGAAGCACCCACCAGCATGGTAGGCCCCTACCATGCATGCCAAAACAGTTCTATGATGGTATGTTTTTCATCACAGATCAACACACTTCTATGACAAATTTGTCATATTTGTCATAGGTGTGCAAGTCTAATGCGACTTCTATGACGGACCATTTTTCGTCATAAAACTAAAATTATGACAAATTTGGCTCCTTCAAGTGATGAAATCTATTGTCATAGAAGTGGATATTTCTAATAGTGGACATGGTCTCACCGTGGCCTTTGTCGTCATCTCTTATGTCTCGGGGACATTGTATAGGAGTAGGTAGCCGCTCCTAGGTCATAGTTGTCTTGCTAGTCGTGAAGCCAATGACCACAATCCTGGCTCTAGGGTCATGGCCTTCGTTGGCTCGGTTGGCTTGAAAGTGAAGGACATAGTCGTGAGCCCCATCCTATAGTGGGTGGGGCTACATGCCCATCTCATGGGCCATATTTGGATGGTGGGCTACTGTACCTGCCATCACTGCCAGGTGGTCCTATCTTGTGTACAACGTGGCATTGGGATGGCACCTACTTTGAGATGGCTATCCCTTGATTCTGGTGGATTAGCAGCGTGCTTGTCCCTGTCAGGACAGTCATAATTGGTGGAGCTCGACCCCTCTTCGTTCCTCCTAGGGGTTAGGATGGAGAAGTGGTTATGTGGATCAATCTAGGAAGTGCGGTGAGGGGAGAGAGAAGGTGTAACACCCTAGGTGTTAGGCTTGCATAATTTCACTTGCATTGCATGAGCATAATCATCAAGCATTCATATATAAGCTTTTACATATGAAATGTACAACTGAAACATGTGAAACATGTGTTATTTTATGTTTCCATATGTGTATGCTTATGATCATGTGTGAATAAGTGTAAGTGGTTGATGTTGGTCACTAAAACACCTTAGCTACACTTAGGATGACAAATGGAACAATGTTCATGTAGATCATTTTATCTAATTAAGCTCCTAAGTGATGATATGCTTGTTGACCTAGGAAGTATTATATGTAACCAATGTATGAAGTGCTTGTGTGACCTTAGGAATACCTTAAACATGTTTAGAATGTCACTATGAACAACTTTGCTATTCACGACTAGGGCTAGTTTGGTCTCTAAGTCATAGTTATAGTGTAAGTCATCATTTGAAAGTGATATGTTTGACCTAGGTTGAACTATGTCATAGAGCCTTTGCATGGATGTGTACCAAATCAAAGTTGTAGTATTTGATTAGAGCAACAACTTTTATTTTTGGGTGATAGGCTAATTCAGCCCCTAACATGCTTGAATTTGGCTCACAAGATTCAACATTGTGCTGTTTTTCACACTTGAGAAATTTTCTAAGTCTTGTTAGTCTGATAGTGTTGACGTGCCCGACTTTGTGATGATCCATAACATGCGAATTAGGATTTGGTTTCTTAAGCAATTTTTTAGCTGGTATATAGCTCTACAATTTTTGTTTTGTCATCGTGCACAAATTTGTTTTTACTTAGGCGATTGGAAGGCTTGAAGTCGCACTGACAGGCCTACGATCGGGCTCTGATGACTGAAGCTGCGTCACGCCGTCGTGGCCGATCGAGGCAGAGCCTAGCCGCTGCATGGATGCCACTGGCCAATGTTGGGCCCTCACCGTAACGTGCTGGCGCACGATATCTAGGACCCCACGCCTCCTTTGCTCACTCACGCTCATCTCTCCCTCTCCACTGCCCTCTCTCGCTCCCACCGTGGAGAACCGAGCGCCGTCGAGCACCCGCACCACTCCACCATGCCTAGCACCCACACCACTGTGCCATTACTGCCTCCATCTAGCCAGTAGCTTCGTCGTGTTCTCCTCTACCTCCTCAAGCGCTTGTAGTGCCAAACAAGCTACGGTGAGGGCAAAATTGTCGTTCCTGTCCTGCCAGAGAGCTTGGCTTCCATGGCTGCCTCCACGGCGAGCTTGCTGCTGTTAGGCTCACATGCGCATTACTTTTTCTTTTTCACGTTAGAGCTTGGGTAGGATGCATACTAGCTTGTAGCATGACATTACGGTGAGCCATTGCCTCACCGACATGGAACACGACGCGCAGCGCCACCGTGCTCTCACCGTCGTGCCACCACACACGCGGGCAGATCTCATCGGAGCATCTCGCCTAGCCTTGGTAGTCGCAATAGGGTCGTGTTGTCACCATGGAACTCATGTGCTCCTCGCCTGGACTTGCCATGGCTGGAGACAGCTGGCGCACCTTTGTGGAGCGCGCCGTGCCACCATGGCCGGCGACGAGCATGCTCCGTTGCATATGCGCTACCACCACTTATGTCAGTCGATGCGGCTTAGTGAGTAGATCATGTAGGTGTGGTTGGTTTCGCCGAGTGCTCACCGTCGGCAAGATAGCGGTCGACCGCCGTGCACTGCTTCGGCTCACTGACCGGTGGACCCCGCTGACCATGGGTCCCCTCTGTCAGCGACTACGATTTAGGGTTTTTGTTATTCTTTTATAGATTTTTGTACTAACTTTGAAAAATCATAAGTTGAGTTGTAGATGTCCAATTTTGGTGAACCAAATTTTGTTGTGTTCCTCATGAAGTGTAGTGTTTTATAAAAATATGAGATGTACAGTTTCTAGTATTTTTATTGGTGAATAAAATATAGCTAGATAAGTGCTTTTTGAATGTTTACAATTTTGTAAAATGTGTAACTTGAGCTAGGAATGTGATAAAATTGTGATTCCAATTTGGCTGGTCTTGTATTGACATGATCTAGCTAGGAAAAATAATAAGTTTGCAGTAAACTTGATTGAAATATGATTTTCTATTTATCTATTAATAAATAGTGTTTTCTAAAGAAAATTATAGGGATAAAAATAAGTAACATTTTGCCCTACAAATTTTTGTACAGCAGTAGGCACTAGGATGAAGCTAAGAAAAATATAGAATCTATTGTTTGACACTTTTCTATAGGGTTAACTACTTTTACTAAAATAAACATTGCTAGCTTGTCATTTTTGTAGAGGATGTTATACATGTTCAAATGGTATGAAATGTTTACCAGTCTATTGTGAGAACTAGGAAGCTTGTAATTTATGAGAATTTATTGTGCACATTTGGTATATGTTTGTTATTTCCCCTAATTATCTAATTAAATTAATAAAGGCATTTAAATAAGTAAATTGTGCTTGACCATGATGTTTTCTATGGTTCTCGTGATACATGTGAACTGTGGATGTTAATAATAAGGCTTAGAAGCAATTGGTTGCATGCAACTAATTAATTATTGCTCTACAATTCAAATAAATGGTTGCATATATAGTTTTGGTTGAGTGGATAATTTTAGGTTGATAATGGTCTTTTTTGTAAACTTGTTAATAACAAAGTTGTAGATAACTTACTGATCTACCTTGTGTTAATTTTTATAGTCATAGGCCTTAGGGTTTAAGAGTTTTGGTTGTTAGAATTTGCTGTCTGAAATGTTTACTTTCTAGATAGATTTTATTAACTGAATTGTTTGACCTAGATAACTTTTGAATCACATCAAGGGTATTAAAATAAAGTTGTAGACAATTTCATACGCTTTCCAGAATATCACAACTATATTATTTTGATGTACATAACTCCAGTTATGGTTAAAACAATTAGCTATTGTTTTGTAGTTCAGAAAATAACTGCAGAAGTGTTTGCTTAAGTAATAGAGAAGTGATATACACCTACTCAGTAGAATATGATGCACTCGTTATTACCTTAATACCATGCTATTGAAAATACTTATGAGGATGCATTCATCATGTTATATCATATTATACGTGTCTATACATGCATTCACGATATCTTATTCCATGATCATGCATATAGGATCGACTGAGGAGATAGCGTTGCTAGAATTCAACGAAGAAGATGAAGGGGATCAGCAGGAGACTCCTCAAGCCACCGCTCTAGGAGAAGAGGAGCAACTCCCAAAGAGCTCCCTGAATGCCTAGATCACCGCCCCACCTCTTTCCTCAAAGGCAAGCCTCAGAGCATTCTAAGTCTCCCATGTTTTACAAAATACTACATGAGTCCTTTATGATTGATGCATTAGCTTATAAGAGTTGACTAGAAACACTTGATGCCTGGAACTATGTTGTCTAGATATATACACCTTTAATCCTGTGTAGGTCTAGGATGAATATATGCTTACCATGCTTAGATTGGTAGAAGTCGGGTGATTTCTTATCACCTGCGAGATATAGGTATATACCAAAGCACGGCTAGCTATATTTTTGCTATCATGGAAAAGAACCTTAGGGTAATGTAAATGGAGGCTGGGTGGAGTCTATGTGTAGGTTGACTCATGTGATTCCATCTGTGCCAATTAAGGACCATACCATTGTTGGACCTTTTGACGAGATTGAACATGCCTATGACTTAGCTGGTCGGATAACTCATTCTGACCATGAAGCCGAGTAGCTCAACTTAGGTGGGCCTTGCTCTATAAAAGTGGCACTCTAGATGATAGTAAGGATGTGGGGAGCCAGGAGTGAGCCAAGGGCAGGCCGGCCTAAACATCCTGGAAGCTAGTTGTCCCTAAATGTGCAGTGTTGGGCGAACCCGCGAAATGTGGACTTAAGTTGTACCAAAGGTGACCGTTGATCTGGTAGACCTAGGTTTGTGTTAGGAATAAATTCCAGCTGGTTGAAATCGATTCAAATCACCATCTCTCCTAGATAGTGAGAAACTTGACTAGCTCCAATGTAACACCCCAGGTGTTTGTTACCAGTTGAGCTCAACCATGACATGTTAAGTGGTGATGGAGATGTTAGATCAAACATATGAAAATGAGCCAGTAGTTAAACTTGGACCATGCATCATTGCTTACATGTTGCCCTTTCCAAAAAGTATGCTTGAGTAATGTTGGATGTACTTCTTTCATGTGTCTCACATCAATATCCATCTATATTGATCCATGGAAAAGTTTCATGAAGTTTGGAATAAGAAGTCACGTGAAATGATAAGTTACATCTTTATTGGAATTGCCCTGTTAAGTGAATGGAAACATTGGTCATTAAATGAACCTTGCAACCTTGCCCAAATGACTCTAGAGGAACTCTACAACAAAAGTTAAGAAAGGTTCATGTTGAGCAAGTGGCCAGAAAATGCTTCAATAGATCAAAAAGGATAATTTAAGCTTTATCGTGTGCTACTTTGACTTGGTTTGAACTGTGTCTTAGATTATTTGCATGATAGTGGAACCTAAATAAAAGTTGTAGTTCATCTTATGTAGAAAACTTTGTTTAATGGTCAAAAGCTAGATCAGCTTTGAAGCAAGTCAAACCGAGGCCCAAAGATTGAACTCAGTGCTGTTTTGAAACCTCGAAAATCGGCTAAGTCTGGGATGACTGAAATTCGTTTCAGTTTTCATTTACCTACCTTTAGCGAATTATAGTTTGGAAATCATTGAGAATTAGATGAGACTCCTTTAAGCAATATTGTAGTACACACGTAGCTCTACGTAACGATGCAATGGTTGATCAAATAATCGATCTAGGAGATATGATGGGAGGAAAATGGAGTTTCAGTTGTACATTTGAGGTGGTATTGGAAATTTGTATCGCAGCTGCAATAGAGCGCTTGCGCCGTGTGGCCCTCGGTGCACCTGCTGCTCGCCACCTCGCCCTGCCATGGTAGTGAGCTGCTGCCGCATGCCCCTCCACATGTCCGCGCCCCTGCCTTCGCCTACGTCGATTTGGAGAACCGAGCACTCGCCCATCTCCCATTCTTCCTCTCGCTCTGTGTCTCCTCTCTCATTCTCCATCGGCGCCTGAGTGCATCCGCCATGGCAAACGAGCGGGGCTCACCACCGCTGCTCCCTTCTTGTCTTCCTCCACCTGACTCACCATCCTCTGCTCCTCCCCCAGGTTGCGCCGCTCCTCCCCAGCTCCTTT